>NC_069503.1:149058911-149403236 GCF_027579735.1 Bombina bombina | reverse complement strand
GTGGTTTATCCTCGTCCCCAGAACCACTTAAGGAGAAACCTTTGGTCATGGTTGTCTTTTCCTGGGAGGACTCCTCCATAGTCACCCAGGCTCTTGTTGACTCCGGTGGTGTGGGCTATTTCATTGACAGTGCTTTTGTATCAAAGCACTCCATTCCTGTTTTGCCTTGGTCCGTTCCGCTTGCTATTGAGGCCATTGATGGCAGGCCCCTTCAGCCCGCACTTGTTACTCACGAAACCTGCTCCGTTGTCCATGGCTGTTGGGGCTCTCCATTTTGAAACCCTCCAGTTGCAGGTGATAAACTCTCCGCTTTTTCCGAGTTGTTCTGGGTTTTATCCCTGGCTCCAAAAGCATAATCCCAGTCTCAACTGGCGCAGGTCCGAAATTTTGTTGTGGTCCCCGCAATGTATTTTACACTTGTCTTCGGAAACCAGTTAAAGTCTTGTGCACTTCTTCGGTTTCTCAATTGGCCAGAGGAGAGTACTGAGAGTTCCTAGACGTGATTGACAAGGTGCGTGCCGGCTACGTTGCCTCCTCACCGGTCTTACGATTGTGCCATAGACCTGCAATCCCGGAGGCCATTCCTCCTCGGGCCTGGGTGTACCCTCTGTCTGTTGCAGAGAATTGTGCTATGGAGGAGTATGTTGCCGATGCTCTGTCACGGGGGTTCATCCGCAAATCCTGCTCTCCTGCAGGGGCTGGCTTCTTCTTTGTGAAGAAAAAGGGTGGCGAGTTAAGACCATGTATCGATTATAGGGGTCTTAATTGTCTTACCATTAAGAATGCTTACCACTACTTCCGCTTATTACGGAACTCTTTGACCGCCTCAAGGGAGCTACGGTCTTTACTAAACTTGATTTGAGAGGAGCATACAATCTCGTTAGGATTAAGGAGGGCCACGAATGGAAAACAGCATTTAACACCATGAGTGGTGTTATGAGTATCTTGTAATGTCCTTTGGCCTATGTAATGCTCCTGCTGTTTTTCAGGAATTTATTAATGATGTGCTATGAGATATGTTGCAACAGTGTGTTGTGGTTACTTAGGATGGACATCCTCATACACTCACCCACACTTGAGGCTCATTGTTCTTGATGTTACACGGGTTCTTCAGAGACTACGTGAGAACCGGCCTGTTTTGTAAACTCGAGAAATGTGAGTTCCATTAGACTCAAGTAACCTTCCTAGGTTATGTTATCTCTGTTGCAGGGTTCTCCATGGAATCCTGACAAGTTATCTGAAGTTCTGCAGTGGCCTCGCCCAGTTGGTCTTCGGTCTATTCAACCGTTTTTTTGGGGTTTGCCAGTTACTATAGAAAGTTTATTAAAAACTTTTCTTCCTTGGTCAAACCTATCACAGACATGGTCCCGTAAGAGAATGATCCACTCTTATTGGTCACCTAACTGCCATTAAGGCCCTTTGATAGTCTTGCCTTTGCTGCTGCTCCAGTTCTGGCTCACTCCTAACCCTGTCCTGCCTTTCGTTCTTGAGGTCGATGCGTCTGAGACTGGAGTAGGTGCCCTCTTGTCTCAACGTCCTACGCCTAACGGTTCCTTGCATTCGTGTGGTTTCTTCTGTCTCCAGCGGAGTGCAATTGTGAAATTGGCGACAGGGAATTACTGGCCATAATTGTGGCACTTAAGGAATGGAGGCATCTTCTTGAGGGTACTAGCGTGCCAGTGCTCATTCTTACTGACCACAAGAATTTAACTTATCTATCTGAAGCAAAACGTTTGTCGCCTCGACAGGCCAGATGGGTGCTATTTTTGTCTCGGTTTAATTATGTGGTCTCCTACTTGCCTGGTAGTAAGAATGTTAGGGCTGATGCCCTCTCTCGACAATTTTCGCCTCTGTCCAAGGAGGAGTCTGTACCTACTCCTGTTATACCTCCTGACAATATTTTGGCTACCATACGTACTAATTTGACTTCACCATTGGGGGGAGGAGATTCTGGCTGCACAAACCAATGCACCTCCTGAGAAACCTAGTGGTAAGTGTTTTGTTCCTGAGAATCTTCGAACTAAACTTTTGCACACTTACCACTATCCTAAAGCCTCAGGTCATCCAGGCAAGAACCAAATGATCTGGTTTGTCACTCGACAATTCTGGTGGCCAGGTCTTCGTTCTGATGTAGCTGCATATGTTGCCTCCTGCTCAGTTTGTGCACAGAGTAAGACTCCTCGATGTCTTCCTGTGGGTCTTCTTCAACCTATTGCTAATGATGAGCGTCCTTGGACACATCTTTCCATGGACTTCATTGTCGAGCTCCCTGTTTCCAATGGCAATACTGTTATCCTTATTGTGGTTGACCGTTTTTCTAAAATGTCACATTGCATTCCCTTGATGAAGCTGCTACCGCTCAGGAGCTTGCTTCAATTTTGCCCGGGAGGTCTTCCGTTTACATGGGTTACCCAAGGAGATAGTGTCGGACCGGGGTAGCCAGTTTGTCTCCAGATATTGGCGTTCCTTTTGTGCTCAAAATGGGGATCCAGCTTTCCTTCTCCTTGGCATATCACCCCTCATCCAATGGGGTGCGGAACGGTCTAATCAAGCTCTGGAACAGTTCCTCCATTGCTATGTCTCAGATCACCACAATAATTGGTCTGAAACTGTTACCTTGGGCAGAGTTTGCTCGTAATAGTGTTATTAATGCTTCCTCCAAGATATCCCCGTTCATGGTGAATTATGGGTTTCAACCATCCTTGTTGCCCAATTCATTCATATCTCAGGGTATTCCGGCTTTGGAGGAGCATCTCTGGCAACTCCGTTCCACGTGGGTGCAGATTCAGGATTGCCTTCATCGTTCTATGCAGCGCCAAAAGTTCCAGGCTGATCGTATGCGTCTGCCTGCACCTTCCTACCAGGTTGGTGAGAGAGTTTGGCTGTCCTCCCGCAACTTGAACCTTTGTGTGCCTTCCAATAAATTGGCTCCCCGTTATGTTGGTCCCTTTTCGAATACCTCCGACGGGTTAATCCTGTGGCCTACGCTCTTGACCTTCCTCCTGCTATGCGCATCTCCAATGTTTTTCATGTCTCCCTCTTGAAACCATTCGTTTGTAATCGGTTTACCACTGTATTGCCTCGTCCCCGTCCTATCTTTGTTGACAACCATGAGGAGTATGAGGTCAGCAGCATTATTGACTCTCATATGTCCAGGGGCCGTGTACAGTATTTGGTTCACTGGAGAGGCTACGGTCCAGAGGAGCGTTTCTTAGGTTTCCCTCCTCTGATGTTCATGCTTCCGCCCTCCTCCGTGCCTTCCATGCCCGTTTCCCCAATAAGCCTTTTGTCCTCCCGCGGGGGAGAGGTCGTTGAGGGGAGGGTACCGTCAGAGTTTTTTCCCTGTTGTGTTTGCCATGTGCTGCTGGCAGCCATTTTACTCACCTCTCTTCTTGACTATGGTGCATTGTGGGGGATGCTGCTCAATTCCTGCACTTCCTTTTATGGCCAGACTGGTGTGCATCATCCATGTGAGACAGGATGCAGTCTCAGAATTGTGATGTCATCACTTATTATTTAAAGGGCCTCTGTTCAGTATGCTTTGCCTTTGCGTTGTCTCAGACCTGTTTGTGAGAGTTCCTGTGTATTACCTGGCTGCCTGACGTCCTTCCTGGTTCCTGATCCCTGACTTGTTCCTGACTCTGCTGTTTTCCTTGTTCCTGATTCCGGCTTGTCTGACTATTCGCTTTGGCTCCTGACTCGGCTAGTCTGACTACCAGCTCTGGTTTTGATTCCTGGCTTGTTATTGGACTTTTATTATTTTTTGCTAATAATAAAGGTGTGATTATTTTTGCACTTCTTGTCTGATTCCTGGCACCCTGACAGCAGGCTCCCAGAGAATAAGCTCCGGGACCTGAGGGCGGTTTTGGTTGAGGCATTTGGAATGAAGAAGGTCACTTTGCGTCAGCTGCAATCATTGCTGGGCAAACTCAATTTTGCCTGCCGGATTATTCTGATCGGCAGGGTTTTCAGCCATCGGTTATTGCTGGCAACGGTGGGGGTGTCAGATCTGCTATATTACTTCAGGTTGTCGAAAGACTTAAAAGAAGATCTGAGGGTGTAGTTGGTGTTTTTGGAGGAGTTCAATGTGAGGTTGATTATCCAGGAGGTGGGCTGGTCTGACGACAGCTTGTGCTTATTCACAGATGATTCAGGGGCTCATGGTTTTGGGGCATACTTGCAGGGCAGGTGGTGCGCGGAAGAATGGCCCTCAAGCTGTGTGGAGGCAGGGTTGACAAGGAACCTCACGTTCCTGGAGTTTTTTCCCCTGGTAGTGGCCCTGCGGGTATGGCCTCACATTTTGAGGGATAAAAGGGTCAATTTTCATTCCGACAATCTGGGGGTGGTTATGGCTATCAATAGGCTTACGGCAAATTCCCCTCCGGTGGTGAAGCTGTTGAGAGTGTTTGTTTTGGAATGTTTGCGTAACAATGTGTCTTTCAGGGCGGTTCACATTCCAGGCAAATTGAATGTTATAGCTGACTCTTTGTCCTGTTTTCAGTGGGACCGGTTTCGCACGGTGGTGCCAGATGCGGACGGAGAAGGGGTGGCCTGTCCGAGGGACCTGTGGGATTTGGGTTGCTTGGGGTAATCAGTCTGATCAAAGGAGCCTTGGCTCCTAACACATGGAAGGCGTATGCCCGTGTGTGGCGTAAGTGGTGTGATCTGGAGGGGGGAGGCACTTAATGGGTGACAGGAGCGTGCAATTGGGTGTCTTTCTGGCATGGGTTAAGGATTGGGGGGAGGAAAGGCTGTCGCCTTCGGAGATACGGAAAAGAATGGCGGCTTTAGCTTTTCTTTTTAAGTTGCTGGGTTTGCAGGACTTAACAAAGTTGTTTGTGGTTAGAATGGCAGTCAGAGGTTTGTGTCAAGACAAAGGGCGAAAGTATAGCAGAAGGCCGGTTACATTTGCAGTCTTAGGGAAGGTTTTGGGTTGTTTGAGAGCTTTGTGTTTTTCGAGTTTTGAAGAGGTGCTATTTAGGATGGCCTTCGTTCTAGCCTTTTTTGGGGCGTTCAGAGTATCAGAGTTGGTGGGAAAAAATAAGAAGGATGTTGGGGCTCCGCAAGGATGAGGTAGTATTAAAGGAGGGTGAGGTGGAGCTGTGGTTGATGCGGTCCAAAACTGATCAGGAGGGTAAAGGATGTTTGATATGTTTGAAGGAGATAGGGGGGGAATGTTGCCCAGTGGCTGCGGTGCGGTCTTTACTCAGTCGCCGCCCGCCAGGAAATGGCCCCTTGATCCATGAGAATGGTTTGGGCCTGTCCAGTTTATATCAGTATTTCGAAAAGCGTTGGTGGTACTAGGTATGGGGGAGTCGAAGTTCGGGTCCCATTCTTTCAGAATTGGGGCGGCGATGGAGGCCGCTGGGCTGGGTTTGGATGATGCAGTGATCAAGAGGATTGGGAGATGGAGGTCTGAAAGGTTCCGGTGGTATGTGAGGCCGGGGTTGGCGGTTTAGTTGGGGTTTGCAGCTTTTGCAGCTTTCTTTTTCTTGGCAGGTCCTGTGAGATGCTGGTTGATCGGGCATTCCTACATTTATTGGGCCAGAAAAGCCGCTGCAGTGAAGGAGGATGGAGTGCAGTTGGGGTTGTCCAGGGACCAAATTTTGTTAAAATGGTTTGGGGTGAGGAGTATGAAGTGGGGGCAGTTGGTTGGGAAAGTGGTGGAATATGCTAGACTGTGTTCTCCTCCACAGATATTGGTGATCCATGCAAGGGGGAATGATCTAGGTTTTATGTCCCAGAGGGATCTGGTGGAAGAGATAAAGAGGGGTATGGATAGGTTATGGCAGCTTTTTCCGGGGTTGGTCATAGTGTGGTCTGAAATTGAGAGCCGGTTGGTGTGGAGGTCAGCTTGGGATTTGGGGAGGTTGGAGGCTTCCAGACGGAAGATTAACAGGATGGTGAGTGGGTACGTCAGACGGATTGGAGGTGTGGGCACGTGGAGTTTGAGGGTGAGTCAGGGAAATGTTTTTACCTGAAGGATGGTATTCATCTGAACGAGGTGGGGCTTCATCTCTTCAACTTCATGTTGGAAGAGCTAATTGAAAAGGCCTTCGCTCTGGTTGGCGGGACTCACCGTGGGTGCTTGCTCTAGGTGGTAGAGGCTTACGCCTGTAATTAAATGGATTGTACTTCCTGTTGGAGAAACAGGGGGATGGTTAATGGTGGTAGCCCCCCCCCCCCTTAGATGGGCGGGGGCTTGATGATCTAATAGAGGGGGCAAGCACGGGGATTTGTTAATAAGTTATGATTATTGTTAAACGTTATGTTAATAAAGGAGCTGCAGCCTTTTCTACCCCAGATGAAGGTGTGAAGTGTTTTCTTTGGGGGAAGTGTTAAAAGGGGCAACTTGACTATGTGGGGGTCAAGTAATAACCCTGAAGGAAAGAACTAGAAAGGAAGGATTATATGACCCCACAAGGAAGTAGGGCATGGGGTGAGGTAAATGACAAGGGGATGGGCTTGGAAGGGGGGGGTTTATAAACCCACAACAGGAAGTTGAGACAGGCATTCAAAATCTGGAGCAGCACGGTGGGTGATTTTCCCGCCCTCCCTCCCTAGCTTTGGAGGATCATGGATGTCGCAGCTGTGGCGGGGTGCTTGCTCTAGGTGGTAGAGGCTTATGCCTGTAATGAGGTGGATTGTACTTCCTGTTGGAGAAACAGGGGGATGGTTAATGGTGGTAGCCCCCCCCTGAGATGGGTGGGGGCTTGAGGATCTAATAGAGGGGGCAAGCACGGGGATTGGTTAATAAGTTATGATTATTGTTAAACGTTATGTTAATAAAGGAGCTGGGGCCTTTTCTACCCCAGATGAAGGTGTGAAGTGTTTTCTTTGGGGGGAATGGTTAAAAGGGGCAACTTGACTATGTGGGGGTCATAACACATCTGACCAGCTCCTGCATACAAACTGCATCTGACTCACACACATGTCCAGCTGATATTCACTACATTCTGACATCCCAGCTCACTTAACACATCTGATCAGCTCCTGTATACAAACTGCATCTGACTTACAAACAAGTCCAGCTGAGATTCATTACATTCTGACATCCCAGCTCTCCTAACACATCTGACCAGCTCCTGAATACAAACTGCATATGACTCACACACAAACCCAGCTGAGATTCACTACTCTCTGACATCCCAGAATACCTAACACATCTGACCAGCTCCTGCATACAAACTGCATCTGACTCACACACAAGTCCATTTGAGTTTTACTACACTCTGACATCCCAGCTCACCTAACACATCTGACCAGCTCCTGTATACAAAGTGCATCTGACTCACACACAAGCCCAGCTGAGATTCACTAGACTCTGACATCTCAGCTCACCTAACACACATAAATACGCAGACACACACATTTTAGAAACACAAGGCTAGATTACGAGTCTTGCGTTATTAGTAAAAAAGCAGCGTTAAGCCTCGTAACGCTGCTTTTTTACTACCGCTGGTATTACAAGTCTTGTAGGTACAGCTGCCCTGCACACTTTTTTTGGCCTTACTGCAAATCAACTTACGCAAATTGCGTATAGTCTTTTTTCTATTTGACTTCCATAGCGCCGGTATTACGAGCTTGTCCTGGGAGGCAAAAAAGTGAGCGGTACAGCCTACCCCGTCAAGATTTGAAACGCATTCTAAAGTCAGTAGTTATGAGTTTTACACTACAACGCTGTAGCATAAAACTCATAACTAAAGTGCTAAAAAGTACACTAACACCCATAAACTACCTATTAACCCCTACCCCTCCCGCATCGCATTACTATCATTACCTAAAAAATTCCTATTTAAAACTAAATACTTACCTATAAAATAAACCCTAAGCTAGCTACAATATAACTAATAGTTATATTGTAGCTAGCTTAGGGCTTATTTTATAATAAATATAAGGTAGGTGTCGGCGATGTTGGGGGCAGCAGATTAGGGGTTCATAAGTATAATGTAGGTGTCAGCGATGTCTGGAGCGGTAGATTAGGGGTTAATAAGTATAATGTAGGTGTCAGCGATGTCTGGGTGGCAGATTAGGGGTTAATACGTTTAAAATTAGGGGTGTTTAGACTCGGGGTTCATGTTAGGGTGTTAGGTGTAAACATAAAATGTGTTTCCCCATAGGAATCAATGGGGCTGCGTTATGGAGCTTTACACTGCTTTATTGCAGGTGTTAGGCTTTTTTCCAGCCTGCTCTCCCCATTGATGTCTATGGGGAAATCGTGCATGAGCACGTACAACCAGCTCACCGCTGACTTAAGCAGCGCTGGTATTGGAGTGTGGTATGGAGCACAATTTTGCTCTACGCTCAGTTCTTGCCTTTTAATGCCGGGTTTGTAAAAACCTGTAATACCAGCGCTGTAGGCAAGTGAGCGGTGACAATAACATGCAAGTTAACACCGCACTACTCATAACACAAAACTCGTAATCTGGCCCATAGTGTTTGATGGCTGCTAAAACCCATATACTGTATGCAATGTGTAATTATATTATTTTTAAACCCACTGCATTCAAATTTGCGCTGATGCCCTCTGGGGTTGCTCTTTTTTGTGAAAAATTCTCCTAGCTTCAGGTTTATTAAATCCTTTAATATTCCCTAAGTTTTCTATCATATGACCACCTGACCCCCTTCTTTACTATACCATATATGTTAAAGGGACAATGTATATTAGATTTTTCTTTGTAAAAATGTATAGTAGATGATCCATTTATATAGCCCATCTGGGAGCTAACGAATGTGGAAAAAGGTGTCCGCAAGCGGCATTCAAATCTTTATAGAGCCGGATTTAAACACACTGAGATCTCAGTGTGCTGCACATTCACAAGAATAAATCTGGCTCCAGATGCCACCGCCTTCTTCCTTATTCGCTAGCTCTTGAAATGCACAAACGTGCATATCCATCTTACAGGATACTGGGGGAGGGGGTTTCACAGCATGAAATCATTTGAAAATGAAGAACATAAATGGATTATAATGGAATAGTTTTGACTAAGCCCCATGATGCACTTTTCTAGAGAATTCTGTTTCATTTTGTTAGCAAAATACCCATTATTTTTCAGTGTATCTCATAGCCTCTGCTTCATCTCTCTGTTAATAGTCAAACAATGACATGGTCTAAATCATTAGAGCATTTTATATTAACCCCTTCACCCATATGGACGTGTATATAGGTCATGCAGTGCTTTGCCTATCGTATATATACGTCAGAGCTTCAGGAAGCTCCAGCAGTCTCAGCTGTTAAAGGGATACTAAACCCAATTTTTTTTATTTAATTATTCAGATAGAGTATGCAATTTTAAGCAACTTTCTCATATACTCCTATTATCACATTTTCTTCTTTCTCTTTCTATCTTTAATTGAAAAGCAAGAATGTAAGCTAAGGAGCCAGCCCATTTTAGGTTCAGCACCTGGGTTGCGCTTGCTTATTGGTGGCTAAATGTAGCCACCAATCAGCAAGTGCTATCCAGGAAAACAAAAATGGGCCTGTTCCTTAGCTTAGATTGCTGTTTTTTCTAATTAAGATAGCAAGAGAACAAAGGAAAATTAATAATAGGAGTAATTTAGAAAGTTTAATAAAATTGCATGCTCTATCTGAATCATGAAAGAAAACATTTGAGTTAAGTATCCTTTTTAGTTATAGCCGAGAGCTGGAGTTCCTGAGCTCCAGGCATCTTCCTGCATATGGAAATGGAAAGGTAGATGCCAGATCTGGGGTGCCAAACACTACTGGCCAGGGGCTTACAAAGACCAGTTCAACTAATAAGATCCCCACCCTGGGACTAAAGCAACCCTAACAGAGCCAATATCTTTTAAAGCCACCACCGACAGCACCTGAAACAACAATAAAAAGCAAACAGGGCATGTAGGGAGGGAAAATCGCCAACCACAGCTACACGAGGAAAGAAGCTATTTCTGAATAAAGGGGATGACAAAGAAGCTTTTACAACCAATTGTGCCATGATTGCACAAGCAGTATGTAAATAATTTCAGTGAAAAACCCAATCAGCTAGATTACGAGTTGTGCGTTAGGCTGAAAAAGCAGCGTTAATAGGTCCTAACGCTGCTTTTTCACTACCGCTGGTATTACGAGTCTTGCAGGTTTAGGGGCACCACACACTTCTTTGGCCTTACCGCAAAACGACTTACGTAAACTATGTAAAGTCTTTTTTCTATGGGACTTCCATAGCGCCGGTATTACGAGTCTGTCCTGGGAGGCCAAAAAGTGAGCAGTATACCCTCTACCTCCAAGATCTGTAACAATTCTAAAGTCAGTAGTTAAGAGTTTTATGGTACAACGCCGTAACATAAAACTCATAACTAAAGTGCTAAAAAGTACACTAACACCCATAAACTACCTATTAACCCCAAAACACTAAATCGCAAACACTAAAATAAACTTTTTAACCCCTAATCTGCCGCTCCGGACATTGCCGCCACTAGAATAAACATATTATCCCCTAAACCGCCACACTCCTGCCTCGCAAACACTAGTTAAATATTATTAACCCCTAATCTGCCATCCCTAACATCACCGCCACCTACATTATACTTATTAACCCCTAATCTGCCTCCCCCAACGTCGCTGCCACTATTCTAAATTTATTAACCCCTAAACTTAAGTCTAACCCTACAATAAAAAAGAAGAATAAAGGTGTATAATCTCTATGGCAGCAGGGAATAATGCACACCTGAAAAACGTTTCTTCCCCAAGAAACAGTTGAAAAAAGTTACATATATACAAGTGGTAGGTGGTGCAATTATTGCTAATTCCCTCTGATGCGATGTATTAAGATATAGATGAAATATTTTATATATAGATACAATACAAATAAAATACTAACTATTCTATAAACCAATAGTGTATTATAACACTCAGTTTAATAAAAAAAATTTTTTTTTAATATAATACAAACAGTTAAAATTAACTACATATGACACCGGTGTCAGCACAAAATAATTCTATAGATCAATCCTAAAACGTTAGTGAATAAATGACTCCTAGTATAAGATCTGATGTCTAGTAAATCTCATTATAGATCCAAGCAAATGCAGTTCATACAGCCAAGTAGTTTAAATATGTTGTTACAATGTATAACAGTGTGACAATTATGTCTACAAAGTAAAATTAATAAAAAGACAAGTTGATATAAAAAGTTCATATAAAGGGCCCGATCCGATATGCAGCGTCGCCCGCAAAAGCCGGCGACGCCAAATTTTGCGCTGGTTTGGTATCACATATACGGCGTAGCTTACAACTTACGCGCGCATATTTCTGCCTTCGCCTGTATTATTTTTACCCATAGACTGACATACAAAACACGCGCAGTTTGGTATCCAATATACAGCGTAAGGACTTACGCACGAAAAATTCAGAAAATATACTCCATTCTCATCTCGCCACAAATTGCAGGCGCAGGAACCCTTGCACTGACTTATAAACCAACATAGCTCTCGGAAGGCCTAACAAATGCATGCTCAACAACATACATATCAGCAGCTTGGATCTCAAACAGTTAAACCTCTTCAAAGCATTTATTATTCCTGCCCCTGCAAGTGTGTCAAACCAATCACAAACAGCACAACCTCTCAACAGGAAGCCTTAAAAACCCGCCAATGCACATGCTCATTAGCCACCATGTTTTCCTGCTTTCCATAGAGAGGCAGCATCATGGGGCACAAGGGTGCATCATGGGGCACAAGGGGTGCATCATGGGGCACAAGGGGTGCATCATGGGGCACAAGGGGTGCTGGAAGCCCTACAAACCCCTGTTGTTCCATCTATACATGCTGATTCTATAGTTGCTGCTGAGGTCCCTGGTCATGGTGCTGCCCCTGCTTCTGCCCCTGCTGCAGCTGGTCATCGAATTACATTCTGCGGATTTCCACTGCATGTAAGTGAAACTACTACATCCCACCCCCTTTCCCTTAACCACCCTAATTACTGAAAATATCTAATTTGTTTAATTCATGTTTAGGTCACTATGATTTATTGACTATCATTAAGAAGAATCAAAATGGATGTTTATACCTTATGTTCACACCTTCTGTAAAGACATTATTATTTAGATATATATATACCCATGTGCAGGGATAGGCAAGGTGTCCTTCACTAAAGGTCTTTACCTTAGAAAATGTCCGCCACAGCCTTGGCTCGTGCCTATCCCTGCACATGTGTCAATTTCTATTGTATGTGAGAAACCTTGATTTACATCTTATACGTGAATATTACTATATGTACCCTTCATACACAACTATGTGATGTGGTTTATAGAACATGAATATGTCATAAACATGATGATATTACCTTTTTTGGGCCATTTCCACACAGGCCTTATTATATGTTTAAACAATATTAGTGTATTAAAACTCCCCTCACATGGATGTGGATGACAATTATATGGTAAACAACAGAGGACAAGATTTATGGTGAACTATAAGAATATATATATTTTTTTAGGCTTCTTGGATGAGGGGCTGAGGTGACTGGAGTGGATTTCCTGGTTCTCCTGGTTTGGGAAGATTCAGATGATTCTGCTGGAGTGCTGGCCACAGATGATAGGCTGGAGGCAGTGTCCTGCTGGTGTGTGAAGTGCTCAACCAACACACCCAAGAGTTGGTTTTGTTCCCGCCATCTGTTGTCACTCTGCATCTGCATATCAAAAATAATTCTCATCATCTGCGACTGGTTTTGTACAATTGCATTTAATGATGCTGCCATGTCCCTCTGCAGCTCTCTGGTACGCTGGAGTAACCTCTGTTGGCTCCTGTGAAACCTGTGTTGGCCTCTTTGTCTGCTCTCGCAGCTTGTTATGAGCCTCCTCTGGAGTGAAATGTATTCCTCGCCCAGCGGAGAATACAGTGGATCTACAGGCTCTTGAGCAGCAGTGATTCTAGGTGCAGGTTCAGCTCTATCTGCTGGTGCATCATGGACAACTTCAGCTGCTGGTGCTTCAGGGACAACTTCAGCTGCTGGTGCTTCAGGGACAACTTCAGCTGCTGGGGTTTCAGGGACAACTTCAGCTGCTGGTGCTTCAGGGACAACTTCAGCTATATGCTCATCGGCAGATTGTGGAGCTCTCCTAAGGGAAGAGGATGGTGGAGCTCTCCCAAGGGAAGAGGATGGTGGAGCTCTCAGGGTGGATTGGTATTCCCATTGACGACTAGTGTGTGACCACTCAGCCTGTCCAGTTTGCATTTCTTGCGACATCCCCTGTGTGGAAAAGACATACTGCCCTGATATTGTGTTGGGGGGGGGGGGGGTAAAGACATGGACCCTTTGTGGCTGACTTGGGTCCCCCTCAAAGCCAAAAGAATATTCCTCAGGCCAGGTATCTTGCCAGGGGTCATATGCCAATGGTGGTGGCATCACTTCCGGGTCCTCAACTGAGGCAATCCAACCCTGCTCATGCCTGGAAGCATACTGTCCATGTTGCTGCCTGAAGACTGGTGGTGGAGGTGGATGCATGCCTGTGACTGGTGGTGGTGGTGGAGGTGGCGGCATGCCTGTTTGCAGCCTGGTGACAGGAGGTTCTGTGGATGATAGGGATTAGTACAGTCATATATATGTCCATGTGGGCATACAATGTACATTGATACATGCTAGGGACAATACTCATTCTCATGTCAAACTGTATAACATGCATGTACACAATGTGATTTGTGATATGAGGGATTTTAATCTGCACAGTATACAGGTATGTGTTTCATACAATAGTTATGTGTACATGTCAGCGATGGAGAAAATGTGTTCTTTAAGTGACACTATGGGCACACAATTTACTTTAGCCTGATGTAGGCACAGAACCTGCTTTCTGAGCTAAAAGTATTGTGATGGCTATAGTGTCCATTTACTGAAAACTCAACATGTGGCTTGTAGCCTGTGTTACTCTGAGACATGTTAGTATTGCACTATTCCACCTCATATCATGAATTGCATTGTGTTAAGTAGCATTAATGTGAAATATAATTGTAGATGTTTTTGTTAGTAGGCCAAATACCATGCTCCTCATTGTGTACATGAATGTGTGACATTAAAGGATGTTATATCTCAAATACATATAATAAAGGTGTGTGGGATGCTACTCACCAGCATGAGGTGCTGTGGTTACAGCCCCATGAGACACTAGGCCCTGGAAGTCCACGGACTGCTGTGATACTCAGGGACCTGCGTATCATCTCCTGCCAGGTGTTATATTCGGTTTCCAGGGGTGGACCACCGCCTGTTCCCCTCTGGTGTATGGCTTCCTGCCCCATCTTCTCTTTCACCCGCCTCTTACAATCGTTCCACCTTTTTTTAAGTCCCTCGACAGTCCTCCTCTGCGGGGCCACACTGTTTACAGTATCCTCTACCGCCAACCATGCTGTCTTATGCCTTCGGGCAACGCCTTTGCCCTTCTCCTGGCCAAAGAGGGCACTGTGGTTGTCCATGATGGCCTGGACTAGCGCAACATTCTCATCGAATGAGAAGTTTGGGTATCTCATGCACTCTTCCTCTGTGGCCACCTGGCTTGCTCCCTGGGATGTCCCTGGTGTGGGTTCCTCCCTATCCTCTCCCTCCTCCCCCCTTCTGTACCCATGTGCACCCTCTGTCCCTCTTCTAAGTGTGCCTGGTCTCTGGGCATCTCCCCTCCCATTATCCCATCTAACTCTCCCTCTCCCCACTCCACCTACTCCCTGACTGGGACCCCGCTGCGCCTCCTGTCCGCTACAATACTCCTCTCCCTGCAACTCCGCTCCCCTCCTCGCCTCCGCCCTAACTCTCCCTGCCATCCTCACACTACACACACTTACACACTCTTACTCACTCCCAGTTCAATCACACACAATCACAACCAAACACTTAGCCTATCACACTGTAAAATAGAAATAAAATGTGTGAGGTGTTAGAAAAAAAAGTGTTGTGTATTTTGTATATGTATGTATGCAAAATGTGTGCAATATGTAAAAATAAGTGTAAGTAAATGTACAAGCTTGCCCAAACAAAAATCCGACTTAACTAACTATTATGCTGCGCCTCTCTCACTACTCTTACTAATCCTAAACTCACTGTAGTGTGCTGTAGCTCAACGAACCATCCAAACACACTGAAGAAAATGGCGGCTGCGCATGGGTTTATATATGACTTTTGAATATCGTAATTACGTTGCGCATTTTTAGATGTAGTCGCGAGTAATTTTTACGAGTGTTAGCCTAATTTGCATAAAACTACACTTTATTGAGACTTTACATGGACAAAATACTGGCGTAAGTACTTGTAACGACTAAAATGTGTATTTGCGCACTTTTCGGAACAACGCCAGTTTGTCCTACTTACGCCACTTTAGCATCTGATGGTGCCGTATATTGGATACCCCGATGTGCGAGGTGAATTTATGGGCGGTGCGGGTTCCCTCGCTTGCGCAGAAAACTACGCCGTATATCGGATCGCGCCCAAAATGTTCAGATGTATTAAAAAATATAGATTACTTGATTAGCAAAAGAGTACAGCTCTGATAATAAAATCCGTGTGGGATCATCTTGAAAAAGGCTTCCAAGCCCATACGCATAGAAACCTGATCAACCGACAGTGATCAACCGACATATAGGATCACGGAAGAGTAAGCAAAATACTATTGTCCTGGTAAGACCTGAGACCTGCTGAACAAAGAATTACTTTAGGAAAAGTCTGGTGGCTATCCGGTTGTCGATAGGGGCTGAACATAAGAGCACCCAAGGAAAGATCGGTGAAAAGCCGGATACCTACTTTAAGGTAAACATCACCTGGAGACCATCCTAATAGGTCAGTATTGACCACCATCTTGGAGATCGGCGTCCCGATAAACCTCAGTGCACTGTGAGTACTCAATAATTAATGGAACTGCAGAAGACAAAGTTATACAGGTACTTTACATTTGGCATTAACTGCTGAAGCTTGTGCATAGGATTCCCACACATTGCCATTGCACACAGATTTTATTATCAGAGCTGTACGCTTTTGCTAATCAAGTCATCTATATTGTTAATACATCTGAACATTTTATATGAACTTTTTATATCAACTTGTCTTTTTATTAATTTTACTTTGTAGACATAATTGTCACACTGTTATACATTGTAACAGCATATTTAAACTACTTGGCTGTATGAACTGCATTTGCTTGGATCTATAATGAAATTTACTAGACAACATCAGATCTTATACTAGGAGTCATTTATTCACTAACATTTTAGGATTGATCTATAGGATTATTTTGTGCTGACACCGGTGTCATATGTAGTTAATTTTAACTGTTTGTATTATATTAAAAAAAGTGTTATAATACACTTTTGGTTTATAGAATAGTCAGTATTTTATTTGTATTGTATCTATATATAAAATATTTAATCTATATCTTAATACATCGCATCAGAGGGAATTAGCAATAAGTGCGCCACCTACCACTTGTATATATCTAACCCTAACACCCCCTAACTTAAATATAATTTTAATAAATCTAAATAAAATTACTATCATTAACTAAATTATTCCTATTTAAAACTAAATACTTATCTATAAAATAAACCCTAAGCTAGCTACAATATAACTAATAGTTACATTGTAGCTAGCTTAGGGTTTATTTTTATTTTACAGGCAAGTTTGTATTTATTTTAACTAGGTAGAATAGTTATTAACTATTTAATAACTACCTGGCTAAAATAAATACAAATTTACCTGTAAAATAAAACCTAACCTAAGTTACAATAACACCTAACACTACACTACAATTAAATAAATTAACTTAATTAAAAACAATTAAATAAATTAAATTAAATTAGCTAAATCACAAAAACAAACAAACACTAAATTACAGAAAATAATAAATTACAAGATATTTAAACTAATTACACCTAATCTAATAGCCCTGTCAAAATAAAAAAAGCCCCCCCCCCAAAATAAAAAAAACCCTAGCCTAAACTAAACTACCAATAGCCCTTAAAAGGGCCTTTTGCGGGGCATTGCCCCAAAGAAATCAGCTCTTTTACCTGCAAAAAAAATACAAACAACCCCCCAACAGTAAAACCCACCACCCACACAACCAACCCCCCAAATAAAATACTAACTAAAAAAACCTAAGCTCCCCATTGCCCTGAAAAGGGCATTTGGATGGGCATTGCCCTTAAAAGGGCAGTTAGCTCTTTTGCGGCCCAAAGCCCTAACCTAAAAATAAAACCCACCCAATACACCCTTAAAAAACCTAAAACGGGGGCGGAGCCAACTTCCAAGGGAGCCAGACGTGCATGAATGGAGCTCCTGGCTCTAATAAGACTATAATCTCATTTATCTACCCTTGGGATCAAATTCTCTTGTACCACAAGGAAATCCCTTGATCTCTAATAATCCTACAAGACCCTGCAAGTGTCCAGGAGGCTATCCCTAGCTGTCAGAAGCTCTATAAAAATATGACAAGGATGGAGGCCCTGAACTACTGGGCAGAGGATGTGGTGCAGCTCCTATATGAACACTTCGCCAGAATGGAAGCAACGCTCCTCGAGTGTTGCACTGTAACTATTGTTTCTGAGCATGCTACCCTTAGCCTGTCTAGTGCTAACACAGTTTTAAATCAGAGTATTGCAGATGGCATACTAGCCCATGGGTCCTTGTGTCGCCTGCCCGACTCACTCCAGCATGACGAACCGCTCAGCCACCATTCCAGGGATCAGGCTGCTTGAGAGACACGCATATTACCGGAGGCGGCAGAATGTGACTATCTGACTAAACACTTTGACCCTGGGCCGCCCAGTGAGATGCGAGACTTTGGAATCATTCAGCCCTCACTCCTAAACTTACCTGCAGCTGCGGGGCTTGTGACATCTGCAGATCGCGACCATGTTTGTGGGGCTTTCCCCTTGCTCCGTGGTGCAGAGGTAGGAGTGATCGAGTTTAAGCAGGACATTGTGGGTTGGTGTACATCACGGGGCCGCATGTTACCTGTGCAATATGTTCCCGGGGACCTAAGAAAAGGCATAGGCTAATCTAGAGCTTCCTATGCACCTGCTTGTAGCCCCTGTTCTACAACGTTTATGGAATCTATCTCCAGTCTGAACATTTATTCCCATACTGTTTAGTGGGACTGCTTACTGTGACAATACATATATCAAGCTAAAATGATGAAACTCTACACAGTTACCTTGGGCCAGATTTATTCATCGATTTTGCTATACTTCAGTCTCATGTGTGGGGCTCCTTTATTGGGGTTTGTGGCCTATTCTATTCTTCAGTCTCATGTGTGGGGCTCCTTTATTGGGGTTTGTGGCCTATTGGTATCTCAATTGTAACATCACACTGATGGATTTTTTTTTATATGACATGTTTCTCCTCCTGACATGTACACGGTGGACATATACCCATGATATCAACATGAGCCGTGCTGTCGGCGGCCGAGACAGCATGGCTTACTTCTCTGAGGTCTTAAATAATATGTTTGCTGTATGTGTTATAGAGTTTATGGAGTAAGGCTAGTCCCTCCTCAACTTTGTTATCTCATTATGTGTTTCCTAGTCTTATCCATACGATAGGTGCATTCTGTTTCTAGTTATAAGTATTTCTTACTCAACCCCACTTTGAGAAACTACATGTAAATAGTTCTTGGACGTTTGCCTACTAGGTTTTGGTGTTCAACTCATATCCAGCCCTATGCTCAATATTACAGGTCTTCTAGTGAGGAAATTTACTTCCGTAACTGTGCTCCAGGGTTGAGGCTTAATACCCCCATGCACATATATACAGGAGCGCTGTAGACGCGCTACCTACTCAGGCTTACCATATGTACAGATTTCAAATTGTTCTAGGGTGATTTGCTCTCCAATGTAGGCTGGACCTACACTAGTGCCGTGATGTACATTCTCTCTCCCTAGAATGTCTCCAAGGAGCTGCATAACCTCAGTTATGAGTGACCCCTTAGATTCTCAGGTTCTACAACACAACCAATAGTCTTAGCATAGCAAACCATGACCACCGCCTGAGTGGAAAAATGTCTAAACATTGGACCTGCACCATAGTATAGCTAAGTTCCTATATCCTGGTAGCCCAGACGTCACATAATAAATAAAATACCATGGTCGCCTAAAAGGCAAGTCTTCAAAACATATATTTGTCTCTAATAGGTATGTCTACGTGTAAATAATGTATATATTAACCCCGGTCTGTGCAATGACTATGATAAATTCCTGAGTTCTAGAATGTATAGTAAAATAGCATGACTTAAATTTATAGATATGGAGACTCTTGTAAAAACAATACTGTATAATATAGTCTCAGTCCATGCGCAGTCAGTTCAGTCATTAGGATATGGCGCTTACTATATCGCAGCTTGTTTGCCTTAAACCAGGAAACACAGTAGTTCATTTTTCATTCTCTAGAAATATGCAATTCTTTGATATATTTTGCTTCACGCACATGCTACCACCTCCCATCCTCTCACATTTTCAAATAATATACCTTCTAACCTAGTTACCACCTCCTTCCCCCCTCCTTCCCGCCCATATAATATAATATACTTCCTTTTTTGGGGAAAGTTATCTACGCGGTTTCTCTTACTTATGCCGCACCTTAGCTATCTTCTATATGACTATAATATTACTACCATGATTTTGTTATAGCTAAATTGTCTTCAATGACAGCTCAAAGGGATCAAATCTGGTTATCCCTGCATGTTTCTTCTCCTGATATAGTCCCTAACAGTTTGTTAATATACAAAACTTTAAAACTTCTTCTATATGACTATAATATTACTACAATGATTTTGTTATAGCTAAATTGTCTTCAATGACAGCTCAAAGGGATCAAATCTGGCTATCCCTGCATGTTTCTTCTCCTGATATAATCCCTAACAGTTTGTTAATATACAAAACTTTAAAACTTGAGGTAAACAGAATAAGTTTCATAAGTGGTCTCCTATATAGCAGGTAGCCTCCTATTATAGCAAAGCTATCACTTAGTTAGAAGCCCAGGAGTGGCCCTTTATAACAAGAGGGAGGCTTAACCTATCATTAGCAAGACTGTATTGTGTCTTTAAAAAGCTTTTTTCTTTAACATTAGTTACCTTGTTATTTGGGTTGGTTGATATTGCTAATAACGTTTTACAACATATCTACTGTATAATGAATCTTGCACTATGTTATTTGTGATGGCACTTATGGAATGTTTTCAATATCTTGTCTGTATGCCAAACTTTACCTCAATAAAAACATTTAAAAATAAAAAAACCTAACACTAACCCCCTGAAGATCGACTTACTGTTCTGAAGAACGTACATCCATCCTCAAGGAAGCGGCAGAAGTCTTCATCCAACCAGGCCGAAGTCCTCAACGAAGCCGGGAGAAGTCTTCATCCAAGCTGGGCGAAGTGGTCCTCCAGATGGGCAGAAGTCTTCAGGTAACCTTTCTGGCATGCACAACCTGACGGCTTGAGTGCTGGATTTCTTTTGGCATTATATGTTTTTACTGCACATGATCCCTGCATAAAGCACTAATGGAAGATTTACAAGAAACGACAGGAGCAAAGGTATTTGGCTATACAGATGTAGAAGCAGCCAGGATTACTCCTCTGGTGAGGGGGACAAGGGATTTTCTAAGAACCCCACAGGCTGAAATTAACTTTCAAAGCTATAAGAGACTGTTAAAAAAAAACAATGTCCTACGAGTTACATACCTCTATGCTTGCAGAATATCATAGAGTTAAGCGCATACCATGAGGATTGAGGATGAGTACAAGACCTACACTCTTAGCAAACAATAAGGAATACTGCACAAAGTTTGAGCATATCCTAAACAAATGTTCCCTGGATATTATAGTACTCATTGTTGATTACTTACAGAAGGCAATTGATTCCCAGCGTGATGAGATTAAACAGCTGGAGGTCTCTATGAAGGAGCCTAGTAAAGCATGCGATATTGAAAAGATGATCAGCGAAACCAATATTAAAATTGCAGAGCTTCGTAAAGAGATGGAAGCTAAAAAACGTACAAAGTTTTTTTTGTGATGAACATGATTATCAGACGGAGTCAGTTTACCGTTGGACCCGGGAAGAGAAAGCATCAGTTTTTTGGACAAAAATGTGTACAAAAAGAATGGTCATTTGTACACAAATTTGTATCATAAGGAGACTGACCGAAACACACTTCTCCACTATACCAGTGCACACCCTCCAACATTAAAACAATCACTCCCAAAGAGTCAACTCTTGAGAGTAAGGCGAATAGTGAAAGATGAGGCTCTGATGTGCACTAGATTAGTGGATGAGGGTAAATGGTTTCTAGAAAGAGGCTACCCTCATTAATTGTAGTATAGAGGATGTTAAAACAATTACACGCAATGAGGCCCTTAAACCTACTGAGAAAAAACAGAAACAGGAAAGGATGGTTTTTATTTCTGAGTTTAACTCTTTCAGTCCAGCTATCCAACGCATTATTAGGCAACATTGCCATATCAAAAGGGATTGTAATCCAAATGTAGAGATTTTTGCTAATATTCCAATGCCTGCCTATACTCGTCCACCTAGCATAAGCGATAAATTGGTAAGAGCAGATGTGGGTAGTTTAAAGAAAGACAACACAGGATACTTGGCAAGTCAAAAGAAAGGTTGCTTTCCTTGCTTAGGCTGCTCCAGTTGTGGCAGTCTGGTCAAGGGTGACAGTTTCTACCATCCCTATACTGGTCAAAAGTATGGAATTAATGGTTACTTTACCTGCAATGCTAGCTTTGTGGTGTACTTAATTAAATGCCCATGTGCCAAGATTTATATTGGCGAGATGCAGAGGGCATGAGATAGGATAGTGCAACACAAATCTAGCATTAGAAGAAAAAATCTGGAGGCACCAGTGGCATGCCATTTTTTGGGGGCAGGTCATTCCATTGCACAATTGAGGTTCTAGATAATAGACTGGGAACCTTCCCCTAGAAGGGGGGAATCTCTCTTAAAAAAGAGAGAAATGTTATTGATACACAAACTTGATTCATTAGGCAGGATGACCTCTTTTCTTGTTCACCATTATAACTAGACTGATACTAGAATATCTAATAAGAAAATGTATCTAGCTGCAGGGGGATAACCATAGAACCTGTACTCTTTCAATCACCAATTTGTAATATTTTAAACTTCAGAAGAGCTCTGTTGTTCTATATATATACACACACATAGATACATACCAGACATCATGTAGGAGAAGATAATACACTCATATGTTGGAGATTTGTCAGGGCTCCTATGAGAGTTCATCAGCTCCATGTAATACCCATTAGGCCATTGGTGGAGGCAAGTCTTACTGCTGTCACTAGCTCTAACAACTTTTACAAAGGCTGGTAAAGTTTTGCAGAGAGTGCAGGGGCTGTGCAGTGAGATATTTCAGCCAGATGCTTTCAGCTGACCTGCACTCTCTGCCTCGCTATTTTGCAAGGGAGTCTCCTCCTATTCTAGCCATTATGGCACCACATACAGCCCTTACTACGAAGCCCAAGTTAAGCAGCAAAAAAGTAAATACACACATTAAAAAACAATAAAAAACAATTATGTCATACACTAAGTTTGTGGTCGCCTAGTCTGCCTCTATTGTAGAATTGGCCCTTGAGCTACTCTTTGTGCACCTTCCCAAAACCAGCTTCAATAGGGGAAAGCATATAGCGCAACCTGCATTGTTGGCGAGGGATGCACAAAGCAGTTATAAGGGGTTAAAATGAGGGGAGTGCCTTTACATTGAAGTCTATGGGGATTGTGTTTTTACTGTAAATATATATGTATATTCTTAAATACATATGTGTTATTGTGTATATACACATATAAACACATAAATATATATATATATATATATATATTCATATATATTTTTAATTTGCTGCTCAACACTGCGTGACTTACCCCATGCGCTGCGCTAGGTTCTTTGCCGTGTCTCATGGCATTAGAACAAGGCTCAAAAAAGGAAAGAGAACAGCACACTTGTTTGTGGGGCACAGAGTAAGATTTGCCAAATCTTGTTAATCCAAATAGTCATACATCCAATGCACTCCAGCCACCAGAAGAAATCTTTGTTTAAAAGACCTGTATTTTCATTAGTTGGGTTCAACAGTTTACAGGAACAACGTTTTGAACCTACAATAGGCTCTTAGTCATGTACCTGTACATGACTAAGAGCCTATTTTAGGTTCGAAACGTTGTTCCTGTAAACCTTTAGACCCAACTAATGAAAATAAAGGTCTTTTAAACAAAGATTTCTTCTGGTGGCTGGAGTGCATTGGATGTACGACTATTAGAACGAGGCTCCCATTGTAAGCGGACTTTAGTGAGCACAAAGCTTCTAGACAATGCCAATGTCACCTTGCTTAACTTGTAATATTACTAAGTGTAGTGCAAATATACACTTGTGAAAGCGCAATATTGTGCTCCACTCGTAATCTAGCCCTTATGAAAGTTCGTAAGCTTCTTTGGGGCCATTTTGGTACACGCTTATTCATGCTTCTTAACCTGTTCACAAACTCACAGGTTTTAGATGTCAGAAAACCTGGACATTTTTCCAGGATGATTGACAAGCTGTAGGTGCATTTCAAGTTCCGAGCATTAGATAATCATCAACATTCAGTGATAAATTACATGAAAAGGGCTAAAATAAATAAAGTACTGTATATTGCAAAGTTGTTTCATTACCCGTAACTAAAGATTTTATATAAAAATCTAAAGGTGTTTACTGCCACTTTAATAATCATTTTCTGCTTCTGCTCCTTAACTCTAAACCTTATTTAATAGAATAGTATGATTTTTTTATTACCATTTCCTCATTAGTTAGATACGTTTAAAGAGAGAAAGAATGAGTATAAAAAGTGTGTCATTTCCATCTGGAACAAAGGAGAAGAGGCAACTTAAACATTCTGACTTTCAGCGAAACCCCTTTCTAATAGCTTGTTTGTTACAGGTTCAGGACCGGACTCATAAATCAAACCAGCCCCGCAGCTCAGCCCCTTCCCCCTATAAGTGAGAATGTTATGACATCAAAAATTGTCAGTCATCAACGGCATTGGTTCATATATGAAACTAATATCTAGTAGACAAATCTTGCTGCAGCTTTGCAATGTAACATTTGCGTAATTTATAATGATTTGTAACCAGTCACCAGATCATCAAGGTCTGAGGCTCTACTTGACATTACAAACCTGCCTTCAAAATATTATAGAAAAATATTTACTCTATAAACCAGTTCACTATAACATATGCAAAAAACAAACAAAACTTCATCAGCTTTGAAATAGTGAAACACTACCGTGAGATAAGATGCTTTACAATGGCAGTCAAGGATTAGTTTAAAAATAATGATCATGCTCAAGAACTCCTGGAACGTCCAAGCCCAGCAGATCATTTGTATCCGCTAGATCACTAAAAATGCCTATCCAGTGAGATGGAATGCTCTTTCTGAATCATGAAAGAAAAAATATGGGTTTCAAGTCCCTTAACAATTAAAAGCACTTATAGAAGAGAATTGTAAACGTCTTTAAAGATCTGCTGTTGTAATAACAGTCTTTCATGGCCCTATATGCATTACTAGCGTGAGAAATTATTAACACCTATATCATCAAGCCTAAGGTTGCTTTCATTTCAAGGCTTCATAATCACAGCTAGATACACCTAGTAAAATGCTTGTGCAATGCTGCCCCCTGCACATTCATGGCCAATCGGCCACTAGCAGGGGGTGTCAATCATCTGATCGAGCTGATTGCAGTCCGCTACCTCAGAGGTGGCGGAAGAATTAAGGAGCAGTGGTCTTAAGACCGCTGCTTCTTAAATCATGATTCTGGCGAGCCAGAAGGCTCACGCGGAATAGGCAGCATCCGCTGCTTCATAAATTGACCCGTGGTCACTTCCACATAACAATTAAAGGGATAGAATAATCAAAATTTAAATGTACATAGGTGCATTTAAGTTTTAATATCAATAATAATAATAATAATAGATAGCAGAGGGAACAATATTAGCCTTTTATTGAGCTTGTGGTACAAGTGGTAAGTTAAGTGTTGTGCTCAAGCGCAGTCCAAAATGCCACTATAAAATGTAGTGCTTATTAAGACCTGAAGACAACCATTATTATTATCATTATTAGTATTATTAATAGTGTAGATCAGAACTACTTGTGCACTATCAGATTAGTTTACCCTCAGCACGCCCTCGGCTTACCGCTTGAGTGATATTCAACATGAATTTGACGCGCTTCCCTAGAAGTTTATTTTGTGAGGGATTTAGCGATATCCCATATGCAGATCTAAGTGCTCCCAAGAGTATCGCTGAGCATGTAGGGAAAACAGCTCCAGCAGGTTAAATGGATCATTGGGAACAAATTAGAGCGGAGAACATTTTATGCTACAATTTCTTAAGGCAATAAAATTTTTCTGACATGTCAATGTTTCCCACCTTGGAAATTCCATATACACTGCTCTTTATGTAAATTGGTTATAACCCCGCCCACATATTGAAATCAGTTATACATTATAGCATTCCACATACAGCTAGCAGGTATACAGCATGTGCCGCATGGATTTATACATAGAGATGATTTGTTGAATTAAAAGCATTGCAGCTCATTAAAGTGATGGTAAATTTTTAGTATTTCAATATTTAAATATTAATAATTGAGTAATTATAACTTATTTTGCATATATATTTATTTAAAAACGTTAATCCTAAATGTAATAAATTAATAGTTTACTTTCACAGCGTTACCGTTCCTTGCTCCTTCCCTGCCATCTTCATCCCTGCGATAGAATATAACCACCCCTCCCTGTGTCACCGCATTGTCATGTCAATCTTCTTGCCTTGCTCTGCACATGCGTTACATTTATGTATGCAATACATTCTATCCAATCATCAAATAAGCGTTTACAGTCATCTGCACCTTCAGAAAGGAAAAAAAAACTTGCCTGACAATATTTCAACAGATGTTAGCCTTAGTAAAATGTTGCCAATCGCCGTAAATAAATGGTGAGCATACGCACAATTCCAATCTAGAGCACTCTCAGACACCGATAGAATAGTTAGGGCATGCGCATATCTGTTGAAGGGCGTGTTAGCTAAGAGGAGTGTCGCCGACTGGCCTGAGCTGTCAGTGGATGTTAAAAAAACGTGACCGGAGAATTTTAATGGCGGCCGTGGTACGGGAGGAGGATATAAATAATAAAATCTGAGTTTAAACAATAAATATTTTAATAAATATAGCGATTTTAGAAAATTCATGAATTAAAGTCACATTATTTATTTATTTGTTAAAATAACGATAGCTCGGCGGGCGGAGCCAGCTATCAACGGAGCAAGCCGCACTTTTTCAGAGCTCCTGACAATTACAATGATCTTTATGGTTTAAATGCCTATCTTACTCAACTTTTATCAACTTTGTTAGCTACTTTTATGGAACTCTATCTGCCTACAGCCTGTGGGGAAACTATGGTATACTGAATAGCCCTATAGCCCCAGTCCTCTCATTCCCACTTGAAGGCTGAGCGTGTGGAAACATGGCTGCGCTCCTTCTCACCCAGATAAAGGAACTGCTCACTCATCATAACGCAGCTCTCTTAGAAGCCATAGACAAAGCTTTCAAGCCTTCTGCTGCTCACTCTATCTCTCCTGATGACCTAACCACTTGCATGGGACACCGGTCACCAGACATGGCTGTCCTTTACCAGCCGCCATCTTTAATGTCAGCCTCGGAGCAGTTTCCTCCACACCGCCTCACACAAGAGCAAGCGGAGCAGAGCAACAGTGCTCTTGAGGATCTATGCACACCTGTGATGGCGAAGATCTTGGAATTGACTGAAGCACATGTAGTTGAAAGAGTTGCCATGGGACCCCAGCATTCACCATGCGGCCTTGGCTCTGCAGCGGCTGCGACGGAACTATTCTGTGCAGCTGAGGTGACTACCATTGGAAACACAATACCCGGCGCGATCTACAATCACCTACCAAAAGTGGACTCTACTTATTCTGGCCAGCCGGGGACCAGGGTCGGCAATAGAGCTAGAGATATGGTTGGCAGCTTGGCTGTTTTCAGTGCCGCTTTTCATCTGGTCATTACTGATATACCCCAAACGGTCTTACAAGCAGGAGTGGCATCGCGACAAGACTCTCCAGCTTCCCTGTTTGAGAGAACAGGAATGGGGTAAATACTTTGACTTTCCAGGTGACGATTGGATGCCCGGTCACAGATTCTGTTTAGTTCCATAGACGCCTCCACTCAGACTTTTAAAAAACCTACAGCCTAAATTCTATCTGCCATGTTTATGTTGGTTAGCAGAACCCACCTGCACTAATGTTAAGGAACTTCCAAGTGACTCTTTGGGTTTGATTACATTTACTAACATTCTTAAAGCTCTGATTAGAGAGATCCAGGTTTATTCTATGAAAATGCTATCTGTTAATATATGTTTCAAACGTTTTTTTTTTTCCCCTCCACTGTGAATATTGTGCCTTCTATACACTATACTTGGCATGATGTGATATGTATCCCTTTATTGCTATATATGTCAGCTTTTCTGTTTATAAGCTAATGTACCCAGCTCTATAAGCCCACATATAAACCATCTACATATCTTCCTTTATTGCGCTTTAGGATAACATTGGCTGGGGCACCTAAGTTATATATTATCGCCATATACAGTGAGATCCTATAGTTATGAGATTATGGAGATAATTGAGTTTAAAAGAAATGTTTTAAGATATTGCTGCTCTTAAGTTAGAAAGAGATAACGCTAGTGTAGCCTATGGCACATGTGCCCATCTACCTTATATTGCTTCTGGTGGTTAGCTCTTATATACTTGGAATATTGAGTCTTACTTCCCGATAGCATAGGCGTAGTCAGCGGCCGAGGCTGCGCCTTAACATCTACTGTATACAGTATTATAGCTATCATACCACGCTCAACTGTTTTGCCTCACCTCTTATAACAATACTATCCCTTGTTTCCTAGCACCTAATCCCATATTACCCCATGACATGGGGCTCAGTTAGAAACTTGGGAGCAAATCTTCATAATTAACAGTGTTTTATATTATAGGGGTCATAACCTGGCTTCCACATTTCACCTTTGCTTACATCCTTAGTTCGCATACTTATGTTGGCTTTCCATATTTTAATCTAAATGGGCTACTTGAGTTGCTTGTATAGCACATTTGTTGACTAAACTCTGAGTTTATTATATTAGCAGCTGATTAATGTAAGTATCTTACTGAGTGTCGTGTTGTCTCGTCATGAGACAAAGTGCGCAAATTCATAACCTGGTAAAAGAAGACACAGTCCTACTGGGGCGTATAGTACCATTTTGTGATGTGGGCTGGACCAGCATCACGACTTTAAATTTGCGATCTTCTCCTACACCACATTCTAAATCAGCTTAATTAGCTATGTTCTCTATGTGTATGATACTCCATATTTTAAAGGCCTCCTCAGATATACATTTCATCTTATCTATCGTTCAAGTTCCCACCTCCCCCCCCCATCTATAACATACCTCCTAGACTAGGAGGGCTAACTATGCGGCTCCTCTAGTCTATGCCGCACCCCATTGTTCTCTTTTAACATACACGTTTCTTTTATGTTTATTTCACCATACCTGTAACATTGAACCCTCACTGTATGTGACTTGTGACGCACAACTTTGCTTTTTTTTTTTATGATTGATGTATGCCTTTAAATATACCTCAATAAAAAATAAAAAAATAAAAAAAATAAAAAAATAACGATAGCTCAAGGTTGTAATAGTTAACCATCTCTTTAATGGACATATTGCAAGTTGAGTGGTATTTAACACTCCCGCTCTCGTGCTAACTTGTGCTACAGCGAATCATGTCCACCCGTCATACAATAAATCTACCCCAGATGTCAATCCCATAGAGCATAGAAATTAGGCTTTTAAAGAAAAGAATACAGTCTCTACAGTCAAACATGGTGTAGGTTCACTGATGTCTTGGGGTTGCTTTGGTGCTTCAGGCACTGGATGTCTTGACTGTGTGCATGGCATTATGAAATCTGAAGACTACCAAAGAATTCTGTGGTGCTATGTAGTGCCCAGTGTCAGAAAGTTGGGTCTCCATCAGAGGTCATGGGTCATACAGCAGGACAATGACCCAAAGGACACATCAAAAAGCTCCCAGAAATGGTTTAAGACAAAGAGCTGGAGTGTACTGAACTGGCCAGCAATGAGTCCAGATCTCAATCTCATAGAGCACCTGTGAAGAGATCTCAAAACAGCAGTTGGGAAAAAGAACCTTTCCAATCCGAGAGACCGGGAGCAGCTGACAAAAGAAGAGTGGTCCAAAATTCCAGTAGAGAGGTGTAAGAAACTCATTGATGGTTACAGGAAGCGATTGATTTCAGTTATTTTTTCCAAGGGGTGTGCTACCAAATATTAAATTGAGGGTGCCAATAATTTTTGTCCAGTCTATTTTTGGAGTTTTGCGTGGTATGTGTCAGATTTGGCTTTTTTCTCTCTACTTTTTTGTGTCATAGCAATACAAACAAAATAAATAAACATGAGAATGCCTGAACATTTGTAATTGCAGCAATTTTCTAGACGAAGGGGTGCATTATCTGACAGAAATGCAGGGATGCCAATATTTTTGCCATGACTGTATATATATATATATATATATATATATATATAGGTATAGATATATACAGATATATAAAGGAATATATATTTATAAATTCATAGAACATATTCTGCTAAGTGCAGAACATTGGAATGTTAAATATTTACAGTAAATACGTAGTATAAAACTTTATTAAATATGAATATTGCATGAATATAATTTTTAAATGCTTTCATCTACTTAACTGCAAATGGCTCCAATGCACTTATATTTATTTCTTTATATGTGTTCATATGTATTTATGTGTTTATATTTGTATATAGACCTCTGATGAAGCGCGGGTACGCCTGCGTGAAATATTTCAGGTGCTTTATGTCTGCTTATGTCTCCAGTGGACGAATAAACCTTACCTGATTGAACAGCACGTAATATTGGTTTGCAGTGTTTTCTTCTTGTTGCTGTTGGTATATTTGTATATATGTTTGTCGCCCAATACATGAAGTAGTCTGTATTTCCTCAGATAGAAAAACAAGAAGGAATCAACATAGGGGCCCATTTATCAAGCTACGAACGGAGCTTGTGGGCCCGTATTTCTGGCGAGTCTTCAGACTCGCCAGAAACAGCAGTTATGAAGCAGCAGTCTAAAGACTGGTGCTCCATAACCCTGTCTGCCTGCTCTGATGAGGCAGAAAGGAATCGCCGGAAATCAACCCGATTGAGTACGATCGGGTTGATTGATACCCCGCTGCTGGCGGCCCATTGGCCGCGAGCCTGCAGGGGGCGGCGTTGCACCAGCAGGTCTTGTGAGCTGCTGGTGCAATGCTGAATACGGAGAGCGTATTGTTCTCCGCATTCAGCGAGGTCTTGCGGACCTGATCCGCACTGTCGGATCAGGTCCGCAAGACCTTTGAGAAATAGGCACCATAGTGTGTACTGATTTATTGCCACAAAACAAAGTATGCCAATGCACTCACATTTATAATCCTCAATCATATGAGGTATATATTCAGCCTTGAATAACAATAGGATACTCCGATCCTTGCCGTTATTGGATTAACAGCTTCAGTCTAAAAATGTGTTTGGTTTCAAGCAAGGATCCTCCATTCGTTACTATCACCTATGCCGCCAGGTGCCACTCAATCCTTACTCGTTTTGAAGTGAACTCACGTCTTCATCAGTGGTAACTTTGTCTTCAGTCTGATATCTTCAAGCAACATATGAACTTTTGTTGGATACAGTGTTTCTGAATTGTTTGATGAAATATGCCTTTATTAACATCTTAAATATGAAGCATAGTTGTACATAGAAATACTAGTCCGCTTTTTGAAAGTTAGTATTTCTACTGACTGATAGCACGGGTTATATACTTATTTTCTTGCACTTTTTATTTTTCACTAAGGAGTACATTGATGGTGTATTTCTTTTGTAAATTCGTTAAACCTGCTGCTTCAGACTGTCCACCCCTGCAGAGGTTTGTAAAACAGCTTAATGACTTATGATGATTATTACTTTAGTGAAAATATAGCCAGACTTTAGTAGCAGACACATTTTCTTTAAGAGCTTGAATGCACATTTGAGAAATTCCCTTTAAAAGCAAATATACACATTAAAAACGTATAAAACATTACATATACTAAAACTGTGTCATTTGAAGATCCACATTTCAACATCAGATCCTTATAAGTATTTGCACAATCCATTGTGTATAATAAAAATATAAGTGGTATCCTATATTTTAAAGGTAACGGCTCATTTATTTTCATGGATTAACACATGAATATGAGCTAATATGTTTTCCTATGCTGGTTGATCACAGATTTCCTCTCTGCAGACCTGTAAATCTAAACATTTGTCTTGCTTCGTCCAGCTTCATACTTTATAGATCATATAATTTAATTACCAATTCCGCCTATTAACAGCTGTATGCATACTTAATACTGCACTCGCCTTTTTCATTGTTTTGCCTTTAATGTATTTTTTTTTTTTGCTGCCAAATCTAATAATTTAAAGAATCTTAAATTTAGATTTTTCCAAACATTGGCGTAAATTGTTATTGAAGTTAATGGTTGAGGATTTATGTATGTATATATATATATATATATATATATATATATTATATATATATATAAAATATATATATAAAAATATATATATATAATATATATCTATATATATATATATATATCTATATATATATATATATATATATATATATATATATATATATATATATATATCTATATATATATATATATATCTATATATATATATATATATATATATATATATATATATATATATATTGTGTGTACTACAGCTTTCTAAACGATTATGTAGGCTACTATGGTGTACACTCATTGCACAGTACTGTGGCACAGTCGGTAGCAAGATTGAAGTCTCGAAAATCAGATCAGGCAGCAAGGATTAGCTATGGTAGGAGATCAAGAGAGTCAGGGAAGGCATAAATAATCAGCTATGGGAGGAGGTCCCAAAAAACCAGGAGAACCATTAAAGGATCAGTTAAGGAAAGAGGTGCAGAAAGTCAAGAAGGACAGCAAGGATCAGCAATGAAAGTAATCCTCAAGAGACAAAACAGGAAAGAAGAAACATTGGGAACAATAATAAGCAATTTTTGGAGACACAAGAATCCAGATCAGACAAATCTATTGTAAGGGATCCTGAAAATAGTGACAGGAAAAATAAGCTATGGTAGGAGTTTCTGAAATTCAAAGGAAGGAGCAAGGATCAGTTATGGTAGATGTTTCGGAAGCCTGGACAGGAAGCTAGGGTCAGCTATAGTAGGAGGGCATGAATGATCAGGAATTGTAGGAGGGTGAAAATTCAGGATGGACAACAAGGATAAGCAACTTTAGGAGGATAAAAAAGCCAGAATTAGATATCCAGAAAGCCAGATCAGGAAGTAAATGTACGCTATAGTAGGAGGTCCTGAAAATAGAGACATGAAACCAGAATCATCTATGGTACATGGCCCTGAATATCAGGGTAAAAACAATGAGAAACAATGAAGAACTCTGGTATGTGATACAGCGATAAGCTTTGGCAGGAGGTCCAGAAAACCAGAGCAGGAAGCAAGAATCGGCTATGGTAGGATGAGTGAAAATCCAGAAAGGCCTTAAAATCTATTTAAAGGCCCTGAAAGATTTACTGCACAGGAAGAGAGAACAACTGGCTACTGGTCTAGCCTTCCATACATTTTGACCAAATATCACTAAAAGGGACAACATCCAATTTTAGAATATATCTCCCATTCCTTGAAGAAGCAAAGGACATTTTTTTTTCAAAAAAATAAACTTATGATCATTGGTTTTTTGTAGATAAGTTATGTGATAACCTTTTCAGCTGGACTACAACTGACCAATCTATATAGTGTTAGTTATTTTAAATAAGTTTTTATATGGTTAATTCATATGTACTGTGCAGTATTTGTACTTTCATTGTATTCAAATAATATTGCATCTTGTAATCAAATTGTTGTTTATGAAACTTTGTAAACAAATCATCACAAATATCCAAATATTTTACTCCTTTAGGACCAGAATACGAGTGGTGCACTATTTAATGCTTTTTGCGCACGTCGGGTTGCGCTCATATTATGAGTTAAAAGTAAAATGTTTTCACTCGCAAGCTAACAGGACGAGCACAAAAGCTGAACTTATAATATTGCGTGCGCATTCAGGTATTCCCCCATAGAAGTAAACTCACGTGCAAACCCTATCCCATATTCTCAAGTGCCCTAACCCAATATGAAAATATGAATATTTCACATTCCAATGTTCTTCACAGAAGGATATGTTAGATTTCTTCATAAATACATATATATATATATATATATATATATATATATATATATATATCAGATGGTATTTTGGTACAATATATATCTAAACCTACAGGGAGTGCAGAATTATTAGGCAAGTTGTATTTTTGAGGATTAATTTTATTATTGAACAACAACCATGTTCTCAATGAACCCAAAAAACTCATTAATATCAAAGCTGAATAGTTTTGGAAGTAGTTTTTAGTTTGTTTTTAGTTATAGCTATTTTAGGGGGATATCTGTGTGTGCAGGTGACTATTACTGTGCATAATTATTAGGCAACTTAACAAAAAACAAATATATACCCATTTCAATTATTTATTTTTACCAGTGAAACCAATATAACATCTCAACATTCACAAATATACATTTCTGACATTCAAAAACAAAACAAAAACAAATCAGTGACCAATATAGCCACCTTTCTTTGCAAGGACACTCAAAAGCCTGCCATCCATGGATTCTGTCAGTGTTTTGATCTGTTCACCATCAACATTGCGTGCAGCAGCAACCACAGCCTCCCAGACACTGTTCAGAGAGGTGTACTGTTTTCCCTCCTTGTAAATCTCACATTTGATGATGGACCACAGGTTCTCAATGGGGTTCAGATCAGGTGAACAAGGAGGCCATGTCATTAGATTTTCTTCTTTTATACCCTTTCTTGCCAGCCACGCTGGGGAGTACTTGGATGCGTGTGATGGAGCATTGTCCTGCATGAAAATCATGTTTTTCTTGAAGGATGCAGACTTCTTCCTGTACCACTGCTTGAAGAAGGTGTCTTCCAGAAACTGGCAGTAGGACTGGGAGTTGAGCTTGACTCCATCCTCAACCCGAAAAGGCCCCACAAGCTCATCTTTGATGATACCAGCCCAAACCAGTACTCCACCTCCTCCTTGCTGGCGTCTGAGTCGGACTGGAGCTCTCTGCCCTTTACCAATCCAACCACGGGCCCATCCATCTGGCCCATCAAGACTCACTCTCATTTCATCAGTCCATAAAACCTTAGAAAAATCAGTCTTGAGATATTTCTTGGCCCAGTCTTGACGTTTCAGCTTGTGTGTCTTGTTCAGTGGTGGTCGTCTTTCAGCCTTTCTTACCTTGGCCATGTCTCTGAGTATTGCACACCTTGTGCTTTTGGGCACTCCAGTGATGTTGCAGCTCTGAAATATGGCCAAACTGGTGGCAAGTGGCATCTTGGCAGCTGCACGCTTGACTTTTCTCAGTTCATGGGCAGTTATTTTGCGCCTTGGTTTTTCCACACGCTTCTTGCGACCCTGTTGACTATTTTGAATGAAACGCTTGATTGTTCGATGATCACGCTTCAGAAGCTTTGCAATTTTAAGAGTGCTGCATCCCTCTGCAAGATATCTCACTATTTTTGACTTTTCTGAGCCTGTCAAGTCCTTCTTTTGACCCATTTTGCCAAAGGAAAGGAAGTTGCCTAATAATTATGCACACCTGATATAGGGTGTTGATGTCATTAGACCACACCCCTTCTCATTACAGAGATGCACATCACCTAATATGCTTAATTGGTAGTAGGCTTTCGAGCCTATACAGCTTGGAGTAAGACAACATGCATAAAGAGGATGATGTGGTCAAAATACTCATTTGCCTAATAATTCTGCACTCCCTGTATATATACAGATGATTATATATAGGTATAGATATTTACAGATATTTATATATATGAATGTCTATTTATAAATACATAGAACATATACTGCTATGTGCAGAACATTGGAATGGGAAATATTTACAGTACAAACACAGTTATACACTTTATTAAAGGGACAGTAAATGTAAAAAATAATGTTACATAATTATGTACCATTATATTAGCGACAGCTTGTAAAATCAAAAGATTTTGAGAGCTTTTATCCCCTAAAGTTATACTTACCTCGTCTCCTCTCCAGGCTCTTCTGATCATGTCTTCTTTTCAAAAGCGGTTTGTGGGCGCACTGTCTAATCACAGCGCGCCCAATCGCGCTACTGAACTAAATGTAGCTCGCTCCCGCTACCAGAACAGAGTGGGAGCGCACTACATTTAGTTCAATAGTGTGGTCAGCGCGCTGTGATTAGACACTGAGTCCGCGAACAACTTTTGAATAGAAGACATGATCAGAAGAGCCTGGAGAGGAGACGAGGTAAGTATAACTTTAGCAGATAAAATCTCTCAAAACCTTTTGATTTTACAAGCTGTTGCTAAGATAATACTACATAATTCTGCACATTTTTTACATTTACTGTCCCTTTAAATATGAATATTGCATAAAAATGTTTTTACATGTTTTCATCTACTTAACTGCAAAGGGCTCCAATGCACTTATATATGTCTATATATGTGTACATATGTATTTATGTTTTTATATGTGTATATATGTCTGTAAACAGATACTAAACTAGAAAAACAATTCTTCAGCGTTCTATGTACGGGCACAAATTTTGGAAGGCTGTACAATATATGCAATACCAGACAAAGTGAGTATATCAGTTGTCGATACGCACAAAAAACATAGCCTCTATGGACTTACTCCCTGGTGGATGTGTTTCTTACCGCTCTCAGACATCCTTCACCAATACTTTCCTCCAGTTATGCCAAATTTACCTGGGTTCTTTCCCACTGACACCCTCCAACAATGCATAGCATCCATACTGACTACGGGGTATGCCATTACCGGCTATTTCTCTGCCCCTTATTGTCAACCGACCAGCTCCTCCAGGCTCGCTCTCCTGTGTAAGAATGTTCGCTGTCAGCATTGGGCATTCGGCTCACCTTAGGATTGGGATGACAACGACTCCTTCAAAGTATAGCCTCCAGTTTTCAGCCCTATAAACACACTACCTGTACCACACATACATAAAGGGGGGTTCTCTACAAAACTTAACAGAGCTGGATCATAGCTGGTATCAAGCTATGCAAAGAAACAGATAGGAAAAAAGATCCGCTCTCGATAAAATATAAACTTTATTTCTTTAAAAATAAAAAGCAACTCCATAAAAGCTAGTACAGATCAACAGGGTAGCGAATCTGTCAGTCTTATGTGTTTTAGCTTTCTCTGCCGTAATCTGCTATTCACTCCCCTTTATCTTTTCAACTTAAACATACAGTATATTTCTCTTTTCTCCAGAACCTGTTCCTTATTACCATCTCTGGTTCTGGGGAAAAGAGAAATATACTGAATGTTTAAGTTGCAAACTAGGATGGCCAAGGGACGGAACTCTGAATATGACCTAGTAAATTATTGTGAATAATGTAAGCAATATTCATGTGAACAAAAAAGTGAAAAGTAAGTGATTGAGTATTAGAATACATAGTCATCTATTAGCTCCGGAACTTCTGTATCAATTGCTATGGTAACATATTAGACAACCTAGTAACCACAAGTTAAAGTATATACAGAATAAATGGATATATAGTTAGGTATTTAAAGAAAGTAAAATGAATCAAGAACAGTGGTTCACTCTGTTAAAAAATAAATTTCATTTATCAATAAGTTAAAATGTAATCCAGGAAGTTTCAAAGCATAGTACAAGAAGAGCGAAGCACACAGGTTTACACGTTTCATCAATCTGCCCTAGTCATATAATATACAAATATACACATATATATATATATATATATATATATATACACACACACACATATTTATATATATATATATATATATATATATATACACACACACATATATATATATATATATATATATATATATATATACACACACACATATATATATATATATATATATATATATATATACACTATATATACACATACATATAAATATATCTACACAAACAAATATATATGTATATATGATATGTAAGTATGTATGTCTATGTTAAAGTCCTTGCAGCACTTTTTTTTCTAACACCTGAGTCCTTATATCTTGGAGCCTTTCTAACTTTTGTGCTCAATTTTTTTCCTAATAATCTTTATTAGATGGTGTTATGAGTGTAACCGTACTTTGCAATGTATTTTTGATGTGTTTTGTGAAACAATTAACTAAGCTCTGAGGAGGCGGTAATCATTCTTGCATAAATAGCGAATACGCTCAACCTCACATTTATTTTCAACTCGTAATACCAGCGGTATGTGTGTGCAAACACATGTTCATGATAGTCTCTCTTGCAAAATACACGTATTTGGGAGTGAAATAAGACAGTAGATGAAACCGGATAGTATTTTGCTTTTAGCAGAGTCTACACAGCCTGCATTTGCAGTGGTCACAGCTCTCAGTGGCGGAATGCAAACTACAGTTTTGCTGGACACTCTACAGACAGCTTAATAATCTGATGGTGTACATTTGGATACACAGAGGAACAGTGGCGTTTTGAAGCAGATGAGCTGGTGATATGAGGCACAATTATCTAAAGCTCTCTAGACTGGTGAGATTATTAAATAATGTCACCAGTCCTTCTATTTCCGTGGTGGAATCATCTAAAGCCACTTTTTACCCTGAAAACAGGATGTCTCATTAAGGGCCGTATACAGCATTTTCTTAGCAAAAGTGCACAATAAAATTTGTAATTTAAACTTCATACAAAATGAATAATTTAACTATTCTCACAAAAATAAAGGGAAAATTTGTATTGTTAATGTGCATGAAAAATCGTAACAAAATTATTCACCAAAAAACATAACATTTGTATGTAAATTACAAGGAATAAATCGTATTATAAATGAACATCATAAATCATAATTTAAGTACACTGGATGCTCAAAAATCACTTTGAAATTCGTACTAAGTACAAAATACAAAGCGTAATTGTTGTTTTTATGTAAAATGGGCTAAACATGGGCATATATGAAATTGTCTCTCTAATCCCAGCGTAATTTCATAATTTTTTTTTATTGTAGATTTTTGTTTTTTTTAGTAGGGTTCGATTTTTTTAATTTGTAATTTAATGTATTTAATTGATAGTTATTTTAATTTTAGTATAATAGTAATGTTAGTTTAATATATATTTTAAACTTAGTTTTTTTAATTTCACAGGTAAGTTTTTATTTATTTTAAGATAGGGATCTTGTCATTTTAATTTAAAGTTAGGGGGTTGTTAGGTTTAGGGGTTAATAGTTTAATTTAGTGTTTTGCAATGTGGGGGGCTGGCGGTTTAGGGGTTAATAGGTTTATTTAGTGGCAGTGATGTTGGAGGCCAGAGGTTTAGAGGTTAATAACTTTATTTAGTGGCGACAATGTCGGGGAGCAGCAGAATAGGGGTTCATATCTTTATTATAATGTTGGCGATATTGGGGTATGGGGGAATAGGGGTTAATAACTTTATTATAGTGGCGGCAATATCGGGAGCAGCAGATTAGGGGTTAATAAGTTTATGTAGGTGGCAGCGATGTCGGGGGCGGCAGATTAGGAATTAATAATGTTATGTAGGTGTCGGTGATGTTGGGGGCGTTAAGGGGTGTTAGGGGTGTTAAGACGTGGGGTTTATGTTAGGGTATTAGGTTTAAACTTAACTTTTTTTTCCCCATAAACATCAATGGGGCTGCGTCACAGAGCTTTTCATTCCGCGATCGCAGGTGTAAGAAAAAAACACTCTCTCCCCATTGATGTCTATGGGGATAGTGTGCACGAGCACGTCAAAGCAGTGCTTATATTTTGTGCGGTATGGAGCTTAACGCAACCATATCGCACGCACAAGGCTGCTTTTTAAAAACTCATAATGGCAGCGCTATGGCGGGTGAAATAACGCGTTTCGCACCCTCTATAGCGCAAAACTTGTAATCTAGGTGAATATTTATTATCTGTCAACTTATCATTTGTTTCAATAGCTTGCTACATATTTAGCTTAGTGTTTGTGCGCCCCCTACAGAGTTGTTTTTACACAAAGGTACATAGACAACATCTGATCTGGTGGGGGGGTCCAGACTCTCTACATACGTGGTTCAATACCCTCAATAACACGGACACTACGGTACAATTGAAAATTACATCCGACAGTCAAAGTGTTAGCTTCTTGGATTTGGAGATCTTTAAGGATGGCCATAAAATAGGGACCATTCTGTATAAAAAAACTGACAGACCTTAACTCCTTTCTCAGAGCAGAAAGTTGTCACCCACCCACATTATTTCAAGATATTATTAAATCACAGATGGTTAGAACCATCCGTAACAATACACATCATACCCGGGGGGTCTCCCAACTGGAAGAGACTAGGAGCAAGTTCCTCCAGAGAGGATATAAACAGAAAAATGTGGGACCAATCTTTGATTTAATACAGCAACACACTCAGGATGAATCAATAAACAGATCGACTGGCGAACCAATCTTGGAATATGGTGTCAATTATAGATAAGGCAAATTAATGCTTTTATTTAAACAAATGCTGTTCGAGTTCATATCCCACAAAAATAATAATAAGCCATGATGCGGGAGTCCGCTTTGCGTGTTAACCCGTTACAAGCAATAGTGTGAGTCTATGCAATAAGAAAACCAGAACAGCAATTTATGTTTGCGCTAAAGTGTGGAGCTGAAGGAACTAGCAGTTGTTCACTCACCCACTCTGTAGTAGAATGTAGCGTCTCAGGCGGATAGAAGCCAAATACAGCCGGTCTCCTAGTATAGCATTCTGGCACAAGCGGTGTATACCTTCTTCTCGCGCTAGCTGTGTGTGGCGTACCACGTGTTTAGGAGCGGGCCAATCCTCAGCCCGACCGGCTTTTTTCTCGATGACGTCACCGACAGCTGGGAGAATCGCCAACCACTCAGATGGTGCAATCCCGCATTTGAAATGCTTCTCAGGTTATAAACAACATATGTGCAATTCCAGAAAAGGAGCTGATGTAAGCAATTATCAAGGTAGTCCTTAAACAGTGGGGAGTGATAGACTATACCGCTGTTCCCAGACCACAGATGTGGCGCAAATCCTGGAGGAGATTTAGGCGTCCCATAGACTTGTAGATTCTCGTTTTAAGTAGGAAAAAAGTGGATTCCCCACAATCCACAGTAGTAATGCAAAAAAAAAAAAAAGTATTCCAGAACGAGATGTTTGAAAAAAGGTAGTAAATTTTATTCCTTAAAATTGTATGTAACAGCATACAACAACATGAGGTTTAGTGAGGACAAAAAGACTTCTGACCGGTTTCGGTCGTATTGACCGTAATCATAGAATAGCACCTGTTAAGGGGTGCACCCTTTTATGTTAAACACTTCATGTTCATTGGTTAAAAACAACAACAGTCTTCAAACTTAACCCTATACATACCATTTAGACATTTAGTGTAGATTGTAAGCATTGGTTATATATAATAAATGCAAACAAATAGATGAAGATATATGTTTCATGTTAAAAGTGGAAGCCTAATATTTATATTGTATGTTAGCAAAGAAACACCTTTAGAAATCAGATAGAAATGTAAGCACATTATAGGAAAAATAACTTATTGTATTCCTTTACCTATGTCTAACTAAGGCTAAACATTCAGAAAATGAAATATGCATAAATAATAATATTTATAAAGGTACTTGTGCAGAATGAAAATAATTAAAAGACAATTATATTTAAGATCATTACGTACCTTTTTTAATATCTTATTAAACTCAGGTTATAATTTATGATCATAAGAGATCCTTTAAAAAAGTATGATCAGACTGATATATACCTGGTTTTTAATGCTATAGCATTAAAAATATATAAGACATCATTAGTATTATTGTTATTATTGGCTAGATTTTAGACAACCAGAGGGGAATATGTACTTATATCTTGTACTAAATCTCACAACTAGTATAGCAACTTAATTTCAGAGAGACAAGATATTAAATGTTATTTAAATACAATTGTCTATTTTTGCCAATAGTTTATGACATCATATTCTGAATTATAGCCATAGAGTAAAAGGCACTTTGTTTTAAAAATCCAATAAATTTCTTGTTTACTTAATATTGACAATTTATCTCCACCTCTTGGTGGTGTGCCAATTTGTTCAATGGCCCGCCATTTAAAATTGTGACATCCTGATTGTGGTACTCAATAAAGTGAGTGGAAAGAGCTAAGCATGTTCGTTTGCTTGAAATGTAGGATAGATGTTCTTTAACGCGTTTGCCTACCTCCCTTGTGGTCCTGCCTGTGTATTGTCTCCTACATTGGGTGCATTCTATAATGTAAATAACAAATTTACTCCTACAATTAATGCATCCCCTAGTTGGAAACTCCTCTCCTGTAACATGGGGCCTAAATGTGGGAGAAATGTTAATGTGATCACAGGAGGTGCACACCTTTCTTCCACACTTGAAGGTTCCATTGTGTTTTAGCCAAGATGAGCCAGAGGCACTAGCTGTCTGTAACATACTGGGAGCCAAAATGTTCCCTAAAGTCACATTACGTTTAGGCACAAACATGCACCCTTGTTTGATTTCATCTTTCAATTGTTTATCTCCCATGAGAATGGGAGAGGTTATTTTTAATGATACGGCATACATCATCATATTGGTTGGAATATGATGTGATAAACCTCAAATGTCTTTTGGAATTGCTTTGTTTTGGTGGCTCATATGTTCCTGCTATATCTTTGATTTCAAAAAAGGCCTTGTCAATTACTTTATTAGGATAACCCCTTTTGAGCATTCTTGATTTTAAATCTCTGCTCTCTCTTCGGAAAGTATCTTCTTTTGTGCAATTTCTTTTTGCCCGTAGAAATTGGCTTTTAGCAATTCCTTTGAATACATGCCGTGGATGGCAACTACGGGCATGTAAAAGATTATTGCCCGAGATTGGTTTCCGATAGAGAGCTGAGATAACCTTGCCCTCTTGGGCATCTCCAGTAAGGGTAATATCCAGGAAATTAATAGTATCTTTCTGCCACTCATATGTAAATTGTATTCCCACCTCATTGATGTTAAGCAAGTTCGCTTGCAGATTGTGAGTCAGAGGACCAAACAATAAGCAAATCATCAATGAAGCGGGCGTACATAACAATGTTCTTTGATACGGCGGTACTACCTCCATAGACGTGGCACCGCTCCCACCAACCCATAAATAGGTTGGCATATGAGGGGGCGAACTTCGCCCCCATGGCGGTGCCACGTCTCTGGAGGTAGTAGCGTCCCTGGAACATAAAAAAATTGTGCTCCAATAAGAATTTCACAATCCTAATTACCAAGCTCTTAGATTCTAGTGATAGATCAGAAAATAAATTTAGAAAAAAATCTATTGCTTTTAGGCCCTGTGTATGGGGGATCGAGGAGTACAGTGACGCGACATCTATTGTCAGCCAACTGTACTCCTCTTTCCAAACAATTGGCTCCAACATATGTAAAGCATGTGATGTATCTCTGATATAGCTTGGCAATAAAGTCACCATGGGTTGTAGGAAGTCATCAACCCATTTAGATAATGGCTCTAAAAGAGATCCGATGCCAGCCACTATTGGTCTCCCCTTGATGTTAATAAGGCTCTTGTGTACCTTTGGGAGGTGGTGGAAGATGGGTGTCACAGGATCAGTAACCAAACAAACGTTGGCTGTATCTTGATCCATGAGACCCTCCTCCACCACCTCATCCAAAAGAAGTGAAAGTTCTCTAGTGTATTGTTTTTTTTAACATGAAACATATATCTTCATCTATTTGTTTGCATTTATTATATATAACCAATGCTTACAATCTACACTAAATGTCTAAATGGTATGTATAGGGTTAAGTTTGAAGACTGTTGTTGTTTTTAACCAATGAATATGAAGTGTTTAACATAAAAGGGTGCACCCCTTAACAGGTGCTATTCTATGATTATGGTCAATACGACCGAAACCTTTCAGAAGTCTTTTTGTCCTCACTAAACCTCATGTTGTTGTATGCTGTTACATACAATTTTAAGGAATAAAATTTACTACCTTTTTTCAAACATCTCGTTCTGGAATACCTTTTTTTTTTTTTTTTTTTACACTCAGGATGAGTTGATTAATAAAGAGAAGAAAAACCAAGATCAAAACAAGATGATTATGGTGACCACCTATACCCCAGGTACCATCAATACGGGTAGGATTCTAAGAAGACACTGGCCGATCATGACATCGGACCCTAAACTTCGATTCACAAAAGAATTTACCACTATGGTGGGCTACAAAAGGGGCACCAATCTTTGCAATCTATTGGTACGTATGGATCCAAAACAGTGCTATCAGAAAAAACAGAATGTTAATATCAAGGGAAGCTACTGCTGTGTGGGCTGTATGATATGTAATGAACTTATCTCAACTAAGAAATTCCATCATCCTCACACAAATAAAGTGTATACTATCAGATATTCAATCACTTGTACTACCACACATGTGGTCTATTTATTTATGTGTCCTTGCTCGAAGTTCTATGTGGGCAAGACGAAGGGCACCCTGAGAGAACGTATGGCCAACAACAGACTTGCTATACGCCAGGTGCTGGCAAAGGGTTCATCGGATCAACTGGTGGCACAGCACTGTGCAGAACAGAGACACTCGGTAGCATCAATCAGATATACTCTGATAGACCATGTATTGAAACCAGACCGAGGTGGAGACTGGGACAAAGCCCTATTGTACAGAGAGGCCCAGTGGATCTATAGATCGAGTACCATTGCTCCAGGTGGACTGAATTCTATACCAGACTTCAAGGGGTTAATCTGATACAAACCTGGGGTGCGGATATATAGCATGGTATGATGTGTCCCTGATGCTCTGGTGACACCGTGGGGTGCTACCCGCACATTCGGGGAATCACAGGGGAACATTGATCCAGTGGAGATGATCCGTGGCTTGGGTACCCTTATTACCGGCTAGATAAAGTCACCCAATAATACAGAAAAGAAAACCATATCACCTGAAGTCTGGGAGATAGACCTGAAAGTGCACTGGTATATACATACATATCTGAGTATGCTTTTCCATCCATAGATGTAGGGTATTGGAACTCAGGATATGTCACCAATAAATGGACAACATAAGTAGGATTGAAGATGAACAGTCTATAAGAGGAGATTCAGTGCTATCCATTTCTATTTTTATCTATCTTTATATGTTTACTTTTATGTTTTCACTTGTAATTTAAAATATACGTTTTATATTTTAGTGTCACTAGCTTGTTGGGTATACCATAAAACTGGATTAGCTAATCCATGGGAGAGATATATATATGGGTGTAACAAATATTGCTGCACAGAGGTAGCTATGGCTATATGAGTAGAGAGTGCAAAGTTAGAAACTTAACACTGTATATAACATCCAGGTTTAATATGGTATACTATAAGTTGTCACTGTATATATTCACCTTCCACCCAACAGAGGGTGTTCACATTATTTGGTGGATTTGTGATAGAAAGACACTTTGACCGATTTGTTGGATGCACACAAAAAAACGGAAGTGACGTAATTTAAACTTCCTGTTTGACGTTTTTGTGCAATGCAAGTTATCATGAAGAAGATGCCTTTTAAGGCACAATTGATATATGTTGTAAACTTAGGTCACTTGTTTGATATATAGCATATACACTTTGGTGATGTATTTGTTAAAAGTAGTACCTGGTGAAACTGGAAGTGGGGAACCGTTACACTTCCGGTCTGGGTCTGATTGGAACACAGAGATGTGTTCCAAATATACTCTTTGGAGCTTTTTTGATTTAGAATGAGAGGTATGTGTTTGTTGTGCTGGATATATTGTGCTGTTGTTCACATGTTTTTTCACTGTTTTTTGATCTGATGAATGGGACTTGAGCTCCCTGAAACGTCATGTATTAAAGCTGACCTTTTTCATGCAAATCCTGAGAGTGCAATATTTATTGGAACTATATATATATATATATATATATATATATATATATATATATATATATATATACATACACAGCAGTGGCATCACTATGGTTGGTGTCACCCGGTGTGGTAAGTTATGGTGTCACCCCCCCACCCCCAGAGAGCAGACACACACACACAAACACAGGCACACACAAATACAAACACTCAGACACACACACACTCAGACACACTTAACACACTCAGATGCACACACAGACATGTTTCTTTACCTTTAACTCATCTTTTCAGCAACCTCTCCCTCACACCCTGATCACCCTCTCAACTACCCCTCACACACCAGCTTCCATTCATCATTTTAGCCCTAGGTCTTTAAACACAGCCATCTCCTCGACCTCTATTCCCACCTCCCGGATTTCCACTACCCTATTTACACCATCTCTTCAAAGTCTGCTTCACACCCTTTTATTCCTCTCTCCCTCATGCACAGCTCCTTCCTCACCTGCTTGTATGTTACACAAAGTCTATTCTTAGCCTCTTAGCTCACTGTCCCTCATGTGCCAGCCCTTTCTCACCCTCTCTGCCCCTCTCTCCCTTACACACTGCCTCCTCCACCTCTCATCCCCTCTCTCTCCCTCATGCTTACCCTTCAACACCATACTAACTCATTTTTCTAGTGGCATCGGCTATACTGTTACAAAAGTTAACCCAAGGATATTTTTTTATTTCATTTTCAATAGTGATGTCAATGATGAGGGATGTCATCAGTGATGTCATTGATGATGTCATGCAAAGCTCCCAAGGGGGCGGAAATTAGGAATTTCCTCGCTTTTAAACATTTGATAAAAACTTTGGCTTTGACATACACTATTTTTGTTTTCTCCTAAGACATTAAAACAAATATAATCTACATATATACGTTGGAAATAAAAAAAAGCCTGTTTGCGAAAAAAATAACCAAATATAAGTAGTTTCTTATTTATTACAATTTTGGAAATAAAAAATAGTAACACTTGTATTCAGCAGGAAGGGTCAGTAATGCAATATATTAGATTATATTGTTTTATTAAATATATGCATGCAGTTTTGTAGTTTTCCATATTAAATAACTTAAACAGCTTGACCAATTGAAATCAAATTTGGCATTTTTGTTAGTAATAGCTACTGCCAGCACACTTACATTTTAAGTTTCAAATTAAATAAACATAAGTATATTTCAAAATTGTTTCAATATGCACAACTAAACATTTTATATTAAAATCTCAAGATGTTTACAATTATTTTAAATATAATAATAATTTTGAGTGGGACCTGGAAACCTCTCCGCTCTTGTGAGATGATCTAATATGTCTCGTCAATACCATGAGGTCCCTCAAAGACATTGAAAAAGGCAATTTTTTCTTGAGCATTGTTTATCTCTATACACAGAGTTCTGGAAGTGAAGGAGAGACACCTACAATGCAAAAGAATGCTCAAAAAAGCCCCCAAAGATTTTACAAGATTTCTCTCCATACTGATGAGTTTTTGTTTATCAGATCCATAGGCTCCCATTATTGAAGCATCGTCAAAGTGGTGATATATTCAGAAGGGATTCACTGCGGGATCGAGAATGGCAGGACAGAATCAGTGATTGAAGGCAGTCCCGTTGAGATGCATTTTATAGTACATCTTTGTGGGTTGCAACGCTGTTCTGATAATGGCAAATCAAAGCAGCATCACCACCTACATTAAATATGTAATGTAAATGAACCCTTTTACATATATCACACATGTAAATTGCCTATTTTGTGCAATCAGTACACAACTGAATAAATGAACGTCAGCCTACGCAAATTAAAAGAATATAGAAAGAATGTATTAATAAAATCTTTAATACATTAATGTATTCCTTATTCTTGCAAACAGAGCAACCCAATTAACCCGGTAAACCCCTAAAGCACCCTTGGCACACTGCAACCTAACCCCACTACACTATTAACCCCTAAAGCACCATAACCCCCACAGCAGCCTAACCCAACTATACTATAAAACCCAAAAACACATTTAGGCCCACAACAATCTAACCCTACTACAATGTTAACACCTAAAGAATCATAACCCCATTGCAACCTAACCACACTATACTGTTAACCTCTAAAGTGACATAAGCCACAACAGTAAACAGCAAAAACATATCACAAAAAACATCAACCAAAACCCTACAACAGTAAACAACAAAGCAAACAAAACATTACTCTACATCTAACATTAAACAACAACAAAGCAAAAAATACATAAAGAAAAGCCAACAACACTAAACAATATAAAGCAAACAATACATTGACCGAAACCTAACATTTAACAACAACAAAGCAAACAATACATACACAAAAAGCCAACAACACTAAACAATATAAAGCAAACAATACATTAACCGAAACCTAACATTTAACAACAACAAAGCAAACAATACATACACAAAAAGCCAACAACACTAAACAAAGCAAACAATACATTAACCTAAACCTAACATTTAACAACTACAAAGCAAACAATACATAAACAAAAAACAAACAATAGTAAACAGCAGCAACACATATTTTTACTCACCATCTGAAGCCTTCTCTTTTCTTCATCAGATGTAATCCACCACGAAAGGAAAATCCAGGGAAAAAAGCATAAAAAAATTGATGAAAAAAACAAGCCAATGGGTTCTGTTCATTTATTATCAAATGTAATCCACCACAATTATAAAAAATCCAAGGCAAAAAAAACATAAATAAATCCATAGTGAAATAAAAAAAAATGCAGGGGGTCTTCTTTTCTTCCTTAGATGTCATCTACAAGACATCTGCCAGTGGTGATGCCTCAGTGTTGGCTTCTCTCTAGTGGTGGTGGCTCCTTGGTGACTCCCCTACGACTAAGTGGTTGCTCTTTAGTGGTGGTGACTCCTTAGTGACTCCCCTACAATGAAGTGGTTGCTCTTTAGTGGTGGTGGCTCCTTGGTGACTCCCCTACGACTAAGTGGTTGCTCTTTAGTGGTGGTGGCTCCTTGGTGACTCCCCTACAACGAAGTGGTTGCTCTTTAGGGGTGGTGGCTCCTTGGTAACTCCCCTACGACTAAGTGGTTGCTCTTTAGGGGTGGTGGCTCCTTGGTAACTCCCCTACGACTAAGTGGTTGCTCTTTAGTGGTGGTGGCTCCTTGGTGACTCCCCTACAACTAAGTGGTTGCTCTTTAGTGGTGGTGGCTCCTTGGTGACTCCCCTACGACTAAGTGGTTGCTCCTTGGCAGCAGCATCTTCCCTCCTTCTTCATGCTGTCCCGCAGCACACTCATTTTTTACTGCCAATTTTTTCCCTTTTATAGGGGTGTCCTGGCAGTTTAATAGACTGATTTTTAAAATATTTCAACAAATAGAAGGATATTTATATATATATATATATATATATATATATATATATATATATATATATATATATATATATATATATATATATATATATATATATATATTTAAATCAGCCAATAGGAAAAATGCTAATTATTCTGGCTGATTTTTTTCAGCCATATCAGACTGACAGGTTTTCAGTGGTGAGAATTTCTCTTATGAAAAATCTGGAGAATATACAGTGAAACTTAGTTTACATAGGAATTATTTGAAGCGTTACTACACAGAAACCATTTTTTGTTTAAGTGAATGCACCGTCTATGTTGAGTAAACACACAAATATAGCCCCCCCTGACCGAGATCATAGATGAGTGGCAATGTTGTCAGACTTTTGCTGGAAAACTGCGTTCCCTACTTCCTAAGGGAGACACATCGTCACATACTGGTGAGGCCAAAAAAGGAAATTTCTCGTGGATCTGATGATGATATTATCATCAGGGTCATAGGATCTAGGACTGTAGAATTCCATTAAACGGTTTGAATTATACCTTACGGCAATAAGACTCATGACGGGCCTTTCGCAAGAGCAGAAATTGTTGCTGATTATGGTGTTTGTTGGCGCATGCAACAGCCAAAAGGTCCTGCAAAATGCTTACTGCCATATGCTTACATTAGGGGCATGGAAATAGTGTCAACTCATTTGACAAAAAAACAAATTAAAACCAGTATTTTTTTAAGCAACACATATGGAGGTTTGGTTTAGTAAGATATGTTGCCTCTGTGGGTTATAACATATTCAGTATTGTGTCTGTTTAAAAAATGAATGTTCCCTGGGCTGTTAAATATCTGTTACTATGATTATTTTTTGTTGGTGAAAACAAGTTTTAGTATCCAGCTTCCTTGGAACCACTTGTGACTGGCCTCTTCACATCGCTCAGTTTACACATTTTTATCTGGAAATTCTCAGGAACAAATACTGTCAGACACTTTCTGCGCAATAATTCTGAGCTCTGTTTAGCGATAGAGGAATAGATCAAAAGCTGTATGGACATAACTTTCAAATACTTCCCAAAGTGACCATAAAGTGCTCTAATCTTATTTGTAAAATAGTTATCATCTGCAATCTGAAACATGAGCTGGCTGCTTTGCTCTGTGGTAGAGTGTTGCTTATTTAGTTAAAAATGACTTGAAACCCATTTTCTCTTTCATAAACCAAGTAGACCAAATAATTTTAAACAATTCAATTTACTCTTATCAAATTTTCTACATTCTCTTGGTATCCTTTATTGAAGGCACTACTGGGAGCTAGCTGAATGCATCAAAGACTAGATTACAAGTGGAACGCACGCAAGTGAAAAGGGTTTTATCGTGGCTCTTTGCACATGTTGGATGTAGCTGGTGCATTACACGTTGAAAGTAAATGTTTTCGCTTGAGGGCAATTCAATTTAACACGCTACTTCAGAGCTCTGGTTAAATGTCATCAAAATTACATCTAAACGTACAGTAAACACTCATAATAACACTGATGAAAATGATTTAATAAACATATTGCATGCAAAAAGTTATACATATATATACAGTATATATTTGTATATATGTGTGTACCGATGTATATATGTATTTAAATGTGTATATATGTATTTACAAACATATACATAAACACATAAATACATATGTATACATATATAGAAGTGCCTTGTAGCCCTTTGCAGTCAAGTAGCTGAAAACATGTAAAATCATATTTGTACAATATTCATATTTAATAGTCTTTAACTATGTATTTAATGTAAATATTTCAAATTTCAATGTTCTTCACACAGGGGAATATGTTCTAAGTATTTATAAATAGATGTGTATATATATATATACCGAAATGCCATTAGATATATATAGAAATATGTATTTATTACTAAAGAGAACATATTCTGCTATGTGAAGAACATTGGAATGTGACATATTCATATTTTTTATTGGGTTGGCACACTTGAGAACATAGCCTATTTAACAAAGGTCTGTCGGACCTGATCCGACAGTGCGGATCAGGTCCGACAGACCTCGCTGAATGTGGAGAGCAATACGCTCTACGTATTCAGCATTGCACCAGCAGCTCCTGTGAGCTGTTGGTGCAACGCCGCCTCCTGCAGATTTGCGTCCAATTGGCCGCCAGCAGGGGGTTGTCAATCAACCCGATCATACTCGATCGGGTTGAATTGTGGCAATCTCGGTCCGCCTCTTCAAGAGTCCTCAGAGCAGGCGGACAGGTTATGGAGCAGCGGTCTTGAGACTGCTGCTCCATAACTTGTGTTTCTGGTGAATCTGAAGGCTCGCCAGAAACACGGAGCTTGATAGATATTCCCCAGGGTGTTATGTTTTTTCAGCTTTTTGCTCTCCCCTGAAGTCTATGGGGTACTTCGTTAACACGGTTGAAATATTCAGACTACGGGGCCGAATTATCAAGCTCCGACTGCTGCACTTGTCATCTAGCACCAAGTGAGCCCACAACAAGAGGCATACAGTATATTTGCAGACGCTAATCAGCAGATAGTACATTGCGGCTCTGAGTAATCTTTCCTATGTATGCTTAACAACAAAGGATACCAAAAAAACAAAGCAAATTAGATTAATGAAAGAAATTAGGAAGCTGAGTAAAATTACATGCTCTATCATATTCATAAAAGTTTCACACTGACTCTTTTTTAATGTTTTGATTAGATGTATTTTTAAGGGAAAGTAAACACCTTCCAAATACATTTTTCCAATAAACATATCAGCTTGAATGTTAAATAAAGTGATTAATAAAATGTATTAGCTGTAATTGTTTTTCAATGGCAGAACTCCACTTACTACTTGCATCTGGAGATGACAGGGCTTCTTCCCACAGTCATTATGTTAACAAAACCTCCCTTGTTTGGCTTCAGCAGGAATAGTAAGATAACAGGCTGCAAATTGAGGACAGATGTGGAAGTGTTAGACTTGTGAAGTCTTCCATGTGATCTGTCAGTTTTCAGAACTAATTTACAGGAATAGGGGTGACAATACATATTTAAAATATACTACAAAGTTATTTTAATATGCATAATTATAAGCATTTGATATAATATAAACAGCAGTGCATGTGTGTGTTTGTCTGTGGTTTGTGTGTGTGTCTGTATGTATGCGTTTTTTCATGTGTGTGTGAGTGTCAATGGGGGATAAGTATCAAAGTGTCAACTATATTGCATTCGCGGGTGTCAGTGCGCTCACCTAACATCGCGGCCGCAGATCTGAATACGATCTCCATATTTATAAATAAAGCCGTCAAAAACACACGCACCAAGTACGGGGCGATGAGCATCGGACTGTTGTTAACTAACAGTCATCAATGATGCTGCTATTCGTGTTTTTCCTAACTTTATTTATACCTTTTCACTAAACGCTGCCACTATACTAAAATGTTTAACCCCTATCCCGCCACCGCCGCAACCTAAATAAAGTTATTAACTCCTATCCCGCCGCTCCCCGCCACCGCCGCAACCTTAATAAAGTTATAACCCATATCCCGCCACTCCCCGACACCGCCGCAACCTAAATAAAGTTATGAACACCTAAACCTCTGGCCTCCCACATCACCACCACTAACTAAACCTATTAACCCCTAAACCGTCAGCCCCCACATCGCCAAAAACTAAATTAAGCTATTAACCCCTAAACCTAACAACCCCTTAACTTTAAATTAAAATTACAACATCACTATCTACAAATAAATTAAAGCTTACCAGTAGAATTAAAATATACTAATTTTAAACTATTAATTAACCTACCCTAACTATTATACTAAAATTACATTAAACTACCAATTAAATAAACTAAATTACATATTAAAAAACCTTACCCTACTATTATAAATTATTTAAATATACAATTAAACATTATTACAAAGTCCTACATTACAAAAATACCCCACTAAGTTACCAAAAAAACCCCCACTAAATTACGAAAAATAACAAACCAAATTATCAAAAATAAAAAAGAATTACACCTAATCTAATCGCCCTATCAAGATAAAAAAGCCCCCCTTCTTCTTGCCACCTAGATGAGGACTTCGCCGGCTGGATAGATCCTTCAAGCAGGACTTTAAGAACTGTAAGTGGATTGTCAGGGGTTAGTGTTAGGTTTTCTTAAGGTTTTTTTGGGTGGGTTTTATTTTTAGATTAGGGTCTGGGCAATGGAAAAGAGCGGGCAATGCCCATACAAATGCCCTTTTCAGGGCAATGGGTAGCTTAGTTTATTTTTTAGAGTTAGGGTTTTTATTTCGGGGGGTTGGCTGGGTGGTGGGTTTTACTGTTGGTGGGGGGTGTTTGTATTTTTTTAACAGGTAAAATACCTGATATTTTTGGGACAATGCCCCACAAAAGGCCCTTTTAAGGGCCATTGGTAGTTTATTGTAGGCTAGGGTTTTTTTTATTTTGGGGGGCTTTTTTATTTTGATAGAGCTATTAGATTAGGAGTAATTCTTTTTTATTTTTGATCATTTGATTTGTTATTTTTAGTAATTTAGTAATTTAGTGTTTGTTTTCTTTGGTAACAGTGTCTTTTATTTGTACTTTAGGACGTTGTAATAATTTTTAATTGTAGATTTAAATAATTTTTGTAGGGTTAGGTTTTCTAATATGTACTTTATTTTATTTAATTGGTAGTTTAATGTAATTTTAGTATAATAGTTAGGGTAGGTTAATTAATAGTTTAAAAATAGTTTCTTTTAATTCTACTGGTAAGCTTTAATTTATTTGAAGATAGGGATGTTGTCATTTTAATTTAAAGTTAAGGGGTTTTTAGGTTTAGGGGTTAATAGCTTAAATTAGTTTTTGGCGATGTGGGGGGCTGACGGTTTAGGGGTTAATAGGTTTAGTTAGTAGTGCTGATGTGGGAGGCCAGAGGTTTAGGGGTTAATAAGTTTATTTAGGTTGCGGTTCGGTCGGCAGAATAGGGGTTAATAACATTATGTAGGTGTCGGAGATGTCGGGGGGGGGGCAGATTAGGGGTGTTTAGACTTGGGGTTTATGTTAGGTGTAAACATAACTTTTTTTCTACCATAGAAATCAATGGGGTATGCTTCATTCTCTTGCAGCATCGAACATAAGCTTTCGGTGCTTTCATACTCCCATTGATTTCTATGGCATCCGCGGCCTCAAGGGTGGCAGATTGAAAACCAGGTACGATGCGTCCGAATAGCCGCGAGCGTACCTGTTAAAAGTTTGATAAAAGTGTCAAATAGAGCCGAAGGTATATTCGGAACATCTGTAATGACGTAAGCATCTATCTGCGTCGGATTGAGACCGGCGGATCGTATGTTACGTCACAAATTTCAACATTTGCCGGTCTTGAGGCTTTCATAATTAGGTCGGATCAATCTCGCAAAAATTACAACACGGAATTCCGGCGTGTTTGCGGTTGACACTTTGATAGATAGGCAGCTGTGTGTGTGTATGTATGTGTTTGTCTGTGTGTATATGTGTATTTGTGCATGAGTGTCTGTGTATGTGTGTGTATGTATGTGTGTGTCTGTCTATATGTGTATTTGTGCATGTATGTGTAAGTGCGTATGTATGTGTATGTCTATATGTGTATTTGTGCATGTGTGTGTCTGTGTGTTTATGTATGTGTGTGTCTATATGTGTATTTGTGCATGTGTATGAATGTGTTTGTGCATGTATGTGTGAGTGTGTGTATGTATGGGTTTGTGCATATGAGTGTGTGTAAGTATGTTTTTGTTCATGTGTGTCTATGTATGTGTTTGTGCATGTGTGTGTGTGTGTATGTATATGTTTGTGCATAAGAGTGTGTGTAAGTATGTGTTTATGGATGTGTGTGTCTGTGCGCATGTATGTGTTTTATTATCTCTGTGTGTGTATGCATGTGTTTGTACATGTGTGTGTTGATGTGTATTTGTGTGTGTGTGTGTATGTGTTTGTGCATATGAGTGTGTGTATGTATGTGTGTGTGTATGTGTTTGTACATGTGTGTGTGTTTCTGTGTAAATGTGTATTTGTGTGTGTGTGTATGTATGTGTTTGTGCATATATGTGTGTGTATGTGTTTGTACATGTGTGTGTTTGTGTGTAGATGTTTATTTGTGTGTGTGTGTGTATGTGTTTGTGCATATGAGTATGTGTATGTATGTGTTTGTGCATGTGTGTGTATGTGTGTGCATGTGTGTGTTTGTGCATGTGTGTGTGTGTGTGTGCACATGTGTGTGTGTTTGTGTATGTGTGTGTTTGTACATGCGTGTGTTTGTGTGTAGATGTGTATTTGTGTGTGTGAGTGTATGTTTGTTTTTGTGCATATGAGTGTGTGTATGTGTGTGTTTGTGTGTGTGTATGTATGTGTGCACATGAGTGTGTATGTGTGTGTATGTGTACCCACAGAGGCATAGCTACATGGGGTCTCAGAGGTCTAAATGAGACTGTGCCCATCTAGGGATCTCATCTAGCCCTGCAATCACTAGTGGCATAATTGCAGGGGGGGGCTGCAGCAGGTGGGGGTTCATCTGCATCCTGCCTGGCCCCTCTGCATGTCCACCCTGCAAAAATGGGCTTACAGTTTAAGATTACCTTTGCAATATTGAGGCAGGGTGTCCAAGATGACATCACAGTGTTGCAGTACAGAAAAACCTGTCACCTCTGTGAAGAAGGCTCAGGATTAGCACGACTAGAGGTATTTTACTTTATAAAAGTCATTTAAAGGAAACAAATATATACTAATGAATTTCAGTACTATATATTCTTTTCTTTAAAAAACTACTAATAACAATCCCTATCTAAATAATAGATAAGTAATTTGTTCCGCTGCACATTCAATAGATTCAGTGCAATTAAAAATGTCTCCACTGTAAGGCTCACAAAACTGGTATGGGTGAAAATGTGCGCCTAAAATGGAGGATATTCCTTTTAAAACTCCCATGGAATGCCCATGAAACTCCTTTGAAAACGCCTATATATTCGCTATGTATGTGATCACCATTGTTAATAAGGAACAAAAAAAAAAAATTCCTTAATAATAAACCTATTGGAGCTGGGGGAATGTGGGTATATTGTACATGTGTATATAGTTTATGTTATGTATATACTATACTGTTAAACAATATAACGTGCATAAACAGTGTTTTAATTATTTAAATAAATATGTTGTTAACTTTTGGTGTGTTTTTTTCCTTTTTACAGGGAGTGCAGAATTATTAGGCAAGTTGTATTTTTGAGGATTAATTTTATTATTGAACAACCACCATGTTCTCAATGAACCCAAAAAACTCATTAATATCAATCAAAGCTGAATAGTTTTGGAAGTAGTTTTTAGTTTGTTTCTAGTTATAGCTATTTTAGGGGGATATCTGTGTGTGCAGGTGACTATTACTGTGCATAATTATTAGGCAACTTAACAAAAAACAAATATATACCCATTTCAATTATTTATTTTTACCAGTGAAACCAATATAACATCTCAACATTCACAAATATACATTTCTGACATTCAAAAACAAAACAAAAACAAATCAGTGACCAATATAGCCACCTTTCTTTGCAAGGACACTCAAAAGCCTGCCATCCATGGATTCTGTCAGTGTTTTGATCTGTTCACCATCAACATTGCGTGCAGCAGCAACCACAGCCTCCCAGACACTGTTCAGAGAGGTGTACTGTTTTCCCTCCTTGTAAATCTCACATTTGATGATGGACCACAGGTTCTCAATGGGGTTCAGATCAGGTGAACAAGGAGGCCATGTCATTAGATTTTCTTCTTTTATACCCTTTCTTGCCAGCCACGCTGTGGAGTACTTGGACGCGTGTGATGGAGCATTGTCCTGCATGAAAATCATGTTTTTCTTGAAGGATGCAGACTTCTTCCTGTACCACTGCTTCAAGAAGGTGTCTTCCAGAAACTGGCAGTAGGACTGGGAGTTGAGCTTGACTCCATCCTCAACCCGAAAAGGCCCCACAAGCTCATCTTTGATGATACCAGCCCAAACCAGTACTCCACCTCCACCTTGCTGGCGTCTGAGTCAGACTGGAGCTCTCTGCCCTTTACCAATCCAGCCACGGGCCCATCCATCTGGCCCATCAAGACTCACTCTCATTTCACCAGTCCATAAAACCTTAGAAAAATCAGTCTTGAGATATTTCTTGGCCCAGTCTTGACGTTTCAGCTTGTGTGTCTTGTTCAGTGGTGGTCGTCTTTCAGCCTTTCTTACCTTGGCCATGTCTCTGAGTATTGCACACCTTGTGCTTTTGGGCACTCCAGTGATGTTGCAGCTCTGAAATATGGCCAAACTGGTGGCAAGTGGCATCTTGGCAGCTGCACGCTTGACTTTTCTCAGTTCATGGGCAGTTATTTTGCGCCTTGGTTTTTCCACACGCTTCTTGCGACCCTGTTGACTATTTTGAATGAAACGCTTGATTGTTCGATGATCACGCTTCAGAAGCTTTGCAATTTTAAGAGTGCTGCATCCCTCTGCAAGATATCTCACTATTTTTGACTTTTCTGAGCCTGTCAAGTCCTTCTTTTGACCCATTTTGCCAAAGGAAAGGAAGTTGCCTAATAATTATGCACACCTGATATAGGGTGTTGATGTCATTAGACCACACCCCTTCTCATTACAGAGATGCACATCACCTAATATGCTTAATTGGTAGCAGGCTTTCAAGCCTATACAGCTTGGAGTAAGACAACATGCATAAAGAGGATGATGTGGTCAAAATACTAATTTGCCTAATAATTCTGCACACAGTGTATATACTGTATATTAGGGATGGATGAATGTTTTGAAATTAAGTTTATCACATTTGTTCGTTCTGAATTTTGAATGTATGTACAACATTCAAACATTTGTTTAAAGTCTAGTCCAAAATAAACTTTCATGATTCAGATAGAAAATGTCAACAATTTTCCAATTTACTTTTATCACCAATTTTGCTTTGTTCTCTAGGTATTCTTAGTTGAAAGCTAAACCTAGGAGGTTGATATGCAAATTTCTAAGCCCCTGAAGGCCACCTCTTCTCTAAAAGCACTGTTTTTAACAACTAGAGGGTGTTAGTTCATGTGTGTCATATAGATAACACTGTACTCACGCATGTGGAGTTCCAGTGAGCCAGCTCTGATTGTCTAAATCGGATGTCTGTCAAAAGAACTGAAATAAGGGGGCAGTTTGCAGAGGCTTAGATACAAGGTAATCACAGAGGTAAAAAAGTGTATTTATATAACTGTGTTAGTTATGCAAAACTAGGGAATGGGTAATAAAAAGTATTATCTATCTTTTTAAACAATAAAAATTCTGGTGTAGACTGTCCCTTTAACTAAATAGTATTTATAATTCTATCTTTAAATGTAATATTCAATTCAAATTTTTCGAATTCGAATATTGCATATTTGAATCGAATTATGCAATATTCAAAATAGAAACATTTGAATCTATATATTTGTATCTATTATGTATCAACTTACTAAATTCCCTACCACATGAACTATTGATCTTCTGAATAGTATTTGTTTAATTGAATGTTACATTCAAAATTTCAAATGTGAATATTCAATCTAATTATTAACATTCGAAAAATAACATTTGGGGCACGATTCCATATACGCCGCAGGTTTTGGCGCAAGCATGGGAACCAGCGCCGCCCGTAATTTCACCTTGCACATTGGGGTATTACATATACTGCGCCGCTATATGCTAAACTGGCGTAAGTAGGACAAACTGGCGATCTTCTGAAATGTGCGCAAATACACATTTTAGTTGTCGCAAGTAACTTACGCCAGTATTTTGTCTACGGAAAGTGTAAATAAAGAGTAGTTTTATGCAAATTAGGCTAACACTCGTAAAAATTAACCGCGATTTCATATAAAAATGCGACACGTAATTACGCTATTCAAAATTCATATATAATTCATATATAAACCCATGCACAGCCACCATTTTCTTCAGTGTGTTTGGATTGTTTGTTGAGCTACAACACACTACACTGAAGTAGTCAGATTAGAGAGAGAGGCGCAAACAAAGGAGTTAGTTAGGTCGCATTGTTGTTTGATTAAGCTTGTACACTTACACATATTTTTATATATTGCACACATATTTTGCATACATACATATACAAATACACCACACTTTTTTTTCTAACACCTCAAACATTTTATTTCAATTTTACAGTGTTTGGTTGTGGTTGTGTGTGATTGAACTGGGAGTGAGTGTGAGTGTGTGTAGTGTGATTTAGTGTGAGGATGGCAGGGAGAGGTAGGGAGGAGGGGAGGAGGGGAGAGGAGTGGCAGGGAGAGGAGTATTGGAGAGGACAGGAGGAGCAGTGGGCCCCCCGTCGGGGGTAAGTGGAGTGGGGAGAGGGAGAGCTGGAAGGGATGATGGGAGGGGAGATGCCCGAGAGCCCCAGAGAGCAGGCACATCTAGGAGAGGGACAGAGGGTGTACATGTGGACAGAAGGCGGGAGGAGGGAGAGGATAGGGAGGAACCCACACCAGGGAAATCACACGGAGGATGCCAGGTGTCCATGGAGGATGAGAGGCTGAGATGTCCCAACTTCTCATTTGATGAAAATGTTGCCCTAGTCCAGGCCATCATGGACAATTACAGTGCCCTCTTTGGACAGGAGAAGGGCAAAGGCATTGCCAAAAAGAGAAAAATGGCATGATTGGCGGTAGAGGATGCCATCAACAGTGTGGCCCCGCAGAGGAGGACTGTTGATGGCCTGAAAAAGCGGTGGAATGACTGCAAGAGGCGGGTCAAAGAAAAGATGGGGCAGGAAGCTATGCACTAGAGGGGAACAGGCGGTGGTCCATCCCTGGATATTGAGTATAACAACTGGCAGGAGATGATACGCAGGTCCCTGAGTATCACAGCAGTCCGTGGACTTCCAGGGGCTCGTGACTCAGGGGCTGCAACCACAGCACATCATGCTGGTGAGTAACATCCCACACACCAGTATTATATGTATTTGAGATATAACATCCTTTAATATCACACATTCATGTACACAACGAGGAGCATGGTATTTGGCCTACTAACAAAAACATCTCCAATTATATTTGACATTAATGCTACTTAACACAATGCAATTCATGATATGAGGTGGAATAGTGCAATACTAACATGTCTTAGATTAACACAGGACACATGTTATAGAGTTTGACATGTGAATCAGTATAGGCCCTAGCATGAATCAATGTATATTGTATGCCCACGTGGACATATATCTGACTTTACTAATCCATCTCATCCTTTGACTCCTTCACAGAACCTCCTGTCATGAGGATACAAACATCCATGCCACCACCACCACCACCAGTCTTCAGGCAACCACAAGAAAAGTATGCTCCCAGGCATGAGCATGGTTGGATGGCTTCAGTTGAGGACCCGGGAGTGATGCCACCACCATTGCCATATGACCCCTGGCAATATTCCTGGCCAGAGGAATATCCTCCCTTTGGCTTTGAGGGGGAGCCAAGACAGCCACAAAGGGTCCATGTATTTACCCCCCCCCCACAACACAATCTCATGGCATTCCGGGATTTTACCAACAGACATTGTCACAGGAAGTTCCAATTGGACAGGCTGAGTGGTCACACACTCGTCATCAGTGGGACTATCAACCAACCATGAGAGCTCCACCATCCCCAGCAATTGGACGAGCTCCACCATCATCAGCAATTGGACAAGCTCCACCATCCTCAGCAATTGGATGAGCTCCACTATCCTCAGCAATTGGACGAGCTCCACCATCAGCAGATGGAAATATAGCAGATTCTACAGCTGCACCTCAAGAACCATCAGATGCAGGTGACCCTACCCCACATGAACCAGCAGTTGTAGCTGGCCCTGCCCCATATGAACCAGCAGTTGAAGCTGACCATGCACCTTAAGCAACAGCAGATGCAGGTTACCCTGCCCCACAAGTACCTAGAAGGCATGCTGCTCAAGAGCCTGTGGATGCATTGTATTCTCCCCTGGGTGAGGAATACATTGCACTCCAGAAGAGGCTCATAACAAGCACTGAGAGCATACAAAGAGGCCAAGAGAGGTTCTTCAGGAACCATGAAAGGTTCATAAGGAGCCAAGAGAGGAGACAACAACGTAGCATAGAGCTACAGAGGGACATGGCAGCATTGTTCAGTGCAAGTGTTCATAACCAGTCACAGATGATGCAAATTCTGTCTGATATGCAGATGCAAATGGACAATAGATGAAGAGAACAAAATCAACTCTTGGGTGTGTTGGTTGATCACTTTGCACACCAGCAGGACACTGCCTCCAGCCTATCATCTGTGGCCAGCGCACCAGCAGAAACAGCAGAATCTTCTCAAACCAGGAGAACAAGGAAATCCACTACTGTCACCTCAGCTCCCTCATCCAAGAAGCCAAAAAAGAAATAAATATTCTTATAGTTCACCATAAATCTTGTCCTTATATTTACCATATAATTGTCATCCACTATCATGTGAGGTGTGTTTTAGTACACTAATATTGTTAAAACATATAATATGACCTGTGTGGAAATGGCAATAAAAAAAGGTAATATTATCATGTTTATGACATATTCTTGTACTATAACTCACATCCACAATAGTTGTTTATGAAGGGTACATATAGTAATATTCACACATAATATTCTCACATCCAATATAAATTGACACATGGGTATATATAGTAGTGATGTTACTGATAGGCTAAAGAAGTGAAACAAAGTACAGAGGCGCCAATGGTGCAGATCAATGGTGGTATAAGGCACAATCACACCCCAATATGCACAGGATACTCACATGTAGTGGAGGCAATCAAACTTGCCCATAGAGACAGGCTGGAATTCACAGCAGTCCAGCTAGCTGTTCCAAAGTGTGGTAGTAGGTGGGTGGGTTATAGAGTATTGGTACTCTATAGTAGCATAGCAACAAGAAGTGATAGTTCAAACACTTAGAGTGGATATGGTAAAAAGTAAATTTATTTAAAAAAATATAAAAAATATATATATATATATAAAACAATACCACTCAGCTCAGTGTTAAAACATATATATCTTAAACATAATGATTACATGCGACGCGTTTCTCAGGTATACTGTTTCCTCAGGCATGTTATTACACAATTCTTAACCTCCTTATATAGGGCTATGCTACTATGAATACACCCACATCCCACCCCCACCAATCGTTCAAATTATAACCAATCAGGAGCCATTATTTCACAATTTAACCGCCCTAATTATCATATACTGCATAAATTCTATATGTATATTCAAATAGTCTTTCAAACAAGTGAATAAACTGGGTGTTTCTAAATTTGTATTTTTATATGCATTTGTATTGTCCAATTGCCTAACATTTTGTAATCGAAAATTTACAATCTATGCTATTCGTAATTTCTAACATATCATAGGATGACTTGGTTGTCAATCACTCTATGGTCATATGACTTACAAGATGGACCCATTCATTTGTCTATATAGCTGTCACTCATATCGATGATTTGTGCTCAGATTCCTACCCATTTCCACACTGTCGCTCTGGGTGCGCATGTCCAATCAGGGCACTGACTGGAGACGCGCCTCTACCACCAATGCGTGACGTAATGTACCGTGATTGGCGTGCACTGAAGTGTATCATGCCAATTCACGGGCGGAGGTAAACAAAGTCTCCCATTGGTCTAACCGCCAATGCGTGACGTAGTGTACCGTGATTGGCGTGCACTGAAGTGTCTCATGCCAATTCACGGGCGGAGGTAAACAAAGTCTCCCATTGGTCTAACCTGCAATCATATGGTAGAGATTTTCGTATCTTCACAAGTAGTATTGCAGGCTGTCAATATGAGCCTACCATAAAGGCAAAACTCACATTGGTCCTGCCTGTGTTCTTATCGAATGAACTGTGACTATTGGTCTGTGGGGGGAAAGATAATCAAAACCAAGATATGTACTACAATTAGAGCCGATTGTTCTCTAGACTATTGTTCTACTATATTGCGTAATTCTGTTTATGAAACCAGCCACAAAGTGAGGCACCCACTTGAGGGGAATACCAATTCCCATGCCAACAGATAAGTTATATTAACTTATTAACGTGTGTCAAATGTGCATGTCAGGAGCAATTCAGATATAACAAGTAATGTTTATATATATCTCCCTTTCTCTCATTGCCTATATGTATTCTTAAGTCCCCGCAAAGACAAATGTATTAAATGCAAATACCATGCATAATAATATAAATGTGCCTATATTATGTTAAAGTGCAATTCTAAATGATTGGCTAAAATATTACAAAAAGTGCTAGATGATAATTAATATTCTCTAGTGACTGTAAGTTCAATCGTGTCTATTATGTTCTCTCTATATAAGTGATGTGCCTAAAATACCTAACAATGCTATACAATAAATCCCTTGTGCAGACAGTGACAATATATGTAGATAAATTATTGTAATTACCCCCTTATCGGGAGTGTCAGTATAAATAGTAACTAATTGGAAAGACATATAATTTACAAGTGATATGTATCTAGGTGTATAGTGTTATAATATTGACTTTATAAATTTACTCCCTATGAAGGATGTGGACGTGAACCTAAAAGAAAATTATAATAAAAATTGACATATCAATATAATGACAGGATGCCAATGATCTCTAGTCTAAGGTGTTGATGTGAATGATAACTAATAGTGATACCTAAAATAAGGGATGTGAATGCTAATGACACGGTGAAATTATATATGTTGGTGAGTATATTACATAGGAGGTGAGCTATGTTCATCTAGGGACAATGGCATATGAAATACAACCTAATATACAGATTCCATATATAGATATATAATAACCAGTACTAAGATCCTTACTAATGAGAAGCCATGATCAATTGTGCAGAAATGTAACTAAGCAAATACTATGGAGTCAATGACTTCATTAAGCCCCGTGGGAAACAGTGTTTGGAACTTAAATATCCAATATGTTTCCCTTTGTCTCAAACGGGTGAATCTGTTATAGTGATGGCTGATTGGGATGCTTTCTAGTGGCGTAATGCTAAATGAGCATCCACCTTGTATGGTTTTGGTGCACTTGTGCCTAGAGACACTATGTTTGATCGAATTTTTAATTATATTTCTTTTATGCTCTCCCCATCTCAATCTCACCTTCCTAGAGGTACGTCCAATATACTGTACCCCACACGCACATGTAAGTACATATACAACATAACTAAGATTGCATGTAAGGTGTTCAATAATTTGGTATTCTTCTCCTGTCGTGTGAGCTATTATTGATTTCTTTCCGTGTGTAATAAATTTACACATGTGGCATCTTCTATGTCCACATCTGTATGTCCCAATATTGTTATCAGTCCTGCCCATCCTATACTCAGGGTTCCTAGACCCATTCTTGTTATATTTAGTATGTTTTTTAGTCATAACCACCTTACTTGGTGCCAACTTTTGTTTCAAAGTCGGTGCCCTCCTGTACACAATCTTGGGACGGGGGGCCAAAACCTTCTTTAAGATGGGATCCCTAAGCAAGATGGACCAGTGTTTTTTAATTATTCTATTCACTGCCCTGAAGTTGGAGTTATATTGGGTGACAAATAGAGGTTGACTCTGGAGGACAGAGTTTTCTGTCTCTCTTATGGATTTTTCCTCACCAGATAACAAATGGTTTCTGTCTACTGATCTTGCTCGATTATAGCCATGTTCTATAATACTTATGGGGTAACCTTTTTCTCTAAACCTATCCTTTAGTATGAGGGATTGTTCGTCATATTTGTTAATGGAACTACAGTTTCGCCTAATCCGGCAAAATTGACTGTATGGAATATTGATTTTCCAGTTATTATAATGATTACTAGAGTAATCTAGAAAATTATTACAGTCTACAGACTTGAAATACGTGGAGGTGCAGATTTACATCTAACATTCAGACACACTCAATTGAATTTTTGGATTTATTGTTGACATGGGGGGAGAGTGGAAACATCTGCACCTCCACGTATTTCAAGTCTGTAGACTGTAATAATTTTCTAGATTACTCTAGTAATCATTATAATAACTGGAAAATCAATATTCCATACAGTCAATTTTGCCGGATTAGGCGAAACTGTAGTTCCATTAACAAATATGACGAACAATCCCTCATACTAAAGGATAGGTTTAGAGAAAAAGGTTACCCCATAAGTATTATAGAACATGGCTATAATCGAGCAAGATCAGTAGACAGAAACCATTTGTTATCTGGTGAGGAAAAATCCATAAGAGAGACAGAAAACTCTGTCCTCCAGAGTCAACCTCTATTTGTCACCCAATATAACTCCAACTTCAGGGCAGTGAATAGAATAATTAAAAAACACTGGTCCATCTTGCTTAGGGATCCCATCTTAAAGAAGGTTTTGGCCCCCCGTCCCAAGATTGTGTACAGGAGGGCACCGACTTTGAAACAAAAGTTGGCACCAAGTAAGGTGGTTATGACTAAAAAACATACTAAATATAACAAGAATGGGTCTAGGAACCCTGAGTATAGGATGGGCAGGACTGATAACAATATTGGGACATACAGATGTGGACATAGAAGATGCCACATGTGTAAATTTATTACACACGGAAAGAAATCAATAATAGCTCACACGACAGGAGAAGAATACCAAATTATTGAACACCTTACATGCAATCTTAGTTATGTTGTATATGTACTTACATGTGCGTGTGGGGTACAGTATATTGGACGTACCTCTAGGAAGGTGAGATTGAGATGGGGAGAGCATAAAAGAAATATAATTAAAAATTCGATCAAACATAGTGTCTCTAGGCACAAGTGCACCAAAACCATACAAGGTGGATGCTCATTTAGCATTACGCCACTAGAAAGCATCCCAATCAGCCATCACTATAACAGATTCACCCGTTTGAGACAAAGGGAAACATATTGGATATTTAAGTTCCAAACACTGTTTCCCACGGGGCTTAATGAAGTCATTGACTCCATAGTATTTGCTTAGTTACATTTCTGCACAATTGATCATGGCTTCTCATTAGTAAGGATCTTAGTACTGGTTATTATATATCTATATATGGAATCTGTATATTAGGTTGTATTTCATATGCCATTGTCCCTAGATGAACATAGCTCACCTCCTATGTAATATACTCACCAACATATATAATTTCACCGTGTCATTAGCATTCACATCCCTTATTTTAGGTATCACTATTAGTTATCATTCACATCAACACCTTAGACTAGAGATCATTGGCATCCTGTCATTATATTGATATGTCAATTTTTATTATAATTTTCTTTTAGGTTCACGTCCACATCCTTCATAGGGAGTAAATTTATAAAGTCAATATTATAACACTATACACCTAGATACATATCACTTGTAAATTATATGTCTTTCCAATTAGTTACTATTTATACTGACACTCCCGATAAGGGGGTAATTACAATAATTTATCTACATATATTGTCACTGTCTGCACAAGGGATTTATTGTATAGCATTGTTAGGTATTTTAGGCACATCACTTATATAGAGAGAACATAATAGACACGATTGAACTTACAGTCACTAGAGAATATTAATTATCATCTAGCACTTTTTGTAATATTTTAGCCAATCATTTAGAATTGCACTTTAACATAATATAGGCACATTTATATTATTATGCATGGTATTTGCATTTAATACATTTGTCTTTGCGGGGACTTAAGAATACATATAGGCAATGAGAGAAAGGGAGATATATATAAACATTACTTGTTATATCTGAATTGCTCCTGACATGCACATTTGACACACGTTAATAAGTTAATATAACTTATCTGTTGGCATGGGAATTGGTATTCCCCTCAAGTGGGTGCCTCACTTTGTGGCTGGTTTCATAAACAGAATTACGCAATATAGTAGAACAATAGTCTAGAGAACAATCGGCTCTAATTGTAGTACATATCTTGGTTTTGATTATCTTTCCCCCCACAGACCAATAGTCACAGTTCATTCGATAAGAACACAGGCAGGACCAATGTGAGTTTTGCCTTTATGGTAGGCTCATATTGACAGCCTGCAATACTACTTGTGAAGATACGAAAATCTCTACCATATGATTGCAGGTTAGACCAATGGGAGACTTTGTTTACCTCCGCCCGTGAATTGGCATGAGACACTTCAGTGCACGCCAATCACGGTACACTACGTCACGCATTGGCGGTTAGACCAATGGGAGACTTTGTTTACCTCCGCCCGTGAATTGGCATGATACACTTCAGTGCACGCCAATCACGGTACATTACGTCACGCATTGGTGGTAGAGGCGCGTCTCCAGTCAGTGCCCTGATTGGACATGCGCACCCAGAGCGACAGTGTGGAAATGGGTAGGAATCTGAGCACAAATCATCGATATGAGTGACAGCTATATAGACAAATGAATGGGTCCATCTTGTAAGTCATATGACCATAGAGTGATTGACAACCAAGTCATCCTATGATATGTTAGAAATTACGAATAGCATAGATTGTAAATTTTCGATTACAAAATGTTAGGCAATTGGACAATACAAATGCATATAAAAATACAAATTTAGAAACACCCAGTTTATTCACTTGTTTGAAAGACTATTTGAATATACATATAGAATTTATGCAGTATATGATAATTAGGGCGGTTAAATTGTGAAATAATGGCTCCTGATTGGTTATAATTTGAACGATTGGTGGGGGTGGGATGTGGGTGTATTCATAGTAGCATAGCCCTATATAAGGAGGTTAAGAATTGTGTAATAACATGCCTGAGGAAACAGTATACCTGAGAAACGCGTCGCATGTAATCATTATGTTTAAGATATATATGTTTTAACACTGAGCTGAGTGGTATTGTTTTATATATATATATATATTTTTTATATTTTTTTAAATAAATTTACTTTTTACCATATCCACTCTAAGTGTTTGAACTATCACTTCTTGTTGCTATGCTACTATAGAGTACCAATACTCTATAACCCACCCACCTACTACCACACTTTGGAACAGCTAGCTGGACTGCTGTGAATTCCAGCCTGTCTCTATGGGCAAGTTTGATTGCCTCCACTACATGTGAGTATCCTGTGCATATTGGGGTGTGATTGTGCCTTATACCACCATTGATCTGCACCATTGGCGCCTCTGTACTTTGTTTCACTTCTTTAGCCTGTCTCCGTCTGGATACTGATAGAGAGCTGCCTACTTGTTCAGCCAGCTGGATTGCTGCCAAAATCCAGCCCGTCTCTACTGGCATGATTGAATGCCTTCATCTATTGTGAGTACCTTGTTATCACTGTACATTGGTACACTTCAGAAACCCTCATTGATCTGCACCATTGGCGCCCCTTCCGTGTTGTTCTTTCTTTTCATGTTACTGATAGGGTGGGCATTATAAGGTGTTTTAAGTCTGCAGGTGAGAGGTTGTGTTGTCTGTGATTGGTTTGACACAATTGCAAAGAGGCAGCCTTCAAGAAGGTCTTAGAAATTATCATATGAGCCATCCTAGGTTTAGCTTTCAACTAAGAATACCAAGAGAACAAAGCAAGTGTTAGAATTAAATCTGAAAGTAGTTTGAAATAACATGCCCTATTTGAAACAAGAAGGTTTTCTTTGGACTTGACTGTCCCTTTATATATTTTGGCATCAATGCCAAGCTGTGTTAACATTAGAATAAATTACACTCCAGTGGGTTCTAAAGAGATGAAGGTAATACAATTATGATTTCCCATTGCTCCTCCAAGTGTTTTTGATTGTTTTGAGAACAAATTTAAAGTAAATAAGCAAGTATATGTCCACAATGTGATAAAGTGATGACATCTGATTCTACCTACAAGCTCAATCCATTTGATTATGTTGTGGCTTCAAACAACAAAGTCAACTATTTCAAATACACAAATAAACCTTAAAAAAACAATATCATAGTATACTGTCCCTTTAACCTTGAGATGCTGCTTAAATGTATGTGTTTGTTAAGGCTTCCAGGGAGTTACGTTGCTTTTTTAGTCAGTGCAAGGGTTGCTGCGCCTGCAATATGTGGCGAGATGAGAATGGAGTAGATTTTCTGAATTCTGCGCGCGTAAGTCGTTACGCTGAATATTGGATACCAAATTGCGCGGCTGTTCTATGTTAGTCTATGGGTATAAAAATTATGGCCGAAGGGTGAAATATACGCGCGCAACTTGTATGCTACACCGTATATGTAATACCAAAATTGCGTAAAATACTGTGGCGGAGGATTTTGCGGGCGACACTGCATATGTAATGGAGCCGTTGATTACCAAATTTTAAAGGATTTTTGTTCTGATCAACATTTGATTGTCCAAAATGAATGTTCACAATAATATTCGTTCTACCAAGTGAATTGCACTTTCATCACATTCACTAATCCCTAATTAATATCCCATAGAAGATAGAAGCTGCAGCTTTTTTTTTTTTTTTTTTAAATAAATTTTATTGGGGTTTTCAAATACTACATAACAGGTAGTCAATTACAGTCGATAGCTGAATATACCATCATTTGAAAGGAGGAAAATAAAACAATGTGAAACAAGATATACACAGATGGACAATCTCTGAACTGTCCTTTAAATATATAATGCATTTAATGTTCCTTCTTCTTATGCAATGTACTATCTATCTATTGGGTACTTGTAAAGCGCAAACTAATCACCCGTGAGGGTCTCAAGGCGCTTTGGGAGGGGGGGAGAGGGGGGCTAAGGAAAGATGATTCAGTCGAAGAGCCAGGTCTTGAGGTCCTTCCTGAAGTTTGTAAGGGAGGTGGATTGTCTGAGGTGCAACGGGAGTGAGTTCCATGACCTTGCTGCCATATAGGAGAAGGATTTTCCTCCAGCTGTTTTTTTCTTGATGCGGGGGATGACTGCGAGTGCTTGGTCGGCAGAGCGGAGTTGTCTGGAGGGGGTATAGAAATTGACACGGTGGTTGATGTATTCAGGACCGATATTGTGGAGGGCCTTGAATGCATGGGTTAGGAGCTTGAAGGTGATTCTCTTGTTGACGGGGAGCCAGTGTAGGTTCCTTAGGTGTTCGGTGATGTGGTTTTGGCAAGGGATGTCAAGGATGAGTCTGGCCGAGGTGTTCTGGATGCGTTGGAGTCGTTTCTGGAGTTTGATGGTGGACCCGGCGTAGAGTGCATTGCCATAGTCCAGTCGACTACTGACGAGGGCGTGGGTGACAGATTTTCTAGTTTTGGTGGGTAGCCACTTGAAGATTTTTTGCAGTAGGTGGAGTATGTGAAAACAAGTCAAAGAGACAGAGTTGACTTGGCGGCCCATGGAAAGTGATGAGTCGAGGATGGCGCCTAGATTTCGTGCGTGGTGTGTTGGAGGGTGTCCGAGGGCTGTGGGCCACCAGGAGTCATCCCATGCAGATTTGGTGGGTCTGAGGAGGAGGATTTCAGTCTTGTCAGTGTTGAGTTTGAGACGGTTGTTGTTCATCCAGGTGGCGATTGCTGTTAGTCCTTCGTGGACGTTTTTCTTGGCGTTGGCGGGGTCTTGGGTGAGTGAGATGATTAACTGGGTGTCGTCAGCGTAGGAGATGATGTTGAGGTTGTGTTGTCGGACGATGGCGGCGAGGGGGGCCATATAGATGTTGAAGAGGGTGGAGCTAAGAGAGGAGCCTTGGGGTACGCCGCAGCTGATTGCTGTGGGATTGGAGGAGAAGGGTGGGAGTCTGAATTTCTGGGTTCTGCCGCTGAGGAAGGAGGTTATCCATTCCAGGGCCTTATTGCGGATGCCGGCATTGTGTAGGCGTGTGAGGAGGGTGCTGTGGTCTACAGTGTCGAATGTGGCTGAGAGGTCTAGAAGGATGAGGGCGGCAGTCTCTCCTTGGTCGAGCAGGGCACGGATGTCGTCTGTGGCGTGAGGAGGACGGTCTTGGTGCTGTGATTGCTCTTGAAACCAGATTGGGAGGGGTCCAAGATGTGGTTGGTCTCAATGTGGTCAACAAGTTGTGTGTTGATGGCCTTCTCGATTCCTTTGGCTGGAAAGGGGAGTAGAGAGATGGGACAGTAGTTTTTAGGATCTATGAGGTCAGCTGTGGGTTTCTTCAGCAGGGGTTTCAGCTCTGCATGCTTCCAGTCATCTGGGAAGGTACCAGTTTTGATGGAGCAGTTTATGGTGAGGCAGAGTTCGTGGGCGAGGGTAAAACCCGCTTTGTTGAATACGTGGTGCGGGCATGGGTCGAAGGGTGCTCTGGAGTGGATAGATTTCATGATTCTGAGTGTGTCCTCCATGGTGAGGGGGATCCAGGTAGTCCGTAGACAGTGGCGGGTGGTGGGTTTGGGTGAGGTGGGTTGGCGGTGAGTGGTGAGTTCTGGAGCTTGAGGCTGTCGTAGATGTTGATGCTCTTGCGGTGGAAGTAAGTAGCGATGTTGTCGCAGAGGTCCTGGGAGGGTGGGATGTCGTTAGTGTCACTGTTGGGTTTGGTTTGATGACTGTGAACAGCTCCTTGCTGTTGTGGGTTTTGGTGTGGATTCTGTCTAGGATAGTGGTTTTCTTTGTAGTTTTTATGAGGTGGTGGTGGGTGGTGATGGCTTCTTTATAGGCGGATTTGTCCGAGGGGGACTTGCTGGATCTCCATGTTCTCTAATCGTCTGCAGTGGCGTTTGGATTCCTGGAGGGTGGGTGTGAACCAGCTGGCCTTGTTGTTGGGCTGGCGCCTGTATGGTTTCTTGAGGGGGGTGAAGGTATTTGCGCAGTCTGTGATCCAGCAATATAGGTGGCGGGCGGAGGAGTTGGCATCAGTGGAGGTCACTGGGGGGACTTGATCAGGGTGGAGTGCAGTTGTTCTTGAGTGATGTTGTTCCAGTTTCTGCAGGGCGGGTGGTGATGCTGGAGGTGTGTGGTGGGTTTGTTGAAGGAGAAGTGTATACAGTCATGGTCAGTCCAGTGGAGTTCGTTTATGTGGTTGACTGAGATGTGGTTGCCTGCAGAGAAGATTGGGTCGAGGGTGTGTCCAGCTATGTGGATTGGGACGTTTACAAGTTGCTTCAGTCCAATGGTTCCAAGGTTTTCCAGGAGGTTGGTGGTGTTGTAGTCATTGGGGTTGTCTAGATGGAAGTTGAGGTTGCCGAGTAGAAAGTAGTCCTTTGAGGCGAGGGCGTGGGGTGTAAGGTGGTCGGTGATGGAGTCACAGAAGGAGGGACATGGTCCTGGAGGTCTGTAGATGAGGGTGTCACGGAGGGTGGTGTTGTGGTTAACCTTGATTTTGAAGTGTAGATGTTCATAGTCTGGTGAGTGATCATCGGAGGTGGTTGTGACTTGGATGGAGTGTTTGTGGATGATGGCGATGCCTCCTCTAGGTCGGTTGCTGCGGTCTTTGTGGGAGATTTTATAGCCATCGGGGATGGCGATGGCAATGTCCGGCGCTGATGTGGGGTTGAGCAAGGTTTTGGTGAGGAAGGCGATGTCTGGGGAGGTGGAGTCGAGCAGGTTCCAGATTTCGATGGTGTGCTTGTGGATGGAGCGGGTGTTGAGGAGGATGCAGTTGAGGTTCTCGCGGCTGTTTGAGTGAGGGATGTTTAGTAGGTTTGTGGTAGGGAGGGTGGTGAAAGAGCAGTTGTGGCAGGTGAATGGTCCTCTGGTGTTCGTCGGGGATGCGAGGTGGCATGCTGATGATTTACCGATGTTGAGAGAGCGAAGGGTGCTGGTGTTATAGTGGTGGCGGGTGCGGAGGTCATGGTTCGTGGTGCTGGGTGCGGTCCAGGTGCGGACGGGCGCTGATGGGCTTACCTTTGATGCACCTTCGGCGCGCTATCTGTGCTTCAGCTGGGCAGTCGCAGAGTGACTGCAAGTATATAGAGGTGGGAGGGGGGAAGGGTTGGAGCAGGAAGTCAGAACAATGTTCCTTCTTCTTATGCAATGTACCAGTTCATAGTTTCAGTTCAGAGTGTTTGATGATCTGGAAATAAAAATTGCTTACAACAATCTTTTATATGAGTTGGTTATTTTTTCCCTGTTTGTTCTTCATATCCATGTAAATAAAATTGTTTAACATATCTTGCAACAAATTAAAAGAAGCGTAAAAAGTAAACAGAGACTAGAAAGTCAATAATGAGAATGGGTGATGGCAACAATACCTTGAAATGTTACTAAAGCTTATAGAAATGTTTGGAGTGAAAGGATTAAATGCAAAGAGAAGGGGGGTATGGAGAAAATGAGGAGCAAGGGAAGGGAAGGAGAGGGAAAAAAATAAATAAAAGGGGGGTAGGGAGAAGGGAGATGAAGGAGAAAATTACCATTTATTTAACAGGTATTTAATGTATTTTTCTATTATTATGTAGATATTCAAAATTCATATTTTATGCTTGATATCGAGGGGATTCAATGCTACAGGAGACCCACTAGTCATTCCCTGATCCCCCCCAGACACTGTCGCCAGGCTTTCCAGCACATGCAGTGGGTAGAGATATTATTGTTGGCGGGAAACACCACACTCACCAAATAGTCCATTGTTGACAGAACCTTACCCCACCTTGTTCCCATAAATTGGCGCCATGCCCTGGCGATTGTTAATTTGACTGCCATGAAAATATACACAATCAGATTTAAGACATGTCTAGGCAGTTTGTTAGGAATCAGGTGGAAAAGTGCCGCTTGAGGTCAGCTTACATTCTCAAGCCCTAGGCCAGTACAGCAATAAAAGGCCCTTGCGTTGAAGTTTAGGGCATTCCCACCACATATGTAAAGGGGTATCTACTCTGCCGCATTCTCTCCAACATAGAGAAGAATTAGAATAAGATATTTGAAACATACGTAAGGGGGTATAATGCTACTGTGTCAGCTTCTTAAAGAAAAGCTCATGATGTGTGGTGCAGTGTATTGTACTTTCTAGTTAGAAGGATCGCAGCCCTCCATACCTCTTCCGGAGCCTCAAAATGAAGGACTTGTTCCCAGTTTCAGATATAGGAGGTTTTGGAAAAAAAAAAAAGGAGGTGATTGGAGGATATCAGCATAGGCTAATGAAAACATTTTCGGTGTAGGAATGCCCAATGTCCATCGTTTTTCACAATTAGTTGGTTGTCGTAGTGGAGTAAACAAAAAGTCCCAGGAATTTTAGGACTTTAGACCGCTGCTTCATAACTGCTGTTTCTGGCCCCAATATCTTATCCTCTGAGAATAGGTCTTTTATGTTTTTAATTCCAATTGCTGACCAGTATGTTGGATTAGAATCCAAGATGGCATGAAGCAATCCTGATACCGGGTGGATTGGTGAGGGATGTGGTGCTATCCTATTCCCATGATAGATTTTGTCCCAGAATTTGAGGTTGGAAGATATTATGAAATTTTGGGATATTTTGGGTTTCTTGTATGTTTCGGGATCCATATAAGATCTAAGGCAGACCCCCTGAGGGAGCGAAGCTTGTTCCATTTCAGACCATTTGCTATCAGGCGAGGCTTTACTCCAAGCCGAGATATGCGCTAAGCATGAGGCTTCATGGCAAGCCACTAGGTTAGGTGCTGCCACCCCACCTGCCTGTACCGTAATTGTTAGGATCCTCATTGCTACCCTAGGGTGTTTCTGTCTCCATATAAACTCTTTACATATTATCTGAAGCTGTGTAATGATAGATATAGGTATGGGAAATTATAAACTCCTAAATAGATAAGTTAAAGGGACCCTAGACCCAAACATTTTTTTTCATGATTCAAGTAGAGAATACAATTTTAAACAACATTCCAATTTACTTCTATTATATGATTTGCTTCATTCTTTAGATATCCTTTTATGAATAAATAGCAATGCACATGGTTGAGCCAATCACACAAGGCAACTATGTGCAGCAACCAATCAGCAGCTACTGAGTCTATCTAGATATGCTTTTCAGCAAAGGATATCAATAGAATAAAGCAAATTAGATAATAGAACTCAATTAGAAAGTTGTTTAAAATGGCATGCTCTTTCTAAATCATGAGAAAAAAAAATGGGGTTTCATGTCCTTTTAACTTTGGGAGCAAATTCATTTTAATAGCAGCAATTCTGCCCCACCAGGACAAGTTTGGTGAGTCCCAGCGTGTCACATATTCTTTAAATTTGCGAAGCAAGGGGTCAAAATTAGCTGATAAAATAGTTGGGATATTGTGGGATAAGATTACCCCTAGATGTTTCAGCTTATTTGTGGACCATTCAAATGGGAATAAATGTTGAAGTTTTATGAGTTCTGTCATTGACGTGTTTAGAGTAAAGGCTTCTGTTTTAGTGATGTTGAGTTTATAAAAACTAATTTTTGAGAACTCTTTCAAGAGGGAAAACAATTTCGGGAGTGATTGTATTGGGTTTGAAACTAACACAGTGAGATCATCTGCAAAAAGTGCCACCTTCTGCATTGTGTTATTTAGTTTTATTCCCTGGATATCTAGTGCCTCTCTGATGGCCTCCAGCAGGGGTTCCATTATGAGCGCAAATAAAAATGGGGATAGAGGACAACCCTGATGGGTGCCATTGGTGATTTTAAATTAGGGAGAGAGAAATCCAATACCCCTCACTCTAGCAGAGGGTGAGGCGTAAAATGCCATAATCTTTGTGCATATAGAGGGTGTGAACAAAGAACTTCTCTCATATAGAGCCAGTCAAATCAGTCAAAAGCTTTCTCTGCATCAAGAGATATAGCTGTACATTGTTGACCCAGCCGACTGGCTTCAAGAAATATGTTTAACAGTCTCCTTGTATTATCTGGGCCCTGTCTTACCATGGTGAAGCCCACCTGGTCTGGGTTCACCAGATATGGTATAATTTTATTTAGGCGCCCGGCCAATATTTTCACATACAGTTTTGTATCTAGGTTCAAAAGGGAAATTGGCCGAAAATGAGGACATATATCTGGTGATTTCCCAGGTTTGGGTACAGTTATTATAGCAGCCTATAAAAATTCCTCGGGGAAAATCCCCATCTTTTCTGCTAAATTGAAGACTCATGCTAGGATAGGAGTTAATAGGTTACTAAAAGTTTTGTAAAGAATATCTGAATAGCCATCTGTGCCTGGGGATTTATGCGGTTTCAATCGTGTTATGGCTTTTGTAATTTCATCTCTGAAAATTGGGGCATCTAGGGATTCTAAATGTTCCGGGGTGAGGCGATCAAGGGGCAGTGGGGACAAGAAATTGCGAATGCCTTCTAAAGAAAGACCAGGTTGGTCATTGGCCGACCGTAGATTATAAAATTGAGAATAATATGTTGCAAATGCTATGCCAATGTCTTTTGGTTTAGTCACACTTTGACCCCTAGCGTAGAGATAGGATATTCTGGCCTGAGTTGTTCTTTCACGTAATCATCTAGCTAGCAAATAATCTAGTTTATTACCTTTCGAAAAGAATAGGCGCTTATTTTCTCTAAGTCTATCCTTTCTGACGGATTGAGGTAATTTGTAGCAAAATACTCGAATCTAAGGTATTTTTATGTGCAGTTGTGAGGGATCTTAATTGTTGATGTAGTTGGGCCAATGTGGCTGTTGACCTTTTACAAGTTTGGGCCTGAAGTTTGATAAAGAGTCCTCTGAGATATTAAAGATGGAAATCATCGACATCTCCCCTATAATTAATTTCTAGAAACTGTTGTATTTCCACGGACAGAGTGTCCACTGTGCCTGGAATCGAGAGCAAAGAATCTAACAGATGTCATTGTGGTCTGGGAGTAGGTGCAGCTTTTTTTTCATATTTGCACTAAGTAAAATATGTTTTTTGGAATTGAGAGTTTTTTAATATTCTATTTGTATAGCCACTATAAGTTTTCACTGTACTGTGTGCGCCCTTTACGGACCAAAGACAAACAGGATTACTTAAGAGACCATCCTGGAGTCATTTGATGATCATCAAACTACTTTAGAAGTCATTTGCACATCATCAGACATCATCAGGCTTGTAAAGTCATAAGCTAAGGTAAAGAATTCTGGGTGATGACTTTAGAATGATTAGCAGATAACCTTATTGATTACTTCACAAGCATGAGCAGCCAGTGAATGACTCTACAGTCATCTCATTTAAATATTTTGGCCTGTGGGTATACTTCAGGATGGCTTCTGATTAATTTAGAATTACTCCAGGATGATCATCCTTTTTGACTAGAGGATACACTGTAACAAATGTGTTATTAATATGGAACACACATTGTACAATGTCTGTTGCCTTATTGTACATTTGTCATTTTAAGAAGGCATTCAGTGCTACATTTTGTGGTGCTATTAAAAATAAATGATGCTACTAATAATTCAGAGTTTAAGAAAAAGAGCTGAAGTTTAAATATTAAATATTTTGGGCTCCTGTTTATATCTGTTTTACCATCTGCATATAAGCTGGTCAGCTGTTTTTTGCATATAAGCTACTCAGTTGTTTTCACTTCTCAGTTCACATTAAATTGACATAGATGTCCAAATTTAAACCCACACACAAATTTTCAGTTTTAAAATACATTTATCATCTATAAAGTTGTCTCCTTGGTTTGATTTTAAATTTGTTTTGGTGATTACACAGAACTCAAATTTCATGTTCCTGTACATAGTTGTTAATTGGCTCTGGAGTGTCTGTGAGCGTATCTGAAGCCAATCCAGAGCTGGTACAGGAGTATTGTATGGGGGTGCAGATATGAAGGGTGGTGGAAAAGCTAAAATTCAACAATGCTATGGGGTCTTCAAGCATAAATAAATAAATTAATCAATTTAAAAAATCCCAGGCTGAAAGTTTCAATTAGTGCGGTTTTAAATATTTATGGAGTTGTTTTAGGATATTGATGTTCTTTCCATCTTAATTTTTTTTTTCAACTATGGTAATTTAACCCCTTAATGAAACAATGTTCCCTGTATCATTAAGGGGTTTTTAACCCAGTAATAGCAATGGTCTCGAGGCCAAAGTTGAGACAGGCTGCTGCTGCTTGCCTCGTCCCAGGACGCAGTTGGCTATCGCGAGGTCTCACCACTGGCAGTGAGACCTGAGCTAATTAATCTTAGATTAAAATAAATGAGCCTGTATGTTGGCTATCGTTTAGGAGTTAAAGGGATATGAAACCCAGAAATTATTTTATGATTCAGACAGAGTATATAATTTAAAAAAGTTTACAATTTAATTCCATTAACAATTTAGCTTTGTTCCCATTACATTCTTTGTTGAACAGATACCTAGATAGGTGTCTGGAGCACTACATGAGAGGAATTAGTGCAGCCATCTAGGGCTCTTGCAAAACTGCTGCCATATAGTTCTGCAGAGCACACAATGCAACAAATAGTATGGATATACACTCACACTAACACTAGGGGGCGCACAAAGAGTAGCATGGCTACCAAATGCAATGTAAAAAGTGAAAGTATAAGAAATAATAAGGGGTTCTGTAGGAACCCAAGGTGAGGATAGCAGTTGTGGGACAGACCAAGCTCAGAGGCTGGCACACAAACAATCTTCTTAGTCCAGAGGCTTACTCCGGCGATATTCCCATCAGGTACAGGCTGCACTCTTCTCTCTCATTATAGGAGTTGAATTTCTACAGGGTAAGCAAACAACAAAATAGGCGCCACATGTGAGTATCAGAAGGTACAGGATACCAAACAAGCTCAACCAAAAACAGGGTACTCACATTTAGGAAGAGCACCCAAATGTTTGCTGTTAAATATCCAGCCTGCGCCTTATAGCACATTTGAGTGCTCTTCCTAAATGTGAGTACCCTGTTTTTGGTTGAGCTTGTTTGGTATGGGTAATGGGTTTCATGTGCCTTTAATAGCCTAAAAGCCTCCACTTTAATAATTAGCCATTACTTCTGATTTGGTTAATATTTTACCTAAAGGGTCAGAGATGTTAAAAAAAAAATAATGTTTATGGTTTAAATAGAGCTTGACGTTGTCCAAATTATGTCTATTATTAGAGTCGACTCTCTCTCTTTTGGTATCCTCTTTTGGTATTTAGTTTTTTTCCAAACTGAGGTAGGTTCAGGAGCGTGCACTTGCCTTGAGCACAATAAGAAAAACATTGTTACAAACACTGAAAACACTGCTGTTATATAATGCAAAGAGACACATGAATGCTCTTGTGCTACCTCAGTATGCTGTTATGGAAATGAGCTAAGAACAACAACTGCCAAGAGAGAAAAGTAAAACTGATTTGTTTTTATTTTTTATTTAATTGTTTTACTTTTTAGGGGACCTACGGCTTCCCAAAACAATAATTTAAAAGAGCAGGCGATTTTCTTTCAATTGGGTCTTGGAGATCTTTGCCTACAAATGGAGTTGAGATCAAGAGGTTTGAATAACCTTCCCTCTTCCTGCTCCCTTCATTGCCTGCCACTTCCTGGTTCCACACCCCCACTGTGATGTCACCACACATTTGTCTCAATGTCACCAGCACTCCCATGTAGCCTTTGGAGTTCCGCCCACTATACCGTCACTGAACACAGCCTGTAGTGTGCAAGATCACCAACAGCAGCATCCAATCTGCAACCAAATGTCATCCTGCCCACGCAGGCAGTGAGGTGTTCAAAGACCTGTTGTATGGTGCATTGAAGCAGTTAAATTTGACTTTCATGTGCCTTTAATGCAAACTATACAGTAGATAATAGTAGTAACTTATGAAATATAGGATACATGTAATGTTGATAAACTACAATGGGCTCCATTTATCCAGCTGGGCATGCAGCTTTGGAGACCTTTGCCTGCAGGCTCACATCAGCGAAGCTGCAGCGGATAACTAAGACGCAAAGCTCAGACTGCTGCTTCCAAAACCTGTACACCAGCTCTTAGCTGGAAGATTAAATTCCCCCTGACATGCTCAACTGGGGTGATTGACAGCCCCTACTCACGTGCCATTGGGCTAGCGTTAGCAGGGGGACAGGATTGTATAAGCAGATCTGTGACCAATGAATCTATATAAATAAAGAATACAAGTGTGAAATGACTCGTGCATAGAAATAACAGTGTATAAAACAAGAAGATAAAGTACACTGACATTACTATAACTATGGAAAAAACCCTGCTCACCCAATATATAGTAGTCATCAATCTACAAAACTGTCACAATTATACAATGATTACTGTCACATTCTAGGCTGCGCATAAACAGAGCAGCATTTACACAATGAAAGAATAAAGACTATAGAGCAGACAAAAAAAGACAAGCTCCAGGCTCACTGTAGAACGTTTAGTGAAACATGACAGGTGCTTTTAGACCAACCGTCTCCATAAACATGTGACGGATATTGCACAGGAGTCCTAACCAGTTCAGACATTTCTTTTAAAAATTAAAGTAAGCCACTGGTCAGTAAAGCACCTGACAGAGTGAAGAAGGGCTGCTGTGTAATATAAGATAACTGTTGAAAAATGAATTAAAAATATAAAAACTAGTTTTATTGAGGTGGCTTATATCCTGTCTCTTTCAATTGTGCCAAACAGAGATTTTTCAAATCACGGGGAAATGTAAAGATTTGACACAAACTGAAATGGCCAGCTGAAAATCAATCCAGAGATCAATTAAAGGGACAGTCTAGTCAGACTTAAACTTTCATGATTCAGATAGGGTAGTATTAAACAACTTTCCAGTTTACTTTTATTATCAAATTTGCTTTGTTCTGTTAGTATTCTTAGTTGAAAGCTAAACCTAGGTAGGCTCATATGCTAATTTCTAAGCCCTTGAAGGCCGCCCCATAGCTGAATCAATCCTTAGCTGAATCAATTTGACTGTTTTTCACAGCTACATAGTGCGAGTTCAAGTGTGCCATATACTTAACATTGTGCTCACACCCATGTAGTTACCTAGGAGTCAGCACTGGTTGGCTAAAATGCAAATCTGTGAAAAGAACTGAAATAAGGGGGCAGTTGGCAGAGGCTTAGATTCAAGGTAATTACAGAGGTAGAATGCATCTTAATATAACAGTGTTGGTTGTGCAAAACTGGGGAATGGGTAATAAAGGGATTATCTTTTTAAACAATAAAAATTCTAGAGTAGATTGTCCCTTTAATTAACAAAATTTCAAGTGCCACTGCAAAGACAGAAGGAAGAAAGAAGGGAAAAAGGAAGGACATGTAAGTGAGAGAGAAGGATAGGTGAATGGGAAAGAATGAGGGAAACATCAGATTGGGAAGGAAAAGGGCAGCAGAAAAGAATGGATTGAGAAATAATATAGTAGATTTAAAGGGACAGATTGGAAGACAGATTTAAGGGAAATGTTGCAGATGGAGAAGAGTAAAAGGGGAAGCTTGTCTGAGAGAGGGTTATGGGTGAGTGTTAGAAGAAAGGAGAGAGAGAAGATATGGCACAACAGAGTAGGAAAACTGGAAGGGGGAAGACGAGGGAAAGAAAAGGAGCTAAAAAGAAAAATGGTTGAAAGATAAACGGCTAGATTACGAGTTGTGCGTTAGGGTAAAAAAAGCAACGTTAAGAGGTTCTAATGAGGCTTTTTTACGCCCGCTGGTATTACGAGTCTTGCAGGTTTAGGGGCCCCGCACACTTTTTTGGCCTTACCGCAAAACGACTTACGTAAACTTTGTAAAGTCTTTTTTCTATGGGACTTCCATAGCGCCGGTATTATGAGTCTGTCCTGGGAGGCCAAAAAGTGAGCGGTACACCCTCTACCTCCAAGATCCGTAACGCATTCTAAAGTCAGTAGTTATGAGTTTTACACTACAACGCCGTAGCATAAAACTCATAACTAAAGTGCTAAAAAGTACTACCTATTAACCCCTAAACCGAGGCCCTCCCGCATCGCAAATACTAAAATAAAATTTTTAACCCCTAATCCCATCGCCGCCACTAGAATAATTAACATATTAACCCCTTAACCGCCGCACTCCCGCCTTGCAAACTCTAGTTAAATAATATTAACCCCTAATCTGCTATCCCTAACATCGCCGCCACCTACCTACATTTATAAACCCCTAATCTGCCGTCCCCAACGTTGCCGCCACTATATTAAATGTATTAACCCCTAAATCTAAGTGTAACTCTAACATCCCCTAACTTAAATATAATTTAAATAAATCTAAATAAAATTCCTATCTAACTACATTATTCCTATTTAAAACTAAATACTTATCTATAAAATAAACCCTAAACTAGCTACAATATAACTAATAGTTACATTGTAGCTAGCTTAGGGTTTATTTTTATTTTACAGGCAAGTTTGTATTTATTTTAAAGGGATGGTAAACTCAGTATAGGGTGAATATGTTATAGGTATTATCAAATCGTATTAAACTGTCTCCTTAAATTTCGCTATAAACATGAAATAGCCATTTACTTACAATTTCAAAATCAATAATCTATCCGTTCTGTTAAATCGCCAGCCCACCGTGACGTGACATGGATTTACCCTGCCTGTGTCCAATCCTCTATCCAGTCGCTAGACAGGCTCTTTGCATTACAAATTTTGCGCATGCGCCCTAACGATAATTCCCGACGATCCTAACAACCAATCAACTTCATCAAAATACGTCTAAGAATTTGCGCGTGCACGGTCGATTTCACGCATGCGTCTTCTGTTTTTTTTCACACGGCACTCTCGGCACTCGAAAGTAAGCACTGTATTGTATACTATTATTTTACGATACATTCCTTACTTGGAGTAGTGCCAGTAAGTACATCATACTAATTTCGATTGTCAATATGTTTGTTTCCCAAATGAAATGTCAGACCTAATTTGCCAATAGAATTTGAAGGAAGAATTAGATTACATAGAAATATAATTATAATAAGATATCTAACTGAGACATATTTGAACATTGTGTTTACAGATTGATAGAAATGTTGATGAAATAAAATTTTTTATGTACATAGCTAATACGTTTTGAATAAATGATTTGGAATACTTTTATGTAGATAATCGATCATAATTTGAGAATAAAAAGTAATTGATCTTATAAAAATACTATCTTTGAGAAACAAAAATATTATTTGGTAAAATAATAACCTTTGTAAGGATCGCTCGCACACCCGCTAGACACCAAATGATCATTCACACTTAGAAAAGTAAACATTGAATGTCACAAGTCAATGTTTACTTCCTAGACGTCATGCAAATGAATGCGCATGCGTCAACAATTAGAATCTCATGAACGAGCAATGAGGGTGACGTAAGGAGAGGGTGGAGAGAGGACTAAGGACAGAGTGTGGTTACGGGCATGTAAGAGGGGCGGAGCGAGGCGGGGAGATGCGGAGCAAACAGCTTACAAAAGATTAGGAAAATTGTTTAGAAATTAAATACTAAATTAAAAAAATAACAATGCGGTTTGATCATACATACCTATAGCAGTGTAAATATGCAATTGATAAGTAAAAGAGTTTACCATCACTTTAACTAGGTAGAATAGTTATTAAATAGTTATAAACTATTTACTAACTACCTAGCTAAAATAAAGACAAAAGTTCCTGTAAAATATAACCTAACCTAAGTTACACTAACACCTAACACTACACTACAATTAAATAAATGACCTAAATTAAATACAATTAAATAAATTAAACACAATTAGCTAAAGTACAAAAAAACCAAACACTAAATTACAGAAAATAATAAACAAATTACAAGATCTTTAAACTAATTACACCTAATCTAATAGCCCTATGAAAATTAAAAAAGCTCCCCCAAAATAAAAAAAAAACCCTAGCCTAAACTAAACTATCAATAGCCCTTAAAAGGGCCTTTTGCGGGGCATTGCCCCAAAGAAATCAGCTCTTTTACCTGTAAAAACAAAATACAAACACCCCCCAACAGTAAAACCCACCACCCACACAACAAACCCCCCAAATAAAAACCTAACTAAAAAAACCTAAGCTGCCCATTGCCCTGAAAAGGGCATTTGGATGGGCATTGCCCTTAAAAGGGCAGTTAGCTCTTTTGCGGCCCAAAGCCCTAACCTAAAAATAAAACCCACCCAATACACCCTTAAAAAAAACCTAACACTAACCCCCTGAAGATCGTCTTACTGTTCTGAAGACCGGACATCCATCCTCAAGGAAGCGGCAGAAGTCTTCATTCAACCGGGCCGAAGTCCTCAACGAAGCCGGGAGAAGTATTCATCCAAGCCGGGCGAAGTGGTCCTCCAGACGGGCAGAAGTCTTCATCCAGACGGCATCTTCTATCTTCATCCATCCGATGAGGAGCGGCTCCATCTTCAAGACATCCGACGCGGAGCATCCTCTTCATCCGGAGTCTTCTTACTGAAGGTAGAAAAAATCCTATTGGCTGATGCAATCAGCCAATAGGATTGAAGTTCAATCCTATTGGCTGATCCAATCAGCCAATAGGATTGAGCTCGCATTCTATTGGCTGATTGGAACAGCCAATAGAATGTGAGCTCAATCCTATTGGCTGATTGGATTAGCCAATAGGATTGAACTTCAATCCTATTGGCTGATTGCATCAGCCAATAGGATTTTTTCTACCTTAATTCCAATTGGCTGATAGAATTCAATCAGCCAATCGGAATCTAAGGGACGCCATCTTGGATGACGTCACTTAAAGGTACCTTCATTCAGTAAGAAGACACCGGATGAAGAGGATGCTCCGCGTCGGATGTCTTGAAGATGGAACCGCTCTGCGTCGGATGGATGAAGATAGAAGATGCCGTCTGGATGAAGACTTCTGCCCGTCTGGAGGACCACTTCACCCGGCTTGGATGAAGACTTCTGCCGCTTCCTTGTGGATGTCTGGTCTTCAGAACAGTAAGTCGATCTTCAGGGGGTTAGTGTTAGGTTTGTTTAATGGTGTATTGGGTGGGTTTTATTTTTAGGCTAGGGCTTTGGGCCGCAAAAGAGCTAACTGCTTTTTTAAGGGCAATGCCCATCCAAATGCCCTTTTCAGGGCAATGGGGAGCTTAGGTTTTTTTAGTTAGGTTTTTATTTGGGGTGTTTGTTGCGTGGGTGGTGGGTTTTACTGTTGGGGGGTGTTTGTATTTTCTTTTTACAAGAGCTGATTTAAAAGAGCTGATTACTTTGGGGCAATGCCCCACAAAAGGCCCTTTTAAGGGCTATTGATAATTTAGTTTAGGCTAGGGGGTTATTTTATTTTTGGGGGGCTTTTTTTATCTTGATAGGGCTATTAGATTAGGTTTAATTAGTTTAAAGATCTGTAATTTGTTTTTTATTTTCTGTAATTTAGTGTTTGTTTTTTGTACTTTAGCTAATTGTATTTATTTTATTTAATTGTATTTAATTCAGGTCATTTATTTAATTGTAGTGTCATGTTAGGTGTTAGTGTAACTTAGGTTAGGTTTTATTTTACAGGTACTTTTGTCTTTATTTTAGCTAGGTAGTTATTAAATAGTTAATAACTATTTAGTAACTATTCTACTTAGTTAAAATAAATACAAACTTGCCTGTAAAATAAAAATAAACCCTAAGCTAGCTACAATGTAACTATTAGTTATACTGTAGCTAGCTTAGGGTTTATTTTGCAGGTAAGTATTTAGTTTTAAATAGGAATTATTTAGGTCATAATATTAATTTTTATTTAGATTTATTGTAATTATATTTAAGTTCGGGGGTGTTAGGGTTAGGGTTTAATACATTTAGTATAGTGGCGGCGGCGACGTTGGGGACGGCAGATTAAGGGTTAATAATATTTAACTAATGTTTGCGAGGCGGGAGTGCGGCGGTTTAGGGGTTAATATGTTTATTATAGTGTCGGCGATATCCGGAGCGGTAGATTAGGGGTTAAAAAATATAATGCAGGTGGCGACGATGTCGGGGGCGGCAGATTAGGGGTTAATTAGGGTGTTAGGTGTAAACATACATTTTATTTCCCCATAGGAATCAATGGGGCTGCGTTACTGAGTTTTACGCTGCTTTTTTGCAGGTGTTAGACTTTTTCTCAGCCGGCTCTCCCCATTGATTCCTATGAGGAAATTGTGCACGAGCACGTACGACCAGCTCACCGCTGACAAGCAGTGCTGGTATTGGAGTGCGGTAAGGAGCACAATTTTGCTCAACGCTCACTTCTTGCCTTTTAACGCCTTTTAAAACCCGTAATACCAGCGCTGCAAGTAAGTGAGCGGTGAGACGAAACTGCTCGTTAGCACCGCACAGCTTCTAACGCAAAACTCGTAATCTGGCCGAAAGTGTTTAAGACACAGAGAGCCTGATTACCTAAAGCTCTCCTCTCTGGCTTGTCAGTACCATGAGGTCCCTCAAAGAATGTTACAAAGTAAAATTTTACCTTGAGAGCTGTTTATCTTGCTATGCAGATTCTGGATGTAAAGAAGAGACACATACATACAATGCTCAAAAGGCCCCCAAAATATTTAGTAATTTCTTTCCATGCCGATGAGTTTTTCATCATCAGGCATCGGGTAGCGTGCATTACAAGTTAAAAGTAAAAAGTTTCTGCACGAGAGAAAGCCGAAGCACACTAACCAATTGACTTTGAATATCCCGACCACGTTAACTTATTTTTCCCATACACTTCAATGGAAAGCACAGAAGAAAAAACTTTCACTTGTGCGCTAACCTGACACGAGTTATGAATATTTTATATTCCAATATTCTTTATACAGTTAAATGTTCTTTTTATTGTAAAATTGTAAGGATTTTTATATTTATATCTGTATAACTATACCTATGTATCTAATCCTATAGATATACAAGTATAGATATCTATTTTACATTAACATTATCCGATATATACAGAAATATATATTTAATAATAAAAATTAAAAAAAAATTCTATGTGAAGAACATAGGAATGTAAAATATGTGCAACGTGCATTGGTTTTCGCGATTTAGGTCTAACTTGATTAGGTTAGCGCACATAAAGACGTAGAGGCCTATTTATCAAATGTCTGTTGGACCTGATCCGACAGTGCGGATCAGGTCCGACAGACCTCGCTAAATGCGAAGAGCAATACGCTCTCCATATTCAGCATTGCACCAGCAGCTCTTGTGAACTGCTGGTGCAACGCAGCACCTGCAGACTCGCGGCCAATCGACCGCCAGCAGGGGGGTGTCAATCAACCCGATTGTAGTCGATTGGGTTGAATTGCGGCAATGTCTGTCCGCCTGCTCAGAGCAGGCGGACAGGTTATGGAGCAGCGGAACACGGGCCCTCAAGCTCCATCCAGAACTTGATAAATGGACCCCCATGTCTTCATGTGCGCTAAACCGATCGTGCTGAATCTAAAGGGCGAAACCCAATGCTCGTTACACATATTTCACATTCCTAAGTCCTTCAGCTATAATTTTTTTTTATTAAATATATATTTCTCTCTCTATCTAATATATATATATATATGATAATGTTAATATAAAATAGATATCTATACCTATATATCAATAGAAATAGATATAGGTATATACAGATATATATAGGAACACATATTTATACTTTTTTTTATATTTTTATCAGATAGTGTTTATATGAGTGTAACTATAAGTTTCATTATATTTATGTTGGGTTTAGTGCAACTTTTTTTTTTCAGTTTTCAGTTGCGCTAGCCCACAAGCGTAAAATGTGATTGCGCTATTGCGATTTCGTTTACTTTAAACTTGTAATAACATCGCTTTTTTCCGTCTTGTGCAAAACCCTTACATTGCTCGCGTGCAAGAGTTAGCACGCCACTAGTAATCTAGCCCAGAGTTAGATTATAGAAAAGGGGGAAAATAATGAATGAAAATATGTTCTTATATTGCATAGTTAAATATTTTATATAACAATCTCACAGTGTTTCTTTAAGTGGCTATTTAAAGCAAAAGTTGAAAATTTAGTGAAAGTCTAGGGCTATCTAACATGTCAGATAGCGGGGGTGCACTACATCCTGCCCATAATAGACTAAATAGACTTGGGACATGCTGATAAAACTTCCATGCCGTCCTAAATGTGCGGGGCTTGAGTACTGTTAGGATGGCAAACGGCTTCCTAAATGGGATCGCGGGCTGGAGGGCGTGCCTAGCATCATAGGCACTCCCCCCCCCCCATCCCAATCACATAATTTAAATCACGCAATCGCATGAATGATCATATGATTTAATTTTTTATTTATTTGTTTGTAGAAAAAATAGTTCCAGCAGAAAGGGGTTAAACTTTGATTTTCAATGATTATTATTATTATTATTATTATTATTAATAATAATAATAATAATAATAATAACACTATGTATTTCTTATTCTCATCAAACTTGATTTAATTAATTTACACAAAAGCCCTTTTTAAGAGGAATAAATGAATACATACATAAAATAATATGTTTAGAAAGACAGATTGCTTAGTAAAATATAAATCTTTGACTAAATTTAAATGATACAGAACAAATATTTTCTTTACATTTCTACATGCCAGTGCTTGTATTCTGTTGATATATTACAAATTCAAACTCATTTCTCAGCGGTCCTATTCTTTAAAATAATGCTGCTCAAATGGTACAGGAACAATACATAAGTCAGTCCATGTAACTTTTTGAGTATTTTCCAAACCATCTTAAATGTACATCCTGTACTTGAGATTCTCATATCTTATTCAGGTTTTGGGATACATAGTGGAGTCCATATAGGCACATTTGGCAGTGGTAGAGTATTCTCTGTAGGGAACTGTGCAGGAGACATGGCCTAATAAAAATGTTGGCTGAACACAAACCTCTCCATATCTTATTATTCTCAGAAGCTCAACCAATTCACAAGGACACAATCCTGCAATTATTATACTGCTGTCATTTTGCGTAATTTAATATAAAGCAGTTTATGGATTGGTCAATAAAACTAGCTATTTAATGTTTTAATAAAAAAAATAAACATATTTGTGGCTTACTAAAATTATTTCATGAGGTGAAATACTATAGCACAATGATTATAATGCAATAAAATAACTATTAGTGAAATTCTGCTTTTCCTGTAAGTACAATAGCAGACATGGCACAGGGTGATTAATAGAATATGGCAATAAAACAATGCAAGGTATTTGTTGTGTCTGGAGGATTCAGTTATGAGGCTATAGCCCTTTGTCATGCAATATTTTATCTTCTGATAAAATCAGGAACGAGAAACACATTTGTCCTCCGACTTGGTACATTTTATAAAAGGCAATAAACTTGCATCTGTGCTTCCATCTCATGTGCCCAGTGTCTTGATACATTCTTAAAGGGACACTCAAGTCAAAATTAAACTCTCATGATTCAGATAGAGCAGCTGTTTTAAGAGACTTTACATTCTTTTTCATATACACACTTTTTGAGGTACCAATTCCTACGGAGCATGTGCACAAGTTCACAGGGTATACGTATACTAGTCTGTGATTGGCTGATTGCTGTCAAATGATACAGGGAGACGGCAAATGGGGGGCCAATACATTTGTCAGAATAAAATATGTACTGCTTAGTTGAAATTCAGAGTAAGTGTTATTGCCTTGTCATTTTATTACACACACGTTAATGAAGCAATTCTACTGCATTGAGTGGTCCTTGTCCGTCCGTGTTATTATACAAATATTATCAAGCAATATATGCATTGTATTAACCATGTTTTTCAAGTAAATTAGATTAAAAAGGGCACACTTCAGGTCATAGATAGTCAATAATAGAATAAAATGGTGCTAACTACAGAAAGTGTTGGCTTTTACTTTGCAGCTTGCATGAACGCGGAATGAATATTTTTTTATACACAATGAAAGAGAGTGATAATTTGTTGCAAAGTGATGTCTCGGCATATTTGTGGCTGGTAATAGAATTCTAAAAGGGACATGAAACCCAAAAAGCTTCTTTCATGGTTCAGATAGAGCATACAATTTTAAACGACTTTCCAATTTTCTTTTATTGTCTAATTTGCTTTGTTATCTTGGTATCCTTTATTGAAAAGAATACCAAGATATGCTCATGAACTTGGAGCTAGCTGCTGATTGGTGGCTGCTTGTATATGCCTGTGGTCATTGGCTTAGAGATGTTTTCAGCTAGCTACCAGAAGTGTTGCTGCACCTTCAATAAAGAATACAAAGAAAATGAAGTAAAATTGATAATAGAAGTAAATTGGAAAGCTGTTTAAAATTGCATTCTCTAGATGAATCATGAAAAAAAAAGTTTGGGTGTCATATTCCTTCATGTGTCAGGTAAGGAACAACACTGCAAACAGATCAATCTATTTCCTATGCATATGACATGAGATTAAAGCTGTAATAAACAAATTAGCTATTTACAGAATAAGAAAAATAATAATTAAATGTTTTAGTACTGTACATGGGATTGTAGGATCCCAAAGGAGGTATCACTGGAGCAGTAGCAGCGCAGTGGCAGGATAGCACACAAAAAATGAGGCAACTAATTCCTCTAACACTCATATAAAAGTCTAGCAGCATCGGCATGTAGTGGACATAGGAATACTAGTAACATAACTTTAAAGCTTGGCCCTAGCTGGTAGAGGGATTGAACACCCTGGCTTCAGGCAGGATATCAGAGCCCAAAGACACATTTTGAAGTAAGAAGAGAAATAAGAGAAGCAAGAAGAGAAATAAATGGAATCCTGGTGCAAAGTGCACAAAGTATTATCTTTTATTTTGCAGCTTGTATGAGTGTGGAATGAACATTTTTCATACACAGTTAAATGGAGTGTTAATTTGCAACCTAATGATACCCTGGCATAATACTGTTTGGTAAAACAATTCACGAGCCTCAGATGTAAGACAACAATTTTGAAAGAAACAAAAGACCTTTTCCATATAGACCAAGGGTCATCAATTGTGGATCTCCAGAGGTTTTTTAAATACATTTCCCATGATGCTTAGCTAGCATATTAGCTGGCTGAGCATCATGAGAAATTTAGTTCCAAAACCTCTGGAAGGCCACAATTAATGACCCCTGACATAGACACAGCATTGTGCTGTTCCCTGAAGCAGTAGAACCAGAGAAGGAGTAGCAGCATCATTAGTAGCAGGATGAAAGTGTGGATGAAGTGACAAATTAATTATAATGCTGCTCAATGCAATCTACTTGAAATGATAAAATTGTGTTCAGAATGGTGCCAGGGAAATAGAAAATGCTCTGCTTTGTTTGGACATGAAAGGAGCTTCTGGGCAATCAAGGCCAGACACTATGTTCTGGTCCCAGCTGATTAAGGGATCAGAAGGTGGAAATAGAGGTTCAGCAATGTAGGCTTTTACTATAACAGGCACTACTTTCTCTTCCTGAGGTATCAGTAGTCCTGGCCAAAGAATCAAGTACCTCAGCCAAAAATACTGCTGCCTTGGTCTGTCTGGTCTCACTGTGCTACAGATGAGAAGGAAGACTGCTACCACTACAAGGCTCTTCCATAGTTATGTCCAACTCATGCACTTCTTTTTTCAACATGCTCCTTTTTATATAAAGTCATGTACCTTGAGGATAAGATTCACCCACCAAAATGGCAAGCTCTTAGTAGGATTTGCCAGCATCCTTTGTATCCTTGGCTGTTATGTGCCAAGTCAGACAAGCGAGTTTTCAGCTCCCAACTTATGAATGTGGCATAAGATCTGTCACACTGCTAAGCCTCATGGCCATCAATTAAAATCTTGATTTTGTTGACCACATAGGTAAATACGGGAATAGTTTGACCTAAGCAGTGACTTGGCTTAGAATTTCAGTGATGTCCCTGAATATATTAAGGACTGGTACTACCTATTCTGTTGTCATTCATACCTCTCTTACCAGAAAGCACATAATCTCAATGTTCATATCAGAAGACATGGGGGTAGTTCCACCATGTCACCGCATTTTGGCAATGGCAGTGCTGAGGCAAACCTGCCCTTTATTTTTCCTCCATCAGCAGCTGGCTAACCTTCACACTGTGGGGAAAGTACCAGCTATTTTATGACATTACCTAATGATGGTGTTTAGCCTTCCATGAAAAGAGTTGCCCTAAGCACCAGATGGAGAACATAAGTCAGCATATAGACGGCTGCCAATATATTATCTGAGACATACTGATAATCCTTACCATTATCATAGAAAAAGAAAAGGTGATACCCTAGTTGCATTCCTGATTTATTACCTCACCCGCATCACCATTTTTTCCCTCAAAGATGTTGGAACTCACCAGGGCGCTGTCAAAGATATGAATAAGTGCTGCGTTTTCTACATTAGGTCAGAGGTGATGTACAGGCTCAGTCCAACATTTTGTTTCAGAAGTATCACACAAGAATAGTTCAGTTAGTGTACTACATTTTAGCTAAATGTGTTGCTAGAGGGCAGATTGTACAGTGGGGCAAGAGTCACTATCATGGTGAAGGGATCACCTCTATAAGTTGTCTAATCAACCGATTCTCTTTTGGGACTTTTTGGATCCATACTGCCATTCTCTGGAAATGTTTTCTTGCACATTGGAGCTTTAGCACCTCCTATTTCTTGACTGTAATGCTACTGTTGGTTGAAGCAGTGGGTACTGTGGTGCTCTGACTGTATCTGCCAGTGATCCAACTCTGCTCACAAAGTAAAACAACATTGTAACGTGTGTATAAATGTTGATTCAACCCAAGACTGGTGAAATATGCAAACTTTATCATGCACAACTTCCTTAGTACAACTAGTGATGCACTTATCTTCCACACTATTAAAATGATTTCACACTTTTCCACAGTGCTCTAACCCAGGTTAGTGCCACCACCACTATTGGTTGAGATGGTAAAATCCTTGCACAAATAGGGGATATAACCCTTTCTGGGCTGCCAAATTGCTGCTGTGGATATGGCACAAGATTGACTACAGGTAGGAAAAGATGATGTAGTGTTTTGTGATTCATCCACTCCTTCTTTATCCTCAGGCTCACAGTTCAATTCCTTCTAATGCAAGGCATGTCATGTTTTTAGACTTATTTGTGCTGAGGAAGAAGTGAGCCTGAAATCTACTATGATTTTAGAGTGTGATATCACCATTAAACTAGCCTCCTTTTTCTCTAATTCTACTTTACCGCTTAAGCTTTTGGTTACTGTAGCTGCTGCCTACCAGTGGTGGATGAAGTGGAGGAGATACTGGTGGAAATGGCAGGTGAAACGTACTTCAACATACGTCAGAGTCAGCAGTCACAAAGGCAAAGTCACAAGTAGGGGCAGGCATATTGAAACCAAGTCGCACCGGACCCTTCTGATATCCATCTAGGAAGGAGGTTGCCTGTTGATAGTCATTGGGACCCCAGAGTGATGGACACTTATTTCCTTTTTATTTTGCAAGGACTTTGCTTTTTAAAGAATCTTTTACCTAGATTACGAGTTTCGCGTTAAGAGGGGTGCAGTGCTAACGAGCAGTTTAAGCTCACCGCTCACTTGCAGACAGCGCTGGTATTACGGGTTTTTAGAAACCTGGCAAAAAAGTGAGCGAAGAGCAAAATTTAGCTCCATATCTTACCTCAATACCAGCGCTGCTTACGTTAGCGGTGAGCTGGCTAAACGTCCTCGTGCACGATTTCCCCATAGGAATCAATGGGGGAGAGCCGGATGAAAAAAAACCTAACACCTGCAAAAAAGCAGCGTTCAGCTCCTAACACAGCCCCATTAATTCCTATGGGGAAATACTTTTTATGTCTGCACCTAACACCCTAACATGAACCCAGAGTCTAAACACCCCTAATCTTACACTTATTAACCCCTTATCTGCTGCCCCCGACATCGCAGACACCTGAATTATATTATTAACCCCTAATCTGCCGCTCCAGACACCGCCGTCACCTACATTATAGTTATGAACCCCTAATCTGCTGCCCCCAACATCGCCGAACCCTACATTATATTTATTAACCCCTAATCTGCCACCCCCAATGTCGTCGCAACCTAACTACACATTTATTAACCCCTAATCTGCCTCCCACAATGTCGCCACCACTATAATAAAGTTATTAACCCCTAAACCTAAGTCTAACCCTAACCCTAACACCCCCTAACAAATATAATTACAATAAATATAAATAAAATTACTACAATTCACTAAATTATTCCTATTTAAAACTAAATACTTACCTGTAAAATAAACCCTAAGATAGCTACAATATAACTAATAGTTACATTGGTGCTATCTTAGGGTTTATTTTTATTTTACAGGCAACTTTGTATTTATTTTAACTAGGTACAATAGTTGTTAAATAGTTATTAACTATTTAATAACTACCTAGCTAAAATAAATACAAATTTACCTGTAAAACAAAACCTAACCTAAGTTACACTAACACCTAACACTACACTATAATTAAATTAATTACCTAAATTAAATAATAATAAAATAATTACAAGATTTTTAAACTAATTAAACCTACTCTAATCCCCCTAATAAAATAAAAAAGCCCCCCCAAAATAAAAAAAGCCCTACCCTACACTAAATTACAAATAGCCCTTAAAAGGACCTTTTGCGGGGCATTGCCCCAAAGTAATCAGCTCTTTTACCTGTAAAAAAAACAATTCCCCCCCCCCAACATTAAAACCCACTACCCACACAACCAACCCTACTCTAAAACCCACCCAACCCCCCCCTTAAAAAAACCTAACACTAACCCCCTGAAGATCACCCTACCGTGAGACGTCTTCACCCAACCGGGCAGAAGTGGTCCTCCAGACGGGCAGAAGTCTTCATCCAAACCGGGCAGAAGAGGTCCTCCAGACGGGCAGAAGTCAGCATCCAGACGGCATATTCTATCTTCATCCATCCGGCGCGGAGCGGGTCCATCTTCAAGACATCCAACGCGGAGCATCCTCTTCTTCCAACGACTAAAGACAAATGAATGTTCCTTTAAGTTACGTCATCCAAGATGGCGTCCCTTCAATTCTGATTGGCTGATAGAATTCTATCAGCCAATCGGAATTAAGGTAGGAAAAATCCTATTGGCTGATGCAATCAGCCAATAGGATTGAAGTCCTTAACAGCTAGAATACAAGTTTTACGTTGCAGCTTGTAAAGCTGAAAATATGGCATTTTCAGAGTTAAAACAGCACCACAGCTATTACAAGTCTTGTCGGTATAGGTGTACCGCACACCTTTTAGCCTGTAACGCAACATCAGTCCCGCACACGTAAAAATTACGTTTTTTCATGGGATTCCCATAGTGCTGGTATTACGAGTTTTGCGTTCTGGCTAAAAAGTGAGCGTTACAGCCTAAAATGACAAGATCTGTACCGCCATCTAAAGTCAGTAGTTATGAGTGTTACGTTACAAAGCTGTAGCATAAAACTCATAACTAAAGTGTTACAAAGTACACTAACACCTATAAATGACCTATTAACCCCTAAACCGAGGCCCACCCACATTGTAAACACAATAATAAATTTATTAACCCCTAATCTGCCACTCCCGACATTGCCTCCACAAAAAAATGTATTAACCCCTATTCCGCCGCTCCCCAACATTATCGCCACTATAATAAACGTATTAACCCCTAAACCGGCGCCCTCCCGCATCGCAAACACTATTAACCCCTAATCTGCCGTCCGCCCACAACCCCCGCTATAATAAACCTATTAACCCCTAAACCGCAAGCCCCCACAACGAAATATACTAAAATAAACTATTAACTCCTAAACCGAAAGCCCCCCACAATGAAATAAACTAATTTAAACTAGTAACGCCTAAACCTAACAACCCCCTAACTTTATATTAAAATTACAATTTCCCTATCTTAAATTCAATTAAAACCTGTCAAATTAAAAAAAAATTTAAACTAACAAACTATTATAATTATTAAACTAAAATTAAACAAAAAAAAACAAAGTATCTAATTACAAAAAATAAAAACGAACTAAATTACAAAAACAAACAAACACTAATTTACGAAAATTAACAAATGATCAAAAATAAAAAAGAATTACACATAATCTAGTATCCCTATCAAAATTTAAAAAAAAAGAAACAAAAAACCCTAGCCTACAATAAACTACCAATGGCCCTATAAAGGACCTTTTGTTGGGCATTGCCCCAAAGAGATCAGCTCTTTTACCTGTAAAAAAAATACAAACACCCCCAACAGTAAAACCCACCACCCAACCAACCCCCCCCAAATACAAAAAAAAACCTAACCTACCCATAACCATGAAAGGGCATTTGTATGGGCATTGCCCTTAAAAGGGCATTTAGCTATTTTACTGCCCAGACCCTAAACTAAAAAATAAAACCCACCCAATAAACCCTTAAAAAAGCCTAACTCTAACCCCCTGATGATCCACTTACAGTTTTTGAAGTTCTGCTTCATCCAGCCGGCGAAGACCCCATCCTCTTCATACGGTCGCCGGCGTACACTGAATCTTCAATGCAAGGGACGCGATTCAAGATAGAATTAGCCAATAGAATGAGAGCTGCTTAAATCCTATTGGCTGATTTGAACAGCCAATAAGATTTAAGCAGCCCTAATTCCTATTGGCTGATTAAAAATTTTCAGCCAATAGGAATGCATGGGATGCCATCTTGCATCGCGTCCCTTGCATTGAAGATTCAGTGCACGGCAGCGACCATATGAAGAGGATGCTCCGCGCCGGATGTCTTCAGGATGGATCCGCTATGCGCCGGCTGGATGAAGATCAAAGAGGCCGTCTGGATGAAGACTTCTTGCCGTCTGGATGAGAAATTCAAGATCCTTCAAGCGGGACTTCAAAAACTGTAAGTGGATCGTCAGGGGGTTAGTGTTAGGCTTTTTTAAGGGTTTATTGGGTGGGTTTTATTTTTTAGTTTAGGGTCTGGGCAGTAAAAGAGCTAAATGCCCTTATAAGTGCAACACCTATACAAATGCCCCTTTCAGGGCAATGGGTAGCTTAGGTTATTTTAGATACTTTTTTATTTGGGGGGGTTGGTTGGGTGGTGGGTTTTACTGTGGGGGGGTGTTTGTATTTTTTTACAGGTAAAAGAGCTGATATCTTTGGGGCAATGCCCCACAAAAGGCCCTTTTAAGGGCCATCGGTAGTTTATTCTAGATTAGGTTTTTTTATTTTGGGGTGGGTTTCTTTTATGGGTATTAGAATAGGAATATTTTTTTTATTTTTGATACTTTGTTTGTTATTTTGTGTAATGTATATTTTTAGGGGGTGCTTGTATTTTTTGGGGTAAAAGAGCTGTTTTTGTAAGGGCAATGCCCTACAAAAGGCCCTTCTAAGGGCCCCCCAAAAGGCTCTTTTAAGGGCCCTTGGTAGTTTGAGGGGTGGGGTTTGTATAGTGTTAGGGGGAGTTTGTATTTTTTTGGAGTAAAAGAGCTGTTTATCTCAGGGCAATGCCCTACAAAAGGCTCTTTTAAGGGCCCCCCAAAAGACCCTTTTAAGGGCCCTTGGTAGTTTGGGGGTGGGGTTTGTATAGTGTTAGGGGGTGTTTGTATTTTTTTTGGAGTAAAAGAACTGTTTATCTCAGGGCAATGCCCTACAAAAGGCCCTTTAAGGGCCCCCAAAAAGTGTTTTTTTTGTAATGATAGTTTTTTTTATTTTTTGTTATGGTAGGTTTTAGTGTAAGGCAGGGTTTTATTTCACAGGTAAGTTTGTATTTATTTTAACTAGGTAATTAGTAAATAATCACTTATGTATACACTAAGAATTAGTAAATAGTTAATAAGTTTAACTATTTACTAACTAGTCTACCTAGTTAAAATAAATACAAACTTACCTGTGAAATAAAAATAAAACCTAAGCTAGATACAATACAACTATTAGTTATATTGTAGCTAGCTTAGGTTTTATTTCACAGGTAAGTATTTAGTTTTAAATAGGTATTATTTAGTTAATAATTGTACATTTTATTTAGCTATATTTTTATTATGTTAAGTTAGGGGGTGTTAGGGTTAGGGTTACGTTAGGGTTACGTTAGGGTTAGGTTTAGGGGTTAATATAGTTTAATTTAGCTTGTTGCAATGTGAGGGCTGGCGGTTTGGTAGCAGCGATATCGGGAGCGGCAGATTAGGGGTTAATAACTGTAGGCAGGCGTCAGCGATGTTGGGGGCAGCAGATTAGGGGTGTTTAGACTCTGGTTTATGTTAGGGTGTTAGGTTTAAACAGTATTTTTATTTCCCCATAGTCATCAATGGGGCTGCGTTACGGAACTTTTGTTTCCGCGATCGCAGGTGTTAGTTTTTTTTTTACAAAGAAAAGGAAAAAGAAGGGGGCGCTTGCAGCAATCTGGTTATTATATACCTAAATCCAAAATATTGTTAATAACGTGAGGAAATTAAAGTTTTAAATTCAATCTAATAGGGTTTAGAATTATGTTGTGTTTTAGTATCAGATTCAGTCTCCAATATAAATATTAGTTACAATTAGATTGGTGGTTTAAACAAAACCTAAAATTTGTGGTTGATAACTGATTAGTTTGAAAACGTGTGTTTTTAAAGGTGCATTTGAAAAGTGCAAGTGCTGTTCGGTTAATGGTTAAAGGGACATTCCAGCCAAAATTTGAAACCACGTGGATGCATTTCAGTATTGAACAGAAGCAATTTTGTAATATACATGCATTAGCAAAAATGCTTCTAATAAAAGCTATAGGTGTTTCAAAAGTGTATTTATGTATGCACTGTGCACCAGCATTTTAAATACAGCACTTGCTCAGAGAGCCTAAGGTGATTTTAACATCTGGTAATGACTCAATTTGTTTATTGCTGACATGATACAAGCCCCACTGATTATCTGAGCAGCTGCAATATTTAAAATGTGGGTGCAGTAACAATATCTAGCTATGCTTCACATGCACGTGCAGACAAATGTTAGCACTAAAACAGTGATAACTTTTACTAGAAGCATTTTTGCTAATACATAAATATTGCAAATATGTTTCTATTCAAAGATGTAATTAATCTGTGTGCATTTATATTTTGACTAGAATATCCCTTTAAGCGATTATTAACTAATGGCTAGATTGCGAGTTTTACGTTAGGCTTAAAAAGCAGCGTTGGCCGGTCCTAACGCTGCTTTTTAACGCCCGCTGGTATTACGAGTCTTGCAGGTACAGGTGTACCGCTCACTTTTTTTGGCCAGACTTGGAAATACTGCAAATCCACTTACGTAAATTGCGTATCCTATATTTTCAATGGGACTTGCATAGCGCCGGTATTACGAGTCTGACAAAAAGTGAGCGGTAGACCCTCTCCTGTAAAGACTGGTACCGCATTTTAAAGTCAGTAGTTAAGAGTTTTACACTATAACGCAGTAGCATAAAACTCTTAACTAAAGTGCTAAAAAGTACACTAACACCCATAAACCACCTGTTAACCCCTACACCGAGGCCCTCCCGCATCGCAAACACTAAAAGTAAATTTTTAACCCCTAATCTGCCGAACCGGACATCGCCGCCACTATAATAAATATAATAACCCCTAAACCGCCGCACTCCCGCCTTGCAAACATTAGTTAAATATTATTAACCCCTAATCTACCGTCCCTAACATCGCCAACACCTACCGACATTTATTAACCCCTAATCTGCCGCCCCCAACGTCGCCCGCACTATACTAAATGTATAGGCTGACCATACGTCCCGTTTTGAAAGGGACAGTACCGTTATTTTATGTTTTTTTACCCATCCCGTCGTTTTTCTAATAATGTACATTTTGTCCAGTTTTTTAGTTTATCTGATTGAGACCAGCACCAGTCTCATTTTTTAGCACACACCGCACACATCACTACTAAAAAATGTTAAAGTCCCCGCCAGCAGGGAGGGCAGTTTGTTTTTCACTGCAGGGTTGGGTGGCCGTGTCCACATTATCCACACCGCGTTTATGCCGCCTGCGCTCAAAATTAGGGGCGTGATAGAAAGTGGCAGGTCAGTCGAGAGCTGTCAGACTGAGCTGAGGAGAGAGACTTTGAGACGAGGTCACAAGAGGGAGGATAGTTAGAACTACTAGCTAGCCGCCAAGCAAGGTCTTCTAGGAGTTAGGAGTCGGACTAGATCTGTCATCGATCTAAAGATCATCTGCCTCTGCCATCATCAGTTCTGACATCAGAGAGATAATTCAATAGATCAACTTCTGCAAGAGATGTGCACGGTAAGAGTCTGACCTGTGTGCCTGTCAATCAATTTAACATTATAAAATTATGCTGCTACAGTGCAACAGCATGCTAATTATGTTGTACAGTTATCAGTATCAATCAAGTAATTATTTCCACATTTTTCTGTTCTTTCATGTAACATTTTTGGACAACTCAGCTAAAATCTACAACTACTATTCTACTAATCAATCCAGATCTTCCAAACGCCTGTTCAGAGGCTACACTTTTACCCTGCCTTTACCAAAAATCAGTTAATATTTTGAGGGAATTTGCCTTGACAGCATAGAGGATAATTTGGAAACATTGAGTTAGCTAATGGGCATGTGATTAAAAATATACACATTAGACATTGTGACAACACTGGGGATCGGTATTTAGACGTTATGGTGAAAACGTACTTTTTTAAAGCATGTTTTTGTTTGGCAAATGTAAAATTGTATGATAAATTTGAATACTTTATGATAGTGGAGATAGTGAGAAAAATAACAGAAGAATAATTGTTGGCTCAATAGTTTATATTCATGTCATAAAAGTTAACTTTTGTTAAAATCATAATTTTTTTCCTATAAATAAAGAATATTAACCCTGTCCCGTTTTTGACATCTCAATGTCCCGTTTTTGTCTCAAGGAAATATGGTCAGCCTATAAATGTATTAACCCCTAAATCTAAGTCTAACCCTAAGCTCCCCTAACTTAAATATAATTACAATAAATCTAAATAAAATTCCTATCATTGACTAAATTATTCCTATTTAAAACTAAATACTTACCTGTATAATAAACCCTAAGCTAGCTACAATATAACTAATAGTTACATTTTATCTAGCTTAGGGTTTATTTTTATTTTACAGGCAAGTTTGTATTTATTTTAACTAGGTACAATAGTTATTTAATAGTTATTAACTATTTAATAACTACCTAGCTAAAATAAATACAAAAATACCTGTAAAATAAAACCTAACCTAAGTTGCAATTACACCTAACACTACACTATAATTAAATTAATTCCCTAAATTAAATACAATTAAATACAATTAAATACAATTAAATAAAATTATCTAAAGTACAAAAAAACCACTAAATTACAGAAAATAATAAACAAATTACAAGATTTTTAAACTAATTACACCTATTCTAATCCCCCTAACAAAATAAAAAAGCCCCCCAAAATAAAAAAGCCCTTCCATACACTAAATTACAAATAGCCCTTAAAAGGGCCTTTTGCGGGGCATTGCCCCAAAGTAATCAGCTCTTTTACCTGTAAAAAAAAATACAAATCCCCCCAACATTAAAACCCACCACCCACACAAGCAACCCTACTCTAAAACCCACCCAATACCCCCTTAAAAAAAACTAACACTAACCCCTTGAAGTCTTCATCCAAGCCGGGCGAAGTGGTCCTCCAGACGGGCAGAAGTCTTCATCCAGACGGCATCTTCTATCTTCATCCATCCGGCGCGGAGTGGGTCCATCTTCAAGACATCCGACGCGGAGCATCCTCTTCATCCGACGGCTAACACAGAATGAAGGTACCTTTAAGTGATGTCATCCAAGATGGCATCCCTTCAATTCCGATTGGCTGATAGAATTCTATCAGCCAATCGGAATTAAGGTAGAAAAAATCCTATTGGCTGATTGGATCAGCCAATAGGATTGAAGTTCAATCCTATTGGCTGATTGCATCAGCCAATAGGATTTTTTCTACCTTAATTCCAATTGGCTGATAGAATTCTATCAGCCAATCAGAATTGAAGTGACGCCATCTTGGATGACGTCACTTAAAGGTACCTTCATTCTGTGTTAGCCGTCAGATGAAGAGGATGCTCCGCGTCGGTTGTCTTGAAGATGGACCCGCTCCGCGCCGGATGGATGAAGATAGAAGATGCCGTCTGGATGAAGACTTCTGCCAGTCTAGAGGACCACTTCCCCCGGCTTGGATGAAGACTTCTCCGGCTTCGTTGAGGACTTCGGCCCGGTTGGATGAAGACGTCTCCCGGTAAGGTGATCTTCAAGGGGTTAGTGTTAGTTTTTTTTTTAAGGGGGTATTGGGTGGGTTTTAGAGTAGGGTTGGTTATGTGGGTGGTGGGTTTTAATGTTGGGAGATTTGTATTTTGTTTTACAGGTAAAAGAGCTGATTACTTTGGGGCAATGCCCCGCAAAAGGCCCTTTTAAGGGCTATTTGTAATTTAGTGTAGGGTAGGGCTTTTTTATTTTGGGGGGCTTTTTTATTTTGTTAGGGGGATTAGATTAGGTGTAATTAGTTTAAAAATCTTGTAATTTGTTTATTATTTTCTGTAATTTAGTGGGGGGGGTTTGTACTTTAGATAAATGTATTTAATTGTTTTTAATTTAGCAAAATAATTTAATTATAGTGTAGTGTTAGGTGTAATTGTAACTTAGGTTAGGTTTTATTTTACAGGTAACTTTGTATTTATTTTAGCTAGGTAGTTATTAAATAGTTAATAAATATTTAATAACTATTCTACCTAGTTAAAATAAATACAAACTTGCCTGTAAAATAAAAATAAACCCTAAGATAGCTACAATGTAACTATTAGTTATATTGTAGCTAGCTTAGGGTTTATTTTATAGGAAAGTATTTAGTTTTAAATAGGAATTATTTAGTTAATGATAGGAATTTTTATTTAGATTTCTTTTAATTATATTTAAGTTAGGGGGTGTTAGGGTTAGGGTTAGACTTAGGTTTAGGGATTAATACATTTAGTATAGTGGTGGCGACATTGGGGGTGGCAGATTAGGGGTTAATAAATGTAGGTAGGTGGCGGCAATGCTAGGGCCGGCAGATTAGGGGTTAATAATATTTAACTTATGTTTGCGAGGCAGGAGTGTGGCGATTTAGGGGTTAATATGTTTATTATAGTGGCGGCGACGTTGGGGACGGCAGATTAGGGGTTAATAAGTGTAGATAGGTGGCGGCGACATTGGGGGCGGCAGAGTAGGGGTTAATAAATATAATGTAGGGTTCGGTATTTGAGTGCGGTAATGAGCGAAATTTTGCTCAACGCTCACTTCTTGTCTGGTTTGTAAAAACCTGTAATACCAGCGCTGTCTGTACGTGAGCGGTGAGCATAAACTGCTCGTTAGCACCGCATAGCCTCTAACGCAAAACTCGTAATCTAGCCGTATGCTTTTTATTGTTCCACATGTGTTTAAAAGTGCGTTCTAAAGGTGCAAGTGCTCTTAGCGTTATGAACTCATTTGTGTTCCTAAAAGTTCCTCATTTGTGTTCCTAAAAAAAGTAAATGAGTTATTATTTAGATACTCTAAAGCATAGATAGCTTAAATAGTAACTGTATATAAAATTCCATCTAAATTTGAACTATTCTTAAATAAAGTGATCACTTGTAGTTCAGTATTTTGTTCCGTTTTAGAACAGATGGGTATGTATTAATTTAGCACAAAATTTCAGGAAAAATAAAAATAATAATAATAATTATAGATCAAATTGCAAGGACAATAATTTATTTAATCATAAGTATATCTTACAAAAAATATTGAAGACAATTCAGTATTTTGAAAAATAAAATAAAAATAAAAACACTGGTGTCTTAAAAAGTGTCTTAAAATAAGCTTAAAAATTGCTTCAAAATTGCCTAGATATGGCTTAAAAAAGTACCTTTCATTAGCGCTTACTATAAAGAGTTAGATACAAACTTAAGACGTTTGGTCGTATAGAGAAACATTTGTTGCAAAGAACTGATATCTGATGCGTTAGCTTTGTTCTGTATTTTGGTTATAGCTTATATAGTTAACAGTCAATATATATCAGTACTTCAGTCTTGGGTAGAAAACAGACTCGAATATCTTCTTATTTCTTATTGTTATAATGTGTCTTAATACTCCTGATGTTAATATTGGTTATGGGTAAGTGATTCAGTTTTCCACAGTACCTTAATTTCTTTTTGGAGGTCCAAAGGTTTACCTTGCTTCGAACAGCGTCTGTTATCGTTTTGATCTGTCCTCGATTTAGCTGTTTTGTCACATGGGTCTAGTGGACCAGTGATGTTAGGTTTTACCTTTGAAAAGTGCGCGCACTTAAATGGTTGGTTCCTGGTCTTCTCAACTCCTCTCGCTATTCCTCCAGCTTCCTCCGCACACTGAGTCTGTGCACGGCAGGCTTAGATGCAGCGGTCCTGGGAGCTTTTAAACAGTAGTTTTCAGTCTGAGCTAGTTGGCAGCATCCACGTATATCGGCTTCCAAAAAGCCTTTATCAAGATGACCAATAGCTCTCTTTGTCCTCTTTTTATACCTGTTCCATTTAACCCTTTTCGTTTCAATCTTAGTAAGTATGCCTCTTATTGGCGGGAAAATGGTTACTTGAGAACCATATACTCATTTGGTGGATTTAATGAAAAAGAACCCCTAGAGATAGGTATCCATGTTCTATTAAATCAGCTGGATATCCCTTATTTCTAAAAATTCCTTTAAAATATTAGATTGTAAATCAAAATCGGTGATATTTGTGCAATTGCGTCTTATAAGCCTAAATTGGCTGAAAGAAATATTATCCTTCCAGCATTTATTGTGACAACTGTCATACCACAAATAACTATTTGAGTCGACAGATTTGAATTAAGTGCTTGATTGCGTGATCGCTCCAACAGAAAGTGCGATCACGTGATAGGGGTTTACCTATCAGGCGCACTGTGATGGCGTGGTGGCGGCCAAAAGCGGCGGAAAATCCGCAAAGTACAGCAAAACATGAAAAAAGGCTGCAATAAGGCTGTGTGCAAAAGTAAAACCAAAGACTTTATTAGAAATGCATCAAAATCTGTCACCTCCATGGGCATATTTTAAAACTTCTTATATTTCCATCCCAAAATAAGGTCCAAAAATTCTATGTGTGTGGTACTAATTTTACCAGTTAATTTTATTGCTATTGTATTAGTATTTAAATAATGAGCATTCTCTGTTTGTCATCCCAAATGAAAATCAAATCATCTTTAAATCGGCCATAGTACTGCAGGTTCACCCAATAGCCACTGTTATAGATAAAACTATCCTCAAACAAATCATAAAGAAGTTTGCGTAGCTAGGGGCAAACCTGGTACCTATGGCCATTCCTAATATTTGTAAATAAAGTGTCTAAAGAAAATAATGGTTTTTAAAAATAAACAAAATCAAAAAAAGGATCAATCAAAAGGAATGTTGTCTGTTTTAAAGGTATAAAATAATCTTGCCTCAAAATATATTCCCAAACTATCGCCTAGATTTAGAGTTTTGCGGCCAAAGGGGTGCGTTTCTGGCCGCACCTTTTAAATACCGCTGGTATTTAGAGTTCACAGAAGGGCTGCATTAGGCTCCAAAAAAGGAGCGTATAGCATATTTACCGCAACTGCAACTCTCGATACCAGCGCTGCTTACGGACGCGGCCAGCTTAAAAAACGTGCTCGTGCACGATTCCCCCATAGGAAACAATGGGGCTGTTTGAGCTGAAAAAAAACCTAACACCTGCAAAAAAGCAGCGTTCAGCTCCTAACGCGGCCCCATTGTTTCCTATGGGGAAACACTTCCTACGTCTGCACCTAACACCCTAACATGTACCCTGAGTCTAAACACCCCTAACCTTACACTTATTAACCCCTAATCTGCCGACCCCGCTATCGCTGACCCCTGCATATTATTTTTAACCCCTAATCTGCCGCTCCGTACACTGCCGCCACCTACATTATCCCTATGTACCCCTAATCTGCTGCCCCTAACACCGCCGACCCCTATATTATATTTATTAACCCCTAATCTGCCCCCCACAACGTCGCCGCCAGCTACCTACAATAATTAACCCCTAATCTGCCGACCGCATCTCACCGCTACTATAATAAAGTTATTAACCCCTAATCCGCCTCACTTCCGCCTCACTAACCCTATAAGAAATAGTATTAACCCCTAATCTGCCCTCCCTAACATCGCCGACACCTAACTTCCATTATTAACCCCTAATCTGCCGACCGGATCTCGCCGCTACTATAATAAATGGATTAACCCCTAAAGCTAAGTCTAACCCTAACACTAACACCCCCCTAAATTAAATATAATTTAAATCTAACGAAATAAATTAACTCTTATTAAATAAATTATTCCTATTTAAAGCTAAATACTTACCTGTAAAATAAACCCTAATATAGCTACAATATAACGAATAATTATAATGTAGCTATTTTAGGATTAATATTTATTTTACAGGCAACTTTGTATTTATTTTAACCAGGTACAATAGCTATTAAATAGTTAAGAACTATTTAATAGCTAAAATAGTTAAAATAATTACAAAATTACCTGTAAAATAAATCCTAACCTAAGTTACAATTAAACCTAACACTACACTATCAATAAATTAATTAAATAAAATACGTACAATTACCTACAATTAAACCTAACACTACACTATCAATAAATTAATTAAATAAAATACCTACAATTACCTACAATTAAACCTAACACTACACTATCAATAAATTAATTAAATACAATACCTACAAATAAATACATTTAAATAAACTAACTAAAGTACAAAAAATAAAAAAGATCTAAGTTACAAAAAATAAAAAAATATTTACAAACATTAGAAAAATATTACAACAATTTTAAACTAATTACACCTACTCTAAGCCCCCTAATAAAATAACAAAGACCCCCAAAATAAAAAAATGCCCTACCCTATTCTAAATTAAAAAAGTTCAAAGCTCTTTTACCTTACCAGCCCTGAAAAGGGCTATTTGCGGGGCATGCCCCAAATAATTCAGCTCTTTTGCCTGTAAAAAAAAAAAACATACAATACCCCCCCCCAACATTACAACCCACCACCCACATACCCCTAATTTAACCCAAACCCCCCTTAAATGAACCTAACACTAAGCCCCTGAAGATCTTCCTACCTTATCTTCACCATACCAGGTTCACCGATCCGTCCTCCGAAGTCTTCATCCAAGCCTCCGAAGTCTTCATCCAAGCCCAAGTGGGGGCTGGCGATACATAATCCGGCTGAAGTCTTCTATCAAGCGGCGGCTGAAGAGGTCCAGAAGAGGCTCCAAAGTCTTCATCCTATCCGGGAAGAAGAGGAGATCTGGACCGGCAACCATCTTGACCCAAGCGGCATCTTCTATCTTCATCCGATGACGAACGGCTCCATCTTGAAGACCTCCGACGCGGATCCATCCTCTTCTTCCGATGTCCAAATGAAGAATGAGGGTTCCTTTAAGGGACGTCATCCAAGATGGCGTCCCTCGATTTCCGATTTGCTGATAGGATTCTATCAGCCAATCGGAATTAAGGTAGGAAAATTCTGATTGGCTGATGGAATCAGCCAATCAGAGTCAAGTTCAATCCGATTGGCTGATTGGATTGAGCTCGCTCACTTCAGCCAAGACTCTAAATACCGGCGTTAGGAAGATCCCATTGAAAAGATAGGATACGCAAATGGCGTAGGGGGATCTGTGGTATGGAAAAGTCGCGGCTTGAAAGTGAGCGTTAGACCCTTTCCTGACTGACTCCAAATACCAGAGGGCGGTAAAAAACAGCGTTAGGAGCCTCTAACGCTGTTTTTGACGGCTACCGCCCAACTCTAAATCTAGGCCTATGTTTTATGTTTGAATACAGTGAAATAGCATCACAAGTAATCCAGACATAGGGGTAGATTTATTATGCTGTGGATGCAGCTGTTTCAGGTTTGCAGGAAACAAAAGTTAAGAAGCATCGGTCGTAAGACCGGTGCTCCTTAACTCATCTGCCACCTTTGAGGTGATGGACAGATACGATCGGGATGATTGACACCCCCTGCTAGCGGCTGATTGTCCACGAATGTGCAGGGGGCGACATTGCACAAGCTTTTCACCAGAAATGCTTGTGCAATGTAAAATGCTGACAGTGTATGCTGTCGGCATTTAGCGATGTGGGGCAGACATGATCTGCTACAGCATATCATGTCCGGCCAGAACTTGATAAATCTACCCCATTGGGTACTTTTTCTATTCTATTGTTATTAAGTTTTGGATTCTTTAAACTTCCTAAACCAGTAGAGTCTTTAATTTTTAACCAATCACATGCTTCTGCAGGAAAACATCAACATATCTAGAGGAATTACTCATAATGGAGTTTATCCCTGATATAATCGGTCTACAGGAGGATACAATTTGGATTTATGAATTTTGGGAAGATTATAATAAAATGCCAAGCTCAGTTTGTGTGAAGTAAGGAATTCTGTTTCTTTTTTTGTCACAATTCCTTCTAAGTGCATTATCAACCAAATTAATACATTTTATAGAGTATGAAATAGTGGGATCAAGTTGTTTACCCATGGTCAACCCCTCGTTGGCATAAATAAGTTTCAGTACATAATCTCACCTGAAAAACAAGACCCCCCGGCAGCCTAATGAGTGCCTATGAAAATAGCCCAATGGCCTAGGGGTCAATTTATCAAGCTCCTTACAGAGCTTGATGTCCCGTGAAGTTATAAAGCAGTGGTCTAAAGACCGCTGCTCCATAACTTGTCTGTCTGCTTTGAGGCGGCGGACAGAAATCAACCTTCTCGAATACGATTGACACCACCTGCTGCAGGGGGCGGCATTGCACCAGCAGTTCACAAGAACTGCTGGTGCAATGATAAAAGCCGAGAGCGTATGCTGTCGGCATTTATCGTTGTGCGGCGGATATGATACGCTACATCATATCATGTCCATCCGCACTTTAATAAATATACCCCTTAGAAAAGATGTAGAGTGGTTATCCTGTCATAAATAGTTGTACATATGAAAATATGTCCTCATATATGTGTGCAGAATAATTTTAATTAGATGATGTTATTATGAGTGTAACTATACTCTGTAATGTATTTTCTATGTGTTTTGTGACACTTTTTTGTTCTGCGAAACAGTTACCAGAGCTCTGGGGTCTCCCTAACCCGATGCATGTAAAAAGGACAGTTTAGTCAAAATTAAACTTTCATTATTCAGAAAGGACTTGTAATTTTACTCAACTTTCCATTTTACTTTTATCATCAAATTTGCTTTGTTCTCTTGGTATTCTAAGTTGAAACTAAACCTAGAAAGGCTCATATGCTAATTTCTAAGCCCTTGAAGGCTGCCTCTTATCACATACTTTTTTATTTGCTTTTCACAACAACAACTTGTTAGTTCATGTGGGCCATATAGATAACACTGTGTTCAGGCACAGGGGGTTATTTAAGATTTAGTACAACACAGTACTAAATGCAAGTCAATAGATAATAAACAGTCACAGTCATGTGATCAGGGGGCTGGCAGAAGATGCTTAGATACAAGGTAATCACAGAGGCATTAATATAACGGTGTTGGTTGCGCAAAACTGGGGAATGGGTAATAAAGGGATTATCTATCTTTTAAAACAACAAAAATTCTTTCCCTTTAACTTCAATTGCACTCAAGCAATCGCGTTTACTTTCAACTTGTAATACGAGTGAAAAGAGATTTACTATCACTGGGCTAGACCAACAATTGGCTAAAATGGAAAAAGACTTCAAATCAAGAAAAAAAAGGAGTTTTAAAGGGGCAGCCAGAGCGAGCTTTTAGAAAAACATGATTACATTAAAAAAATTATACAGTATCTTAACTATAAGTTGATGACTTTAACTTTTTTATTTAAAATCTCATTAGACTTACATTTAAATGTACCTTCACTTTAAATCCCCACTGGTAACTATAGAAATCTGCTGAAGGCACTTAAACAGCAAACCTAAGAAATTTCCACTCAGTAACCTAAAAAGTAGCACCTCATAAAATGAAATTGCTACTATATTGTTATATATTTTATTATTTCCTGATTTATGATACTGACCTTTTTTCTGAAGTCTTTCCCACAATGTGCCCTGTCTTCTTTCTTTCTTTTTATGTGTATCAGTACGTCTAGCAAGATCTTAGAAAGGATAATGTTAGAATTCCGGTGACAGTTTAAGAATTCTGCATCCCCTGGGAAACATCAGGATTGACCTATGTATATGATTTTGGGAAGACACAAATATTCTTGAACTGCAAACAGCTACTATTTGAAGGACAGACCCAATGATTCCTAGATGATGAAAGAACTGACTTTGTGATCCAGAATTGCTGGAAAGCATTAAGAAGAGGGTATTTATGATGCTGTGAAGTGCCCCCAAATCTTAGGAACCCAACAGCTCTCCTATGTATCCTGCCATCACAACCGCTTTAAATCGGGTAAAACTGGAAACTGTAGGGCATAATATCTAAAGCAAGGGCCCCAGGAAAGAAAATAGAACTCTTTGTATTCTTTTAAAACATGCCAATGTAACATTTGAGAAAATATTTTAATAACATTTGTTTTAATTGCATCTCATTAACAACAACAACAACAAGAAATGTACACATTGAATACCCATGAATATAACAGAATAGAGTCATTGTACTTTGTGTGCAGTAGGGTGGGATGGTGAAATGGGGGTTAAATAAATAACAATAGGGAACCACATTAATTGCCCAGGGCCTTTTATTTGGACAAGCTTGTTAGTTATTATTTTTATTATTATTATTTATTTGTATAGCACCCCAAAATTCTGTAGCACTGAGATAGGGATATAGGGATATATAATGACAAGGATTTGAGATAAGATACAAATACATAATAGAATAAACTTAACATTATTACAGGAGGAGGAGGGCCCAGCTACAGGTTGAGGATGCAGAGACTAAGGTTTGAGATAGCTTGTCACATGGATTGTAGTTGCGCAGTGAGTCAAGGCAGTTCAATAATTATTTTGGGTAGGATGAAAAACAGAGGTTTTCAAGGAGCTATACAAGGTTGGAGACCATCTTATGGAGCGGGGTAAAGAGTTCCAGAGGACAGGAGCAGTGTGTGAGAAGTGTTAGAGATGGGAGAGGGACGTAGAAATAATAGGAATAGAGAGAAGTAGGTCAGAGGTTGATCAAAGAGGATGGGTCAGGGAGTATTTGGAGATGAGAGAGGAAAAATAGTTGGGAGTGAGGCTGTTGATTGCTTTATAGGTTAGGGTTAAAGGGACAGTCTCGGCCAAAATAAACTTTCATGATTCAGATAGAGCATGTAATTTTAAACATTTTTCCAATTTACTTTCATCACCAATTTTGCTTTGTTCTCTTGGTATTCTTAGTTGAAAGTTTAACCTAGGAGGTTCATATGCTAATTTCTTAGACCTTGAAGGCCACCTCTTTTCAGAATGCATTTTAAAAGTTTTTCAACACTAGAGGGTGTTAGTTCACGTATTTCATATAGATAACACTGTGCTCATGCACGTGAAGTTATCTGGGAGCAGACACTGATTGGCTAAACTGCAAGTCTGTCAAAAGAACTGAAATAAAGGGGAAGTTTGCAGAGGCTTAGATACAAGATAATCACAGAGGTAAAAAGTATATTAATATAACTGTGTTGGTTATGCAAAACTGGGGAATGGGTAATAAAGGGATTATCTATCTTTAAAACAATAAAAATGCTGGTGTAGACTGTCCCTTTAAATGCTTTTAATTGTATGGAGAGCCAGTGTAGAGACTAGCAGAGCGGAGCAGCTGATGTAGATCTGAGAATAGAATGGAGTGGGAGAGGTGGCGTTTGGGAAATTGCATAGTACTATGAGGTTATTGTACTTTACACATTCTTTTATGGCATCAAACTATTCAAAAACACCTTTGATGATTTAATGTTTCTTCTCAAAAAGCTGTAAGAAGTAGCATTTGAAGTGCAATGAATGCAAATAAAATCAATAATTTTGCTATATTTTTTGCATTTGTTGTCTCAAAATTCAAAGCGAGTAGCCCATTTAAAGGGACATTAAACTCAAAAGTTTTCTTTCATGATTTAGGTAGAACATACAATTTTAAACAACTTTCCAGTTTACTTCTATCAAATTTGCTTCATTTTCTTGGTATCATTTGTTGAAGGGCCAGCAATGCACTACTGGTTTTCTAGCTGAACACATTGGTGAGCCAATGACCATCTGTATATACAGTCAAGGCCAAAAATATCAGCACCCCTACATTTCTGTCAGATAATGCACCACTACGCCCAGAAAATGGTTGCAATTACATATATTTAGGCATTTTCATGTTTATTTATTTTGTTTTTATTGGTATGACACAAAAAAAGCAGAGGAAAAAAAGCCAAATCTGACACATTCAACGCAAAATTATTGGCACCTTCTCAATCTTGTAAGAAATAATTGCATTCCAAGTTTGTGATGCTCTTGTAATTTGTAATTAAACTCACCTGTCACGCCTGCCTCAGTGTCAGAGACAGGCAGTAAAATACAATACCTATACGAAGTATAGGTACGGTACGGAGTAACCCAGAGATTAAGGTGGAGATAGGAATAACAACCAGCCTGAAGCTCTGGATGCAGTCCGGACTGTATAGTACTAGATAAAGCTAGTGATTATCCGGTAGTTCAGGAAACAGTCACTAGGGGTCAGACTTGAGCGTAGTCAAAGACAATCCAGGTCAGCAACAGTAAAGCAAACAATCTACCGAAGTACAAGGGGTTAAAGGGACACTAAACCCACAAAAAAAGTTATATGCAATTGCAAAATGTATACATTTTACATCATTTTGTAATGTACATTCTGTTTCAAATAACTACAGTTTAGTAGAAATCCTATTAGTAAAATTAAACTATTTCCAAACCCACCGTCGGCTATGCTTTTGCATCGTCTAATCCCGACCGATAACCCAGGTTATACAAATGGCGACTTATTGCCGTGAAGCGCATGCGCAGACCCACTGTATCAATAGCAGAGCGGATGATGCGCATGCGCGATATGCTGAATCTACCTTTACGTTACTCTCAGCAAACTAGCAGACCCACTGTATCGATAGCAGAGTGGATGACGGAGCTGTACAGAGCAGGTAAGAGCGGTGCGCTGTTAGAATCTCCCTACAAATAACGAGCATTAATACCCTATTTACATTAATTACAAACAAATAATTAATGAAACATTTATTTTGTTTACGATTTGGACGATCATGGGTCGCAGTACGCATGCGTGAGTTTAGGGATCACAGTACGCATGCACATGGTGACGAAATTGTCACTTAATTATATGCATGATAGCGCAATCCGATTGGAAATGTATTCTTATCCTGCACAACCCATATTGGAGGGTGGGGATTGATGACATCATCATCGAAAATTAAAGTTTAATTTTATTATGTCAGGAAACATCCTTGGAGTTTAAAAGTAGGTTATTTATAATAAATAAATGTTTGTATTATGAAATTTGTGGTCCAGGTATGAACAAAAAACAAAAGTTTTGGAATCCTTTAAAGCAAAGCATTGTCAAAAGCCAGTTCCAAGATTAAAATGTGTCCAAGGTTGTTAAGGCACTGTGAGAGGTTTGCAGGAGACCATAAGGCAACCTTATGGGTACCTTCATTGCAGCAAAAGTAGCACAGGAGGAAACATATTCTTTGACATCTTTTTGAAGGTACGGCCACCATACATGTGACTGGAGTTGTTGAGTAGTGCGTAGTACTCCGGGATGGCCAGAACTCTTATTATCATGGGCCCAAGATAATAGACTCTTGTGAAGAGAACCAGGGACAAAGTATTTCTGTGGTGGAACTGAAAGGGAAACAGGAATCTTGAATTGGGCTGCTTGCAAACGCTTAAGGAAAGATGTGTAAAGTTGTCCAATAATCTGTTCTGCTGGAATAATAGATTGAGGAGCTTCAGATAGTGAGGTATCTGGAGTGAACTGCCTAGATAAGGCATCAGCTTTAGTGTTCTTAAATCCAGGAATGTAAGACACAATGTAGTTGAAGTGGGAGAAAAACTTTGCCCAGCAGGCCTGTCGTGAATTTGATTGTTTAGCAGTTTCAAGGTATGTCAAGTTCTTATGGTCAGTAAGGATAACAACTAGGTAATATGGTACCCTTTAGTAAATGTCTCCATTCAGAGAGAGCCCACTCTCCCACATCATAGTGTGACTCTGCTGAAGAGAAGCTCTTGGAATAGAAAGCTACAGGATGAGTTTTTCCAGTCTGTGGATTACGTTGGCAAAGTACTGCCCCAGCACCAACATCTGAAGCATCCACTTCCATGGCAAACTGTAAAGAAGTGTCTGGGTGAGCAAGAATAGGAGCAGAACAAAAGGCATTTTTTAACGTTTCAAAGGCCTTGAGAGCAGGTTCAGGCCAAATGTTGCACTTAGCCCCTTTTCGGGTAAAAGCAGTTATTGGGGCAATAATTTGTGAAAAATCTTTAATAAACTTCCTGTAATAATTGACAAAGCCAATGAAGCGCTGGATTCCACTGACTGTGGTGGGCTGAGGCCAATCAGCAATTGCCTGTAATTTATTGGGATTCATGGCAAATCCATCTTTAGTTATGAAATAGCCTAAAAATGAGATCTCTTGTCTTTCAAACTCACATTTGGATAATTTAGCAAAAAGGTAGTTATTGTGTAAATGAGAAAGGACTTATTGCACATTACTGCTCTTTTATGGAGGAAGAGAAGATCAAGATATCATCCAAATAAACCAGCACATATTTGTTGAGAAGGTCTCGGTAGATATCATTCACCAGAGCCTGAAAGACAGCCGGGGCATTGCATAGTCCAAAGGGCATAACCAGATATTCTTTTTTTTTTTTTTTTTAATATTTTTATTGAGATTCAACAAAAGGCAAAAAAACGTAAACATGTCGAAAATTTTACATTCAAATGATTTCCACATATTCGATGAACAGTTGTTATATTATTTAAATAAAGTGTGGGTATATATCAATCTAAACACAAATTTAATACCAAAGTTATTGCCAAGACAGTTCTGTACCTTTAGCAAAGCCAGCAGGACCACTCTTGGGCCCCTTATACAATCATAAACATAATCAAGGAAGGTAACTACTGAAACTATGGAGACCACTCGTGGATCTCTATTAAGGAATCTCCATTTTCTATTTTTATAGGGTTTAGATCCATTGTGAAAACTGAAAAACTTATATAAAACCCTTAAATTGAGCTATATTGGTATATTAATAATAATAATAATAATAAGGGAACCATCGCCATGAACATTTCAGAATTGGGTAGTTGGGAGGAGTAGGTATAGCAGGGCCTCATTACAAGAAACAGAGATTATAGATATAAGGGATCACTAAGCTTTATGCATAGTTACTCAGGGACTCTACCAAATTTAACTGGTTAAAGTGATGTATAGGGGTATATTTGTTAAGATGGTAGACCTCCTCACATTAGTATGGTATATCTATGAGACAGACCTAGCTTGAGTTAAATAGTCAATAAATAGTTATCAAAGATAGCATAAATAGCAAAAGAACAGAAGCCGTTACCAAGTAGCGATCTCAATAGGAACCAATCGGAGTGCTCAATCAGGCCAGCGCCCCTACAAGTGACGTCACTTCCGCCACGGCGGTAATTTTCACTTTCCCTCTATCGAAAGCCGCAATTGTTTGGGGGTAAGACTGTATCACCTAATCACTTATTATCCTAACTTGGACTGTTTTTATCCCCCACCTATGAATACAAGGAGATACATTTCAATATTGTTGGTATATTGGCTTATTTAGTTATATACGGAGACGTCCGTTTTTATACATTGTGTTTTTATTTATGAATGTTACATTAAATATCATTTCTTAAGCAGAATTCATTTCTTAAGCAGAATTCTGCTGCATAACACTTACTTGTCACTATTTATTTTTAGCTTTTCTAATTTTTCGATAATCACAATACACACAAATTATTTTATCACTGAACATTTGACACTTTATCACTAAGCATCTGCTATGATCCTATTAGTATATTTTGTACATTTTGTATCAATACTGAAGTTTCACACGCTATTGTGTAGTTTTTATATTCACTAGTCTAAATATTTATCTCACACCTTTAGCTATAGCGCTCCTGGTTAAATATCACATTTTTATCCTTTTTATACACCTAAATTAGGGACATTTTAGGTATATCAGGAGTTTGGTGCTTTTACCCTGCGCTTTTTAATCCACTCTTTTAGTATTTATGCATTAAGTCCCTTTTAATTAGCAGCAGGTATTTTATCCTTTATATATACTGATTATTACATCAGAGGTATAATATACCTATCTTCCTTTTAGTGCACACACTTAATCCCCCCTGCCTCTAATCCCCATTACTTATGTCATCTCCCCCTAGAATGGAGGATATTTTTGAATTTAGGGATCAATTATACAAAGAATTATCTGACCATAAAGAGGAAGAGAGTAACAATTGTCCTGAATATGAGAGTCTGGAAGAGACTATGATTAAGTTAGAAAAACTCCTAATTAAAGAACTAAAACAAAAAACTGAAATTGTCTTTCTAAATAAATATACTGGAAAAGGAATTATCCCTAAAGGTTTAATTTTAAATAAATCATGTGCTTTTCCCCTCAAAGAGATTTATCAAATAGAATGGGAACAAGTATTATCTAAAACTTCACTAGACCTAATAGAGATTCTAAAGAGATCTAGAAAAGACACTCTGATAGATTTAGAGAAAGAAATAATAGAAATTAAAGAGAAATTAAAAGATAGGAAAACTATGGAGTTCAAACAGAAACAGAAAGCTATGATTGAAAGAATTGACACCCTAAACAAAGATATCCTAAAAACCAAATGGAACAAAATTGGATAGAGATACAAAACCAAAGATAGATATTAATAATGAAACCACAAATGTGGAAGACAATGTCCCTAAAGATGAGTGGACAGTAGTGAATTATAACAATAAAAAAAGGGATAATAATAATCCGACATTTCCCAGACAATATAACTATAGAAATAGAACTAGAGAAAATAGAGATTATAATAGACCATGGAGATCAGACCACTCTAATAATGATAGAATACAGAACAATGGCTATTATCATTATAGAAATTCCAACACATATGATAGTTATAATGACTATCACTCAGAGGCCAATAGGGGATATTATAATAATGATTACCGTAGGAACAGATATGTATCGTATAGACCAAACAGACCAAATAGACCTATTTGGGAAAATAGAGATAATTGGGAAACACCGGTTAGAAATAGATACACCCCTTTAAATTATGAAGAAGAGAGACCCACTCATAAAGGTAATGAGACTCCTTTTTTAGTGAACAGCCCTCTGAGGGAGGGCACATCAAAAAATCTCCTAGAACAGAACAAAACAAACACATGGGGACACAGAAACAACAAAAAAAGACCTCTAGAGGAACAAGAGGGAGTGGCTCCAGCAAACGAAGCCAAAAGAGGGAGATAAACACAAATGGAGTATTCAATATTAGTAGTACCACTCTAAAAGAGGAAGAAATTAAAATACTGAGCTATGGACTCTCTTTTGCCCCTAGTACTAGATTAAATAAATTCAATACGCACATACACATTAAAAAGTTTGTAAGAAATCTGACTTTAAAAAGGTTCTATATGAGAAGTCCTTTAGAAATGGCATCTACAAAAAGAGTGGCAATTAAAGAAGATAACTTTGTCCATAACAATTTAAAATCCAAATCCAAATTTAATCCTGTCTCTGCAAAAGGAAGTCATCTAGAGACTTTTGAAAAAATGGCCCTAAGAGATTTGAGAAATAGTCAGCCATCCAGATTTACAAAAATTAATATGACAAAAAAGGACACTTTAGTCTTAGAGAACCTAAAAAAGAACAACAGCGTGACCATCAAGCCCGCCGATAAGGGCGGCGGGATTGTAGTAATGGACACTAGCTATTACGAATTTGAAGCTAATAGACTGTTAAGTGAAACTAAAACCTATAAGAAATTAGATCTAAACCCCACTAATAAATTTGCAGCATTACTTAAAAAGCTTTTAAAAGAAGGAAGGGACCTGGGAGTACTGAATGAAAAGGAGGTGGAATACCTGGACCCGATACATCCTAGGGTCCCGGTGTTCTACTTCCTTCCCAAAATTCATAAGAATGTGGAAAAACCACTCGGCAGACCAATTATCTCCGGAATAGGGGCATTATCCTCAAACTTATCACAATATGTGGACATCTTTCTACAGAAGTTTGTAAAAAGTCTGGACTCATATCTTAAGGATTCAACTGCTGTTTTAAATATTTTGGAAAATTTAGTCTGGGAAGAAAACTTTATTATAGTCACCGGGGACATTACATCGTTATATACAGTAATAGACCATGAGAAAGGGATCTCAGCCATTGATCAATATTTAAGTACCGATCCAGACATGAAGGCTGAACAAAAGCAGTTTTTATTAAAAAGTATAGCCTTTATATTAAAGAATAACTATTTTATGCATGACAACAAATTCTTTTTACAGATAGAGGGTACGGCTATGGGCACGAGGTTTGCACCTAGCTACGCCAACCTGTTTGTTGGCAATTGGGAAGAATCTTTCTTCCAGGAGGGTAGCTATGGGGCAAACCTCGTGCTCTACAGACGGTACATCGATGATGTCCTGCTAATATGGAGAGGGTCTGAATTAGAGCTATTAAAGATGTTTGATAATATGAATGCTAATGATAGGGGTTTAAAATTTACCTTCAATTACAGTAGAGAAACAGTCATATTTTTGGATTTGGAAATCATGGTGGTAAATAATGTAGTGGAAACAAAAACCCACTTTAAAGAAGTGGATTCCAATAGTTACGTACATGCCAATAGTTGTCATCTCTAGCAATGGAAAGACAACATCCCTTTTGGCCAGAGTCTAAGGATTAAGAAAAATTGTTCTAGACCTCAAGACTTTGAAAATCAGATTGGGATTCTAATGGAAAAATTCCTAGATAAAGGATATAATAAAGAAACTGTAAATAAGGCGGTATCACGAGCTAGGGAGACTGATAGAAAAACCTTACTTTTACACAAACAAAAGACTAACATAGTAAACACAGAGATAATCAACGTCCCATTCATTACAGAGTACAGTGCAGATCATGGTCTTATGAGAAAGATCTTAAATAAAAACTGGAGTATACTCAAAGCAGACCCTATTATAGGAGACTCTTTACCATTGAAACCTAAAATGATTTTAAAAAAATCTAAAAACTTTAAATCTATTCTGGCACCAAGTGCATACTGCACTAAAATAAGGGCACCCATACAAAAAAGTTTACAAGGAGGGAAAATAGTAGGTTTCTTTCCCTGTTATTCCTGTAAGGCTTGTAAACACAGTGACAAAAGAAGCACAATAGAAGTCCAGAAATCAGGAAAGGAATTTAGGATTAAAGAGTGTATCAGATGTACCACCAAAGGGGTCATCTATATTCTAAAATGTACTTGTAATTTGATATATTTTGGGGAAACAAAAAGAATGATAAAAGACAGGATAAGGGAACATCTCCTTTGTATTGAAAAGGGAGTGGAAGACACTAACCTTTATAAACATTTTAAATTAGTACATAATGGGAGAACCTCGGATTTAAAGTATTGGGGGATAGCACATTTTAAACAAAATTGGAGAGGTGGGAATATAGAGAAAATTTTGAAACTCAAAGAGGCTGAACTTATATATAAATATAACACTTTATTTCCCGCTGGTTTGAATTCAGAGTTAGATATCTCTCCTTTTTTATTAGACTAATTTTTATCAGATCATTTTAAGCTGTATCCCATAACTTATACCTTTGTCCCTTTTATATAGATGTTTTTTTATATATAAGTATTTATATTTCCATTATGCAGGAAATTCATTTTTAAAGATTTTACAATAAGGGTATAGATATGTTATCCTGAATTAAGCATTTTATTTTATTTTTTATTTTTTCCTTTATGCCCTCCATTTAATATATATATTGTTCGCCCCAATATCTCTATTTAATTTAACACTAAGTTAGAACACCACTATCACTATTGCACTTCACAATTGTTCTTTTTAGATAAATATATGGAATCTATTCTTAACTTTTAAATCAGTAAATGAAGCTGATAGATTATTGTTCTTAATAATTGTATATTTGCCAATACCACCTTTAAATAATGTCACACCCCTTTCTCTATGACTACTAAAATCTAACCAATAAGAGACTGAGACACACCTTTAAAAAGGTACACCTGTTGCAACACCTCATCTTGAGAAAGCCCTGTAGAGGGAGAAACGCGTTGATGTTTGTTGCTAACTTTTAAACTTCAAGGAGCATAACACAGCCATCAGTTGCTGTTACAATTTGATGCTGCCTGTCTTTTGAGGAACTTTGAACTTTGCATTGGATGTATGTTGCCAACTTCTTAAACTTTAAGGAGTATCTCACAGTCACCATTTGCTGCTAAAAATTGATGCTGCTTATCATCTGTGGAACTTTCAACTTGGCATCGCTGTGGCACTTGTCTGCATGCCGATATCACAAGCCTTACTGAAGGTTATAAACGGAACTTTGCCTCTACTCCAACAGCTGCTTTTAAAACACATTACAGCTGTTATTAGTATCCTGCGTGCATTTTGGCACATAAAGAGCGGATACCTTACTACTGTGGGACCAAGAAGCCGTTACCTAGTAGCGATCGCAATAGGAACCAATCGGAGTGCTCAATCAGGCCAGCGCCCCTACAAGTGACGTCACTTCCGCGGTAATTTTCACTTTCCCTCTATCGAAAGCCGCAATTGTTTGGGGGTAAGACTGTATCACCTAATAACTTATTATCCTAACTTGGACTGTTTTTATCCCCCACCTATGAATACAAGGAGATACATTTCAATATTGTTGGTATATTGGCTTATTTAGTTATATACGGAGACGTCCGTTTTTATACATTGTGTTTTTATTTATGAATGTTACATTAAATATCATTTCTTAAGCAGAATTCTGCTGCATAACACTTACTTGTCACTATTTATTTTTAGCTTTTCTAATTTTTCGATAATCACAATACACACAAATTATTTTATCACTGAACATTTGACACTTTATCACTAAGCATCTGCTACGATCCTATTTGTATATTTTGTACATTTTGTATCAATACTGAAGTTTCACACGCTATTGTGTAGTTTTTATATTCACTAGTCTAAATATTTATCTCACACCTTTAGCTATAGCGCTCCTGGTTAAATATCAAATTTTTTAGCAAAAGAACAGCTTATCTAAAACCCAAAAAAAACATATGAGTGTCATAAATTTTTAAATTTCAAACCCATTGTAACCAGCAAATGCAAATGATGTGCCGGAGCCAAAGAGTTAAGCGAGAGAATTGAATAAAAATATCGGACAGTCTTAATTTCACAACATCAGCTTGTATATATCAGGTTTTTATCTTGCACCTCGAACTCTGCTCCTCATAAAATCCTATACATATAGCAGGGCAGGCAGAGGTCCAGTATAAAATAAAGCAATCTGTCTTAAGTGTATATAGCTGCAAGCCACACCAGATCCTGTATTGTTAAATAGCTAACGTGAGCCTTTGAAGACTCAGGGGATAGGATGGCTAACATGAAGGACATGTAAGTGATAAAGAATGCATAACGTTAGACAAGCAATAGTAGCATTAATGTGAGGGTTTTATAGCCGTTATTTATATCTCCCCCATACTGTCATCGTGAGTAGGAAACAGATAACATTATGAATATATATTTACATACTAAATCACAAACAATCAATGAGAGGAAAGATTCTAGCTTAACTAGAAAGCCATGTAGGTATATGTAAAATGATACCCCAGTCAATACTATGAGCGCAGTGAGCAGTCAATGCTATGAGAATGTGTTAAAGTGCTCTGCAAAGTCGAAATGGTATTGATGGGACAGAAGGGTATAATTACGATGCTGGGGAGACCTCCTCATTACAATATGCTAGAACCAAAAGTCAGAGCTAGCTTAGTTTAGATTAGGCAGGAAATAGGGATCCTAGTTAACATAATCGGCAGGGGAACAGCGTAACTGAAAAAATATAAGTGGCATACAAGACTTCACACCCGCTAAGTCCAATAAGTACAAGTAATATGTTTAAGTAAAATAGTTAAGCGGGACAGTTGGACAATGCATATTTGTCGTTCTTGCTTCGAACGCAAAGTCAGCTAACATATAACAGATTTTTACCCTGCGCCCAGTCCTGAGCAGGTTGTGAAATCATGCAAAAATAGCAGGGGTTTTCCCCAGCTCCCATCCAGCATAGCAGTCTCGAGCGTGAGTCTTGTATCTGGGGTTTCAGTCCTCCCTCAGCCCACTCCGTGTCGGTGATCTTGTGAATGGCTCTTTCGGGTGTGAAACCCTGACTGAAAGGAACACACTTTCCGGGAGCGCAGAACTTGGGAGTGTCCTGTTTCTGTAAGGCCCCAATTTCCCTGGGCAGGTAGGAGCGTACTACTACCCATTTGTCCTCCTGCTCCAGTCACAATTAGCAGTGAATGAATAAGATGCAATAGGCTGGGGTGTCCAAATGAGACAGGTCTGCTACAAGCCCATCTCTGTTTCTTGGTCTCATCTTCCATTATTACTTGAGAAGTGATTTCCTCTTTGGGCGCATAGAGCGCCTCCACCGGCATGTTATATGCGGTTCCGATCGGCAACTCAGGTTTAGGGTCCTGCTGGGCATCCGTTTGACTGCGAGGGTTGAAAATCTCTTCGCTAGCCGGGTCTGGCCAGGGAGACATAGTTTCTTCGCTGCTTTCATCTAGGGAGACCTCTGCAGCTACAGATCCCAAGAGGAGTTCACATAACTCTTCCTCTAAACTCCGGAAATAATCCTCTATATGCTGCGTCATCTCTCTTTCCCACATGTTTAGGGCCTTCATTGTTTAGACAATACGTTACTTGTACAGCTTCTCTTCATAAACACCTACAGGTGAATGATTTATCATAACCATAACCAGATATTCTTAATGTCCAGCACAGGTGTTAAAGGCTGTCTTCCACTCATGTCCAGGATGACTACGGACCAGGTTATAGGCCCCACAAAGATCCAATTTAGTAAATTTCTGGGCTCCCCGAAGACGATCAAATAATTCTGGAATCAATGTAAGGGGGTAACGGTTTTTGATTGTAATCTTAATCAGCTCTCTATAATCAATGCAAGGCCATAGACCCCCATCTTTCTTCTCAACAAGGAAAAAACCTGCACAAGCAGGTGACGAAGATGGATGAATAAAGCCCTTGGCCAAGTTTTCTTTAGTATAGTCGTCAATAGCTTTGGTTTCTGTTTGTGAGAGAAGGTAAGTTCTACCCTTACGGATAGGTGCCCCAGGGTACAGGTCAATCTTGCAATCATAAGTCCAATGGGGTGGCAATTTGTCAGCCCCTTTTTCCTCAAAAACATCTGTAAATTCACTATGGGTTTTAGGGACACCCGAGTCAGAGGTGATGGCAGACAGAAGATGCTGTTTCCTGAGGAAGAGTGGCTTCAAACATGTACTAAAACAGGAATCACCCCATTTAGAGAGTTGTCCAGAAGGCTAATGGAACTGGGGATTATGTAGAAACAGCCAGAGTAATCCTAATACTATGGGATACAATGGAGATTCAATAACGTCAAATTTAAGGACCTCTTGATGAAAAATCCCAACAGTAACTTGCAAAGGTAAAGTCTCAGAGTGCACAAATCCAGACCCCAAAGGATGAGCATCTTTAGTGGCTACCTTAAATAACTGTGACTTAGTATGAGATGGAAGTTTCAGTTGTTGGGCTTTGGTGGAGTCAAGAAAAATCCCTGCAGCACCGGAGTCTACCACGGCTTCTAAATGGTGTTGTATAGAGTCTATAGTTATTGTTAGAGGTACCATGATACATTGGGGAGAAGTGTTTAGAAATGTTAAGCTTAGTGGGACTTCTCCTGACTCCACTAAGCTCTGTCTTTTCCCAGACGGGCATGGCATTCTCTGAGTAGATGGTCCTTGGCACCACAATAAAAACAAAGTCCATGAGTGCATCTCTTAAGTTGTTCAGTTTTTAGATAGACAGATCCATAGGTTCTACAACCAGTGGTGAAGAAGTGGAAACAGCAGGTGGAGAAGGAAAGTGTGGTGCTAAACGTACAGGTTGCCTGACAGAGGTTCGATAGCCTCTTCCCCTTTCTCGCTGTCTTTCTAGGTAGCGAGTATCCAAGCGTATACAGAGAGCTATAAAATCTTCAATAGATTCAGGGATTGCTCTGTAGATGAGCTCATCCTTAATTCTATTGGCTAATCCTCTATGGAAAGCTGCCTTTAGAGCTCCAAAGCCCCAATTAGTCTCAGAGGCAAGAGTTCGAAACTCTATGGCATATTGGGAGTCAGATCCATCAGCATCTTCAGCATTATCCAGAATAACAGCATTGTTCTCCAGTAAAGGGGATACCCAAGCTAGTGCTTGACCTTTTAACAAAAAGATGATGAAAGTGACTCTGGCTTGGAAAGACTGGAACATTGCTGGGTTATTAGGAAAGTGCAGTCTACATTGGTTTAAGAAGCCTCTGCAATCCAGTCCAGAGCCATCAAATTTTTAAGGCAGAGGAATTTTGGGAGTAGTAGAAGAATCTGAACTGGAGGTCATAGCAACCACAGGAGGTGAAGCAGATGGGATGTATTCACTGAAGTGGCTCCCTGGTTTCATAGAGCATAGCAGAAATGTGATAAAATTAATCATTCAATGCTTGTAGTTGAGTAGAGTGGGCTCCAAGCATCTGCCCCTGCAGGGTAACAGCCTTAGCTATCTCCTCTGGGTTCATGGCCTGTTTATACTGTCATGCCTGCCTCAGTGTCAGATGGAGAGACAGGCAGTAAAATACAATACCTACATGAAGTATAGGTACGGTACGGAGTAACCCAGAGATTAAGGTGGAGATAGGAATAACAACCAGCCTGAAGCTCTGGATGCAGTCCAGACTGTACAGTATTAGATCAATCTGGTGATACTGAGCAAAGAAAACTAGTACTGCAAAATGATACAATCCGGTAGTACAGGAAACAGTCACTAGGGGTCAGACTTGAGCATAGTCAAAGACAATCCAGGTCAGCAACAGTAAACACCTCTGAAGAAGCGCATAGGACATGCGCGAAACATGTAAGTTAGTTTAAGCTGCCCTTGCTAAACTACTCTACAGATGAATAAAAACCTATAGCACTGGCTATCTATCCGGATCTGTTCTTCTTTTTTTCTTATGCAGCAACAGTAAAGCAAACAATCCAGAGAGGTACAAGGGGTTAAAGCAAAGCGTTGTCAAAGTCCAGTTCCAAGATTAAAGAAAACAGCATATCCAATGAAGTACCAAGGAGCAGAGAAAAAGGCCAGAATCCAAATATGTAACAGTGAGCAATCCAAAATAGCAATAAACAGCACACTCTGAGTAGAAACTCAATAAACAGGCAATGACTGCTGGAAGAGCTGGTTTATATAGGTAGAGAGTAATTGCTAACTAGGCAAAACAAACAGACTGCAGTCCGGTGGCATGGATAGCACATAGCAAAAGCAACAGCCCAGGAAGCTGAGGTCCCAGGTTCAATCCCAGGGAGTGACATCAACTGCATTAATTAACAGGTGCTGATAATATAGAAATCAGGCAACCAGTTAAAATGGTGAACAATTTACTTAACCTTTCTGTTGTGTGTCTCTGTGTGCCACACTGAGCATGGAGAAGAGAAAGAACAGCAAAGAATTGTCTGAGAATTTGAGAACAAAAATTGTGGAATAGCATCTCCAAGTCCATCTCCAGAGATCTTAATATTCCTGTGTCCACTGTGTGCAACATTGTCAAGAAGTTTACAGCTCATGGCACTGTAGCTAATCTTCCTGGGCATGGACGAAAGAGAAAGATTGCAATAAAAGATTGTTTGAATGGTGGATAAAGAACCTCAACCAACTTCCAGACAAATTCAAGCTGACCTTCGGGCAAAGGGTACAAATGTGTCAGCTTGCACTGTACGTTGCCATCTGAATGAAAAGGGACGCTATGGTAGGAGACCCAGGAGGACCCCCCAGCTGACACAGAAACATAAAAAAGCTAGATTGGAGTTTGCCAAAACTTACCTGAGGAAGCCAAAATCCTTTTGGGAGAATGCACTGTTGACAGACAAAACAAAATTACAGCTTTTTAGTAAAGCCCATCTTTCTACTGCTTTCAGAAAAAGAAAGGAGGCTTTTAAAGAAAATAATACAGTCCCTACAGTCAAACATTGTGGAGGTTCACTGATGTTTTGGGGTTGCTTTGCTGCTTCAGGCACTGGATGTCTAGACTGTGAGCATGGCATTATGAAATCTGAAGACTACTAAAGAATTATGTGGTGCAATGTAGGGCCCAGTGTCAAAAAGTTGGGTCTCCGTCAGATGTCATAGGTCTTACAGCAGGACAATGACTCAATGCACACGTCAAAAAGCACCCAGAATTGGCTTAAGACAAAGCGCTGGAGAGTAGTGAACTGGCCAGTCCAGATGTCAATTCCATAGAGCACCTATGGAGAGATCTAAAAACAGCAGTTGAGAAAAGGAACCCGTAAAATCTAAAAGATGGTTACAGGAAGCGATTGATTTCAGTTATTTTTTCCAAGGGGTGTGCTACCAATTATCAAATTGTGGGTGCCAATAATTTTGTCCAGTTTATTTATGGAGTTTTGCGTGGAATGTGTCAGATTTGGCTTTTTTTCTTCACTTTTTTTGTGTCATACCAATACAAACAAATTAAATAAATATAAGAAGGCCTAAACATTTGTAATTGCAACAATTGTTTTTGGGCAAAGTGGTGCATTATCTGACAGAAACACAGGGGTGCCAATATTTTTGGCCATGACTGTATGCAGCCAACAATCAGCAGCTAGAACCTAGGTGCTTTGCTGTTCCTGAGCTTACCTAGATAAACATTTCAGCAAAGGTTAACAAGAGAATGAAGAAAATTAAATAATAGAAGTACATTGGAAAGTTGTTTAAAATTGTATGCTCTGTCTGAATCAGGAATGTCTAATTATTACTTTACTGTCCAATTGAATGAATGATAGTGCAGCAAATATTTTGCTCATTCGTTCATGCATTTAAAATCAGACATTTTATTTTTGGACAATTTTGATTCCATTAGAAAATATTTTTCTAAAAGTCTGTTTGTGCTGTTGTTGGCTTGTAGCAGTAGCACCAGAAACTACTGTAACTTTATTTATCTTTATTTGTGTTGTGATAATCAATTAGTCAGATTTTTTTTTTACCTGTGCACGTCTAGTAAGTAGTAAATAAGTAAATCTACATTTTATTGAGCTCCAACTTAGAGGTGCAGATGAAAAATGGATCATATCTCCCTGGTCTATCAGTGCACATATTACTTAAAGGGACAGTCTAGACCAGTGGTTCGCAACCCAAATGAACTCAGGGCCCGGTAAATTTTAGCCGGAAATGTCCATGGTTCTGTAGTATGTATTTGTTTGTATATGTATATATATATATATAATCTGCTTTTAAGGACCAGTTGGAGCCGAGTGTTCTTTGAAAACTTTTATATATATATATATATATATACACATATTAGTGTGTGTATGTGTGTGTATATATATATATATATATATATATATATATATATATATATATATATATATATATATATAAAAAATAAAGTGTTGTATACCAAGCACTCCACCTTATGTAGTCCACAAATGACCTAGGTGCAATCCAAAGTTTCATAGGTTTCATAGGTATGGACACTCACAGGATTTAGCATATAATTCAAGCTTTATTGTAGATAATATTTAAAGGGTCAACGTTTCGGCCTTAAATCAGATCTTTTTCAAGACAACATGTCATATAAACATAGCTGGATATAGGCACAGCAGTGGCCACCAGCCGGACTCTCAGTGTCAGACGGGTTAGAAAATCCATAACTGTCAGAGTTCCATTACATGAAAAGGGAATAAAATAAATCATGAAAGCATATTCATTAGCAATAACAAAATTTTATTTAAAAATTACAAGGTGTTTACATTTATCTACAGACATCAGTTAATGGGTCTGTAGAGGAATATTACATTTACCTAATAATACCATTTCTGAAAACAATTCATCTGTATTAATAAAGAGCATTGGAATGATTAACAGATCTCTATTCTGTGGTAGTTGATTTAAAAAAAAAAATTGTACTAACTGGATGTAAGTTTCTGCATTTTCCCAACATATCAGAAAGCAGCCATCTTAGTACAGAGGATGGAGTCATATGCAGTGTACACCAGTTTTTCATGTACTAATTGTTTTGCACATCAAAGATTAATATGATTTTATTTTCGTCTTTCATTGATCAGGTGGTGAACAACAAAACAGGAAGCTGTTCAACTGTTGAGAACTACACAAATCTTCAGACTGTCTGAGTGTTTGTACATGTCAATATAGTCCTTAAAGGGACATTGTACACTAGATTTTGCTTTTGCATAAATGTTTTGAGAATGATCCACTTATATAGCCCACATCTGGGCATGTTTTTGTAAACATAGTAACATAGTAAATGAGGTTGAAAAAAAACTGAAGTCCATTGAGTTTAACCTATACAAATCTATTATACCTAAAAAAAAGTTCCAGTTGAGCTTAAATGAATCCGATTAAAAAGGTGACCCATTTAGCACAAGCAGTCATATCCCTGAATTCTGTTTCTAGCCAGAAATGTATCCAAACCATTTTTAAATATATCTAAGGTATTGGCATTCACTACCTCCTTTGGTAGTGAGTTCCACAATTGTATTGCCCTTACAGTGAAAAAATGTCTCAGTTTCAGGAATAAATCTCCTTTCCTCCAGCCTTAAATTGTGTCCTCTTGTCACAAACAATTTTCTTGAAATAAATAGAGCTTCTGCCATCTCTGTATATGGGCTTGAATATATTTATATAAAGTAATCCTGTCACCTCTCAAGCACCTTTTTTTCTAGAGAAAACAGACCAAGTGTGACTAACCTCTCATCATAGCTTAAATTCTCCATTCTCCTTATTAGTTTTGTGACCCTTCGCTGAACTTTTTCTAAGACTGCAATGTCTTTTTTTTAGATCGATCCCCAAAACTGCACTCCATACTCAAGGTGAGGTCTTACCAGGGATTTATATAGTGACAGAGTTATGCTTTCTTCCCTTGCATCAATGCCTCTTAATACATGCTAGTATTTTATTAGCCTTAGAAGCTGCTGCCCTGCATTGTGCACCCACCTCTAGCTTGTTATCTATTACTACTCCCAAATTCCTTTCCTTCTCTGTTTGGCTAAGTCTAGTCCCATTTAAATAAAACATTGGGGCCGAATTATCAAGCGGCAGGTGGTAGTGGCGTATTTAGGTTTTGTGCTGCCCTAGGCACTCAGAATTTTGCTGCCCCCCCCCACCCCCGCCCATTTTAGGCCATTTATGGTCATAATATTTTTTACTCAGCACTGGACAGTACACGGCAGTGGCGTTACATGCCATGCCCCCCCAAATTGCCGCCCCCTCCAATCTGTCGCCCTAGGCACAGGCCTTGTCGGCCTATGCCTTAATACGCCCCTGGCGGGTGGACATGATTTGCTGTGGCAAATCATGTCCGCCCGACATCACTAAATGCCGTCAGCATACACTGTCGGCATTTAACATTGCACAAGCATTTCTGGGGAAATGCTTGTGCAATGCTGCTCCCTGCACATTCACGGCCAATTAGCCGCTAACAGGGGGTGTCAATCATCCCCATCGTATATGATCAGGATGATTGCTCTCCACCACGATAAGGCAAGCCGGAAACTTCGGGGGTAGATTGCAGCATCCGCTGCTTGGTAAATCTACCCCATTGCCTGCTTATTTTTACTCCTAAATGTAGACCCTTGCATTTTACCATATGCAATCTCAAATTCCATTTACCTGTACATTCTTTTAAGTTTTGCAAATCCCCTTGTAACACAAGTTCATCCTGCTCTGATCTAATGACCTTACACAACTTTGTATTATCTGCAAAAATAGAGATGTTGCTATTTAATCCTTGCTCCAAGTCATTAATAACAATATTAAGAGGATGTCAGGGTTTTTTCCCTCCTTTGCTTGCCATGTGCTGCTGGCAGCCATTTTACTCACCTCTCTTGCTGACTCTGGTGCATACTGTGTGATGCTGCTCATTTCCTGCACTTGCTTTTATGTCCAGACTGGTGTTCATCATCAGTGTGAGACAGGATGCAGTCTCAGAATTGTGATGTGATCACTTATTATATAAAGGGCTCTGTTCAGTATGCTTTGCGCTTGCGTTGTCTCAGACCTGTTTGTGAGAGCTCCTGTGTATTACCTGGCTGTCTGACGTCCCTCCTGGTTCCTGATCCCTGGCTTGTTCCTGACTCTGCTGTTCTCCTTGTTCCTGATTCCGGCTCGTCTGACTACTCGCTTTGGCTCCTGTCTCAGTTCATCTGACTATTCACTTTGGCTCCTGACTCGGCTCGTCTGATTACCAGCTCTGGTTTTGATTCCTGGCTTGTTATTTGTTTTGTGGACATTTTATTATTTTTTGCTATTAATAAAGGTGTGATTATTTTTGCACTTCTCGTCTCAGTCTGATTCCTGGCACCCTGACATTACGCAAGGGCCATGAATCCTGATGGTGCTAATAATCCACCTTTACCTGCCATAATTTCCAGGATGGATGAACAGGATCACCGCTTGGATCAATTTGCACTAGCCCTGCAAACCCTGCTGACTCGCACTGCACATTTGGACCAAAGTGTCCCGCAAGTTATGGCTGCTCCTGCTTCCGATGCTGCACCTAGTCCTACCAGGAGCATGTCCAGTTCTGCAACTCTACCTCAGCGATATGGAGGTGATCCTAATCAGTGCAGAGGGTTTTTGAACCAGGTGGGCATTTACTTTGAGATGTTACCTCAGGTGTTTCCCTCTGACAGAGCTAAGGTGGACACAGCTCTTGCCTGGGCTAATCCCTTGTGGGAGACTAATAAACCTATGATTTCAAATTACCCTGAATTTGTGGCCTCCTTTCGAAGGGCATTTGATGTTCTGGCTTGCTCCTCCTCTGCTGCTAAACGACTCATGTCCATTCAGCAGGGTACAAGATCTGTTGCTCAGTATGCCATTGAGTTCCGTACGCTTGCTGCAGAGGTAGGTTGGAACAATGAAGCCCTTGTTGCCGCCTTATTTCATGGACTCTCTAATGCGATTAAAGATGAAGTTGCTGCCAGAGATTTACAAGAGGATCTCGAGGCATTGGTGTCTTTTTTGATCCTAATTGACATCAGACTCACAGAGAGGCCCTCTTTCAAGGAGCGCTTGTGGAAGCCTCCTGTTCCATTCTCTCCTACATGTTCGTTCCCACCCATGCCTCCCTCTCCTCCCATGCCTCCTGGTTCTGAGTCACCAGGTACTGCTAAGCCGATGCAGTTGGGATTCATGCGTCTCTCCATGGCGGAGAGGGCCTTTAGGAGGAGGGAGGGGCTCTGCCTCTATTGTGGGTTACAGGGCCACCTTTTAAAGTCTTGTCCTACATGGCCAGGAAACGCTCACACCTAAGGTCCTGTTGGGGGCAGACCTTGGGTGCTTTATCCTTGTCCCCGGAACCGCTAAAGGAGAAACCTTTGGTTACGGTTGTCCTTTCCTGGGTGGACTCCTCCATAGTCACCCAGGCTCTTGTTGACTCCGGTGCTGCAGGCTAATTCATTGACAGTGCTTTTGTATCAAAGCACTCCATTCCTGTTTTGCCTCGGTCCATTCTGCTTGCTATTGAGGCCATTGATGGCAGACCTCTTCAGCCCACACTCGTTACTCACGAAACTGCTCTGTTATCCATGACTGTTGGGGCTCTCCATTTTGAAACCCTCCAGTTCCAGGTGATAAACTCTCCGCTTTTTCTGGTTGTTCTGGGTTATACCTGGCTCCAAAAGCACAATCCCAGTCTCGACTGGCACAGGTCCGAAATTTTGTCATGGTCTCTGCAATGTATTTCCACTTGTCTTCGGAAACCAGTTAAAGTCTTGTGCACTTCTTCGGTATCTCAATTGCCAGAGGAGTACCGAGAGTTCCTAGACGTTTTTGACAAGGTGCATGTTGCCTCCTCACCGGTCTTATGATTGTGCCATAGACCTGCCACCCGGAGCCATTCCTCCTTGGGCCAGGTTTACCCTCTGTCTGTTGCGGAGAATTGTGCTATGGAGGAGTATGTTGCCGATACTCTGTCTCGGGGGATCATCCGCAAATCCTGCTCTCCTGCAGGGGCTGGCTTCTTCTTTGTGAAGAAAAGGGGTGGTGAGTTAAGACCATGCATCGATTATAGGGGTCTTAATCGTCTTACCATTAAGAATGCTTACCCTATTCCGCTCATTACGGAACTCTTTGACCACCTCAAGGGAGCTACGGTCTTTACTAAACTTGATTTGAGAGGAGCGTACAATCTCATTAGGATCAAGGAGAGCCACAAATGGAAAACAGCATTTAACACCAGGAGCAGGCATTATGAGTTTCTTGTAATGCCCTTTGGCCTATGTAATGCTCCTGCTGTTTTCCAGGAATTTATTAATGATGTCCTACGAGATATGTTGCAACAGTGTGTTGTGGTGTACTTAGACGACATCCTCATACACTCACCCACACTTGAGGCTCATCGTTCTGATGTTACATGGGTTCTTCAGAGACTACGTGAGAACGGCCTGTTTTGTAAACTCGAGAAATGTGAGTTCCATCAGACTCAAGTAACCTTCCTAGGTTATGTTATCTCCGTTGCAGGGTTCTCCATGGATCCTGACAAGTTATCTGAGTTCTGCAGTGGCCTCGCCCAGTTGGTCGATTCAACGTTTTTTGTGGTTCGCCAATTACTATAGAAAGTTTATTAAAAACGTTTCTTCCTTGGTCAAACCTATCACAGACATGACCCGTAAAGAGAATGATCCACTCCATTGTTCACCTACTGCTATTAAGGCCTTTGATAGTCTTAAAACTGCCTTTGCTGCCGCTCCAGTTCTGGCTCATCCTAACCCTGTCCTGCCTTTCGTTCTTGAGGTCGACTGGAGTAGATGCCCTCTTGTCTCAACATCCTATGCCTGACGGTTCCTTGCATCCGTGTGGTTTCTTTTCTAAGAAATTGTCTCCAGCAGAGTGCATTTATGAAATTGGTGACAGGGAATTACTGGCCATAATTTTGGCACTCAAGGAATGGAGGCATCTTCTCGAGGCTACTAGCATGCCAGTGCTCATTCTTACAGACCACAAAAATTTAACTTATCTATCTGAAGCAAAATGTTTGTTGCCCCGACAGGCCAGATGGGTGATATTTTTATCTTGGTTTAATTATGTGGTCTCCTACCTGCCTGGTAGTAAGAATGTTAGGGCTGATGCCCTCTCTCGACTATTTTTGCCTCTGTCCAAGGAGGAGTCTGTACCTACTCCAGTTATACCTCCTGACCATATTTTGGCTACCATACGTACTAATTTGACTTCTCCCTTGGGGGAGGAGATCCTGGCTGCACAAACCAATGCACCTCCTGAGAAACCTAGTGGTAAGTGTTTTGTTCCTGAGAATCTTTGAACTCAACTTTTGCACACTTACCACTATCCTAAAGCCGCAGGTCACCCAGGCAAGAATCAAATGATTTGGTCTGTCAATCGACAATTCTGGTGGCCAGGTCTTTGTTCTGATGTTGCTGCATATGTTGCCTCCTGCTCAGTTTGTTCACAGAATAAGACTCCTCGACGTCTTCCTGTGGGTCTTCTTCAACCTATTGCTAATGGTGAGCATCCTTGGACACATCTTTCCATGAACTTCATTGTCGAGCTCCCTGTTTACAATGGCAATACTGTTATCCTTATGGTGGTTGACCGTTTTTCTAAAATGTCACATTGCATTCCCTTGAAGAAGTTGCCTACCGCTCAGGAGCTTGCTTCAATTTTTGCCCGGGAGGTCTTCCGTTTACATGGGTTACCCAAGGAGATAGTGTCGGACCAGGGTAGCCAGTTTGTCTCCAGATTTTGGCGTTCCTTTTGTGCTCAAATGGGGATCCAGCTTTCCTTCTCCTTGGCATATTACCCTCAATCCAATGGGGCTGCGGAACAGTCTAATCAAGCTCTGGAACAGTTCCTCCATTGCTATGTCTCAGATCACCACAATAATTGGTCTGAACTGTTACCTTGGGCAGAGTTTGCTCGTAATAGTGCTATTAATGCTTCCTCCAAGTTATCCCCGTTCATGGCGATTTATGGGTTTCAACCATCCTTGTTGCCCAATTCATTCATGTCTCAGGGTATTCCGGCTTTGGAGGAGCAACTCCGTTCCATGTGGGTGCAGATTCAGGATTGCCTTCATCGTTCTATGCAGTGCCAAAAGTTCCAGGCCGATCGTAGGCGTCTGCCCGCGCCTTCCTACCAGGTTGATGAGAGAGTTTGACTGTCCTCCCGCATCTTGAACCTTCGTATGCCTTCCAATAAACTGGCTCCCCGTTATGTTGGTCCTTTTCGAATACTCCGACGGGTCAATCCTGTGGCCTACGCTCTTGACCTTCCTCCTGCAATGCGCATCTCCAATGTTTTTCATGTCTCCCTCTTGAAACCATTGGTTTGTAATCAGTTTACCACTGTGTTGCCTTGTCCCTGTCCTATCTTTGTTGACAACCATGAGGAGTATGAGGTCAGCAGCATTATTGACAATTGTATGTCCAGGGGCCGCGTACAGTATTTGGTTCACTGGAGGGGCTATAGTCCAGAGGGGCATTCATGGGTTCCCTGCTCTGATGTTCATGCTCCCGCCCTCCTCCGTGCCTTCCATGCCCATTTCCCTAATAAGCCTTTTGTCCTCCCTCTGGGAAGGGGTCGTTGAGGGGAGGGTACTGTCAGGGTTTTTTCCCTCCTTTGCTTGCCATGTGCTGCTGGCAGCCATTTTACTCACCTCTCTTGCTGACTCTGGTGCATACTGTGTGATGCTGCTCATTTCCTGCACTTCCTTTTATGGCCAGACTGGTGTTCATCATCAGTGTGAGACAGGATGCAGTCTCAGAATTGTGATGTCATCACTTATTATTTAAAGGGCCTCTGTTCAGTATGCTTTGCCCTTGCGTTGTCTCAAACCTGTTTGTGAGAGCTCCTGTGTATTACCTGGCTGTCTGACGTCCCTCCTGGTTTCTGATCCATGGCTTGTTCCTGACTCTGCTGTTCTCCTTGTTCCTGATTCCGGCTCGTCTGACTACTCGCTTTGGCTCCTGACTCGGCTCGTCTGACTACCAGCTCTGGTTTTGATTCCTGGCTTGTTATTTGTTTTGTGGACTTTTTATTTATTTTTTGCTATTAATAAAGGTGTGATTATTTTTGCACTTCTCGTCTCAGTCTGATTCCTGGCACCCTGACAGATGAACAGGGCCCAGTACTGATCCCTGGTAAATTGCACTGATTAACATTGTCCAATCTGAGTATGATCTGTTTACTACTACTCGTTGCTCTAAGTCTATAAATGGCTACAGGCTTCTATCAATGTCTCAAAAGTGCACTGTGATCTTAGGCCGGTAGCCATTTATAGACTTATAATTGCACTGGGGGTCTCAAGTTTAATGGCTCTGTTTTAGTGCACTGCATAGGATTTAGACTTCATTCTTTTACCTAGTGATTTAGCACATATTCTCCAAATGTTAATAGTGAAGGATAAGCCTGCTCTTATTTTGACTCTCATACATGCTTTGTAAACCGTGAAAAAAAAAATGCCCCTCCATTTTATTAATTCTGGAGCCGACCCTGTGATGGGCAGTGATGTGCAGCGGATATGATACGCTACTTTGTATCATGTCCGCTCGCACATTGTTAAATATGCCCCATAATCTTGTTTACACGAATATACTCATAATTATAATCCCTTACGTATCTTCTCCACTATTGGTGTCAGACTAACAGGTCTATAGCTTCCTGGATCAGCCCTGCTTCCATTTTTAAAGAGTGGCACCACATCAGCTTTACGCCAGTCCTGGGGTACTATGCCTAAGGATAATGAGTCTTGAAAAAGTAAGAGTAGAGGCTTGTGTATAACAGTGCTAAGGTCCTGTAAAACCTGATTTTCCCTAGCCCTTCCATTTAAAGGGACAGTCAAAATTAAACCTGAGGTAGAGCATCCAATTTTAAACATTTTTCCAATTTACTAATATCTGAATTTGCTTCATACTCTTGGTAGTCTTTGTTGAGCAGCAATGCACTACTGGGAGCTAGCTGCTAATTGGTGACTGCACATCTATGCCTTTTGTCATTGGGTGACCTGATGTGTTCAGCTAACTCCCAGTAGTGCATTGCTGCTCCTGAGCCTACCTAGGTATGCCTTTCAACAAAGAATACCAATGTATGAAGCAAATTAGATATTAGTAAATTGGAAAAATGTTTAAAATTGCATAATTAAACTTTCATGATTCAGATAGGGTCTGCAAGTTTAAACAATTTTCCAATTTACTTTTAACATCAAATTTCCTTTTTTCTCTTGGTATTCTTTGTTGAAAACCAAGGTAGTCTAATATGCTTATTTCTAAGCCCTTATAGGCCACCTTTAAGTGCCATATAGATAACATTGTGCTCACCCAGTGGAGTTATTTAAGAGTCAGCACTGATTGGCCAAAATGCAAGTCTGTCAAAAGAACTGAAATGGGGGGGGGGCATTCTGCAGAGGGTTAGATACAAGGAAACCACAGAGGTAAAAATATATTAATACCACTGTGTTGGTTATGCAAAACTGGGGAATGGGTAATAAAGGGATTATCTATCTTTTTGAACAATAACAATTATGGAGTAGACTGTCCCTTTAACATGCAGAAGGCCAGGCATTACCATTATGACTTTTTATGCCATTAGTATTTATTTTTCAGCATCTGAATTGTTGTACAAACGCTTCCCTGCATGGTTTTCAGTCTTCTAAAATATTGCAAGTAAACTTTCTTTATAAAATGTCTAAAAGATGCAAAATATATATTTACTATAATGTTTCTGGTTTGTTTTAAGTATTAACTTAAACATCCAGGTAAATGTTCCTATTGTTATCAAAGCTAGAATAGTATGAAGTAGGAAGGACTTGACCCCAGGTCACATTGCTATTATAAACTAATATTGGTCAAAGGAGGGAATGTGTAGCCTGCTGCTTACTCTTCCTGCGACTTTGAAGTTTGTTCCAAGTGCTGCAAGATGAACAAGCATGAACAGCACAAGCATCTCTCCATATTTTATTGCAAATATATATTATTTTATCTTTATTTAAGACTTGGCAAGCATTGTATGTACTAAAGCATTAAGAAGCATACTCCAAAGATAAAACTCATGAATTGTGGCTTTGTCAATTTAGATTTATATCAAAACAAACGGAGAGCAATTATGGGCACTACATTTAAAAAAAAAAAAAAATGTGTGTCCATGAATTTGTGTGCGACTGATAAATCTATTTATAGTGATATTTGTATATGAATATATGCACCCACTTTATTAGGTACACCTTGCTAGTATCCGGTTGGACCACTTTTGTCTTCAGAACTGCCTTAATTCTTCGTGGCATAGATTCAAAAAGGTGTTGCAAACATTCCTCAGAGATTTTGGTCCATATTGACATGATAGCATAACGCATTTGCTGCAGCTTTGTCGGCTGCACATCCATGATGCGAATCTCCCGTTCTACCACATCCCAAAGGTGCTCTTTTGGGTTGAGATCTGGTGACTGTGGAGGCCATTGGAGTACAGTGAACTCATTGACATGTTCAAGAAATCAGTTTGAGATGATTTGAGCTTCGTGACATGGATGAACATGGTCAGCAAAAATACTCAGGTAGGCAGTGGCATTTAACAATGCTGAATTGGTACTAAGGGGCCCAAAATGTGCCAAGAAAATATCCCTCACACCATTACACCACCAGCCTGAACCATTGATACAAGGCAGGATGGATCCATGCTTTCATGTTGTTTACGCAAAACTCTGACCCTACCATCTGAATGTCGCAGCTGAAAACGAGACTCATTAGACCAGGCAACATTTTTCCAATGTTCCCTGTGTGGTCTTCTGCTGCTGTAGCCCATCTGCTTCAAGGTTCGATGTGTTGTGCATTAAGGGATGGTATTCTGCATATCTTGGTTGTAATGAGTGGTTATTTGAGTTACTGTTGCCTTTCTATCATCTCAAACCAGACTGCCTATTCTCCTCTGACCTCTGACATCAACAAGGCTTTGTCGTCCACACAACTGCTGCTCACTGGATATTTTCTCTTTTTTTTGACCATTCTCTGTAAACCCTAGAGATGGTTGTGCATGAAAATCTCAGTAGATCAGCAGTTTTTAAAATACTCAGACCAGCCTGTCTGGCACCAACAACCATGTCACATTCAAAGTCACTTAAATCCCCTTTCTTCCCCATTCTGATGCTCGGTTTGAACTTCAGCAAGTCGTCTTCACCACGTCTAGATGCCTAAATGCATTGAGTTGCTGCCATGTGATTGGCTGATAAGCAATTTGTGTTACCAAGCAATTGAACAGATGTATCTAATAAAGTGGCCGTTGAGTGTATGTATGTATGTATGTATGTGTGTGTATAGTGTGTATGTATGTATGTGTGTGTATAGTGTGTGTGTATGTATGTATGTATGTGTGTGTATAGTGTGTATGTATGTATGTATGTGTGTGTATAGTGTGTGTGTGTATGTATGTATGTGTGTGTATAGTGTGTATGTATGTGTGTGTATAGTGTGTGTGTATGTATGTATGTGTGTGTATAGTGTGTATGTATGTATGTATGTGTGTGTATAGTGTGTGTGTATGTATGTGTGTGTGTGTGTGTGTGTGTATATATATATATATATATATATATATATATCTAGATATCTCGAGATCTTTATATGAATATCTCTATGAAAATACATCTGAGATATTGTTTAATGTGCATAAGATTGTAATGTAAAATATTTTCATTATCTCCATAGTTAAACATATCTCTATACATATAAATACATGTTTCTCTATGTATGTGTATGAATGTCAACTTAAAATCCCTGCGCTGGCTTTTTTTTTTCTAACACCCGTGATCTCCTATTTTTGAGCCTTTACAACTTTTGTGTGCAATATTTTTTTAAATATTTTTTATTAGACAGTGTTAATATGAGTGTAACTGTACTTTGTAATGTATTTTTGAAAAGTTTTGTGAAACTTTTATGTTGCCCAAAAATGTTATCTACAGCTCTTCAAGCGTGGAAAGGATTGTTGCGTAAAAGTCAAATGCGCACGTGCAGTCGTGATTTTTCAAGACTTGTAATAGCTACGCAATGGAAATTGATTGAGAAAAGACCATATCGCGTGCGGAAAAATCATAACGTCTGACTTGTAATCTTGCTAAGTAGGAGGTATGTACCTTACCTTATTGCACTTAGGATATGCCCTTTAGGACGCTACCTGGGGTTGCACTTACACAGGCAGGCAAACGCACAAAATATGTTGTAGATGTTAACCATATGTGCGACAGAAGAACTAACTAAATGTTGCAGTTACCTTTGATGATCTCTTGTTAAAGGGACAGTATACACCAATTTTCATATAACAGCATGTAATATACACTACTATAAATAATAATATGCACAGATACAAACCAAAAAAACAGTATAAAACCTTTTAAAAACTTACTTAGAAGCTCCAAGTTTAGCACTGGTGATGAGGTTAGGATGAGACACCTATTGAAAGGGGCTGGGAAAACAAAAACAGCAGACACTTCCCCCTCCCCCACCTTTCCTGCATATGAAAAGACAGATATCATAAACAGGAGCAAGCAGGAGTTTGTAAACACAAGTATACATCTGACACTGTGGTGCTTGGTTAGGAGTTTAAAAATCAGCACAATGTTCTTAAAAAATAAGTAAAACTATACATTGTTACATAAACACTACCAGATGGGCTATATAAGTGAATCATCTACACAACATTTATGCAAAATCTAATGTACAATATCCCTTTAACAGGAGGTATTTGAAAAGCTTTTTTATATTTCACAACCACTGTCTCAGTGGCACACATCAGTGAGGCAATATAAATCCTTTTGTGTGGGTGCCTTATACTAATATTATAGAACACCCATCCAGTGCAATAAAGTGCTGCTATATTATATAGGAAAATAAAGGAACACAATCTTGACCGAGAAATCTGCACTCATAGGGCTTATAGCTATGAAACTATTGAGCATAATTAATATTTTTATGCAGTTATAAAGTGCACAGTTAAATGGAGTAACAGTGCTATAATGAATCAATGGCATTAAAGTGTTTGCAATTTTCCTTTTACTGTGCTGCCATTTAAATCAACCTGTGACTTTAAAAAGTAGTTCATTTCCCCAAAAAATATTCTATAGAATTGCTAAATGTTCCAGTATTTATCCATTTGTTCCATAAACAGCTTCTCTGGTGTTTTTCTCTTTTCCATTCGCTTTATAACGCTTAAGCAAATGTCCTGCCAGGTAAAAGCTAAAAAAAAAAATCATTTAGGATGCAAAAAATAGCCCTCTACAAGCTACAGTCAGTGAATACTTATTTTTGGGCTAAAAAGAGGTGACAATTTGCATTTAATTATGATGAATTTGCCATACCTTGGAGTTTGTGGGATGTGGTATTGGAAGTTATTAATCTAATTGCTTCTAAGAGAAAAAAATCACTGTAGAATAAAATCTATTTTTATATCAATACTTCTGTTTTTTCTGGCTCCTTGTTTAAATTTTATGCCATCCCTAACGCTGGCCTGGTAAAATCTCTGTGTGGGATGATCTGGATGTGCTGAAGAGAAAACCACATTAGGAACATCCCAAGGAAAAAGGCAACCCCCCTACGTTTACTGCCCTGTAGCTACATTCTGCTGTAGGCAATATACTGATGTCATTATTCATAGTGATTGCCTAAAAGGTCATAAATTGTTTATACCCTCTATGTTAGATAACTACCTAACCCTTTTAACCACAGATTACACTATAGCCAGCATGTTATGATGTAAGGAACACAATTCTTGCAGATGATCATAGTTCACACAGGGGCATTGTTAAAGAGTGATTACTAGGGATGGGCGAATGTGTTTATATTCGAATTTGAATGTTAGAACAAATGTTATTGTAAAAATTTGATTTACATAATAGAATGTTGATAAGAACGAATATTCGAAAAAAAACGATTTTCGGATGTTATTTACAGTTTTCAAATGTCACATTCGAATTCGAATGTCACTTTCGAATTCGAATGTCACATTCGAATGTCACTTTCGAATTTGAATATTACATTTATAAAACACAATTGTAGACTAGAAACACTATTTTGAATTCGAATGTCACATTCAAATCAAATGTTACATTCAAATCGAATATCACATTTAAAACACAGTATTAGACTAGAAATACTATTTCAAATTCGAATGTGACATTCGAATGCATTCAAATTCGAATATTACATTTATTAAACAGTTGTAGACTAGAAATACTATTTCGAATTCGAATGTCACATTAGAATTCGAATGTCACATTCAAATTCGAATATTACATTTAAAAAACACAGTATTAGACTAGAAATACTATTTGAAACATTCAAATTTGAATATTACATTTCGAAATTGAATGAATACATAGCTAAACATTCTATTATTCGAACGAATATTTTCGAATTTTATTGAAATTTTTTTTGAATTTTTAGAAACATTCATCCATCCCTAGTGATTACTATTATTTTAGAGTAGATCCATGGAAGTTAGCGATTTTTCAATGCAAATTAAATTATGAAGGTTAGTTTTCCTTTTATGGCTATTATTCCATGATATATGGATATAATGGATTTTGCTTGGTACTACAGGCTATTACTATTCTCTATATTTGGAATTACAAGACATATGGAATTATAGACAACTGAGGTTGGTGTATAACTTAAAGGGATAGTCTAGTCAAAATTAAACTTTCGCGATTCGGATAGAGCATGCAATTTTAAGCAACTTTCTAATTTACTCCTATTATCAATTTTCTTCATTCTCTTGGTATCTTTATTTGAAAAAACAATAATGTAAGCATAGGAGCCGGCCCATTTTTTTGTTCAGCGGCTGCGTAACACTTTCTGATTGGTGTAAAAATGTAGCCACCAATCAGCAAGTGCTACCCAGGTTCTGAACCAAAAATGGGCGGGCTTCTATGCTTACATTCAAATAAAGATATATGACAAATTCATTACATTCTAATAAAGATATATGACAAAATCATGACAATCAAATAAAGATATATGACAAAAAATTATATATATATATATAAACATGTAGAGACAGGTGCACTCCCACTAACAAGCTTCATATGCCAGGGTGCTAAGAGTAGTAGATAGAGCTGAAGGAAAGCACTCTCTGGTCTTATCAAGTGTACAACACAATTTTATTTACAGTGACGTTTCGGGGTCTGATGAAGGGGTGAACATCCCGAAACGTCACTGTAAATAAAATTGTGTTGTACACTTGATAAGACCAGAGAGTGCTTCGTCCTTCAGCTCTCTCTCTCTCTCTCTATATATATATATATATATATAAATATACTGTATATATATATATATATATATATATATATATATATATAGAGAGAGAGAGAGAGAGAGAGAGAGAGAGAGAGAGATAGAGAGAGAGAGAGAGAGAGAGAGAGAGAGAGAGAGAGAGAAAAATATATATTTATAATTAAAGCAACAGCCTACACCAAAATTGTTATTGTTTAATAAGATAGATAACGCCTTTACTACCCATTCCCCAGCTTTGTACAGCCAACATTGTTATATTAATATATTTTGTAACATTGAAACCTCTAGATGTCACTCCTGTGGAGCTGTGCAGGACACAGCACTAATTGGCTAAAATGGAAGTCAATAGATAATAAATAAATTGTCATGTGATAAGAGGGCCATCAGAAGAGGTTTATATACAAGGTAATCAAAGAGGTAAAACAGTGTATTAATTAAAAAGTAATAAAGGGTTTTTCTATCTTTTTAAGCAACAACAATTTTGGAGCAGACTGTCCCTTTAAAATGAAAATATTCGTCTATGTGAAGAAGATTTGGGTTAGCGCAGTTGTTCTAACAAGGTGTTGGGTTAGAACTGAGCAATAAGTGTTAGTTTTTCACCCAAGTTAACTTGGTCATGATATCCGATGTCCTGAAGTAGGCACACGTCGGGTTTCGCTCTTGTGCACTTTTCTTTCAACTTGTAATAGGTGCGCTAACCCGTGTGAATGAAAAGTTTAATTCTAGCGATGTTTGCACGTAAGCAAAACCACTAAATAGCGCGCCACTTGTAATCTGGCCCGATATTTTTCCATCTTTTTCTGTAATTTAAGTCTGAAAATTGTGGATTTTTCAGTTCTGAAAACTAAAAGCGCTCAGGGCAGGTTTCCCAACCGTTACTATGACACATCTGTCCCTAATTTGCAGTTTGTTTGTTTTTAATCAATTTTATAATGCAAACCATTAGATATTTTGATAACACAATGAAAGTGGCACCTCCAAATATGGAGAGTCTGACCACTGAAAAACAAATGCAGCAAACAAGGTGTCAGTTTGTTCCAATAATGTTTGGGGACCAAAAACAGCATGGTTTTGCTCAGGAAGATCATGCCAGACTAATCTAATTGACGTATTTGACTATGCAAAAAGGTAAAACCAGGTAAATCTAGGCTATATAGTTTATAACAAAGCATTTGACACTGTTTCACACAGAAAAATAATTTATGTATTCAAACAGTATTTTCTTGGCCTCCAATATTTTGGAAGTGGATAGAAGGCTGTCTTAAGGAAAGATGAACAAGTGTCCTAATACATGCATTTATTAGAGGGGCTAATTACTAGTGGTGTTCCTCAGACATCAGTTCTAGGGCATGTTTTGTTTAACATATCTATCAGATATATCAACAAACAGCTACAGGGAAAGAAGGTACAGTATATGGGAGCCATGTACTAAACGGCGGGCGGACAGCTTCTTAACTCACGAAGCTGTCCGCCCGCCTCCGCTAAACACGGGCAGCGGATCTGTTGATCCGCTTGCCCGTATGTATCATTATACACTCATCGGAGTGTGTAATGCCCGCCCCTTCAATCGCGCGACCAATCACGCGACTGAAGGGGCTGTCAATCACCGAGAGCGAGCATGCTCTCTGTGATTTTGCTTCGCCACCTAAGAGGTGGCGTAGGGTGTTGGAAGCAGCGGTCTAATGACCGCTGCTTCTTACATTGCGGGAAGCAGGCTTGCATATGCGAACCTGCCCCGCAAAGGCTCCGGAGCAGCTTTCGCTGCTTCGTACATGGAGCCCATGTTTTCAGATTAAATAAAAGTTTGTAATAGAGTTGATGCTCAGGGGTGGGAGGTTGGGCTATGTGGATCAAGTAAGAAGTGATATATATGGAGCATTGGAGAAATGAATCGGAAATAAAGTTCAGTGCAAAATTATGAATTTAGTTAAGAAAAATCCTAGGGTCAATTATAGACTTAATAACACTTTTTTTACTGTTACAAAATAAGAATAGGAGTTAGGAATTATTTCAGATAATTAAAAACTTGGTAAAGAATACAGAAGTTTGGTTGCATTCAGTGGTGGGAATATGACATTTTAGAAACAGGTTCTGGTGGGATTCCAAAATCTTAATAATGGGTTCTATACCCTTTCTAAATTTTGGGAACAGGTTCTTCAGAACTGGTAAGAACAAGTTCAATCCCACCACTGGTTGTATTGGTAGAGGTATTTGAAGCAGGAATAGTAACATTCTCATACCAATTTAATGATCACTAGTCAGACCTAATCTTGAGTATTGTGTGCAGTTCTGGAGGTCATATCTTCAGAAATATATTAATAAACTGGAATCTGTATAGCTTAGAGGAGAGAAGGGAGAGAGGTGATATTATAGAAACTTTTAAGCATATTAATGGGCTTAAATAAAGTTGAGTAAGTTTTTCACAAAAAGTGCAATACCAGAACAAGGAGTCATGATCTCAAGTTGAATGGTAGAAGGCGTAGTAGTAATTTGAAGAAGAACCTCTCCACAGAAAGAGTGGTTGATTTGTGGAATAAACTTCCATAAGAATTAGTAAAGACAAACTGTGAGAGACTTCAGTAATGCCCAGGATAAGCATAAGGCTGTCCTATGAATTAACTAAGCTTATACTTTATAGGAAATTTTAGGCAGACTGCTGAACCTATGGTTCTTATCTGCTGTCAAACTGTTTTCTGCAGTGGTATATTGGTGGTCTGGGTAGAATATATATCTATCATTTTATGTATGTATCTATCTATCTATCTATCTATCTATCTATCTATCTATCTATCTATCTATCTATCTATCTATCTTCCATAAACCAATGTTTATCAGAATGCCGAGTGACAAGCTGTCAGAGCTATAAAGTTCAAAACAAGGCGAATACGAGCCCCTTAGGAAAATGTGCCCACCTTGCAAGACAGCATCTGAAAGAGGAAAGACAAAATAAAGTACAGTGCCTACCATATACATTTGTAAGGGTTTAGTGAGGTGGGATATCCGCAAATTAAAGTGACATGAAACACATTTTTTATTTCAAATTCAAATAGACCAAAAATTCACTTGTGTTATCTAATTTGCTTTATTCACTTGGTATCCTTTTTTGAAAAGATAGCCTCAGGAGCTGGGAGCAAACTGCTGATTGGTGGCTGCATTTATATGTCTATTGTCTTTGGCTCACTCCTGTCTTCAGCTAACTCCCAGTGATGAATTGCTGCTCCTTTAATTAAGGAAAAAAAGACAATGAAGCTAATGGGATAAAAGAAGTAAAAAAAAATCTGTTTAAAATGGTAAGTTCTATCTCAGTCATGAAAAAAAAATTTGTTTCATGTCCCTTTAAGGGCCTGATGATCAAAAACTCGCCAGCATGGAAAGAAAATAGAAATCTTGCAAAAACTTTAAGAGCTTTTTTTGTGCATTATATTGCAATGTAAGTGTATCTCCTTCACATACAAAGCCATGCATAGCAATAGAAACACATTTCTAGCTAAAATTTGCTTTTATAACATTTTTTAAAGGGACCTCGTAATACTGATGAGATTGCTTGGATCATCTTGCCAGAGCGGAGAACTTCAGATTATCTGGTCCTGTGAGTTAATATATTTGAGTGTATTGTGGGGTATTTTGATGACCGGCAATTAATTAATTACAGTTTGTTTTGACAGTGGGAGGTTCATTAGTTTAAAGGGAATATTGCAGTCGTGAACAGTGCGGTAGGTGGTGAGAAGGAGACACAACATGTATCAAATTAAAGAAGGAAGAATTGTGAATAGCTTGTTAGAGCATCAGAGCTAACATAAAGGGATTTATAAGTCTCAATAACAATTCAATATTAATTGAAAAAACAGAGTATTTTCTTTTACTTAAAAAAAGGACATTGCAGAAATCGTATGTCTTGCTTATATGGAAAGCAGCAAAGTCATTGCTACCTCCAAAACTTTTCACTACCCAGAAGACCATGTTCCCATAAATATTCTGATTTTGTATTTGCTTTGTCTGTAAGCACTCCTGTGGCCATTCTACAGCTGATGCAGTATTCATGGCAGTTCAATAGGTGGTGCACAGGGATACAAAAGTATTATAGTACGCACCCCCACTGTGATAAAGATAATAAGAAGACTGAAAACAACCCTATTGGTCCCTTTGACCTAGCCATGCCTCTGGAACTCATAACCACACCCCTAAGCTACCTTCCAACTCCACCCCAAAGAACTCTCTATTCTGTCTCCAGCCCAATAGCCCCATACATGGAACACCTAAGACCTCCCTGACTTGGACCTTAGTCTCCCTTCTCCTCCTCTAACTCTAAGTTTTAGAACTGTACCTTAATTCAGGAGAACAAGTTTTTAGAGAGCAGTTGAAAGCACTAAACAGACAGCAGTTTTTTGTCATTTTCAACTCAGCAATGAAGATTGCTACAATGTATATAAGGTGTTTATTTAAAGCAGAAAGTAAAAAGTAATATTATAAATACTGACTGGAAAGAAAAAGGGAAAGTGTTGGTAAATATTTAGAGATCTAATAGGTCTTAAATTACTTTTTGGGCAGACCTGACATGGTCTAAATGTATAGAGTAGCTAGAGAGTCAGCTAGCGGATAATAATTGGAAACTTAGGCCCTTGGTTGCTTCACATTTTGGAACTCGACTGCAACAGGCATTTTCCGACAAGAATAAAACTTTGGTGTAGTAAATTATTTATAGTATATCTAAAATGTCTTTTTACACATTTGTCTTAACTGTCTTAACCGCTATTTAATAACTCTGTGTTAAAATATTGAAAAAAAGCAGAAACTGTCAAGTTTGGAACACTCCATGTTCTTCGTGTCAGACTTTGAGGCTGTTACGTGGCAGTGCTGTAGCACTGCGCATTGTTACTGTCCTTGCCAAATTTGTGACCTATAATATAAGCAGCTCCTTGCTGAACTAGACTTGGCAGCTACTTGCTGAACGGTTTTCTTAAAATACTGTCTCTGTAAAATACTAAAATATTATATTTATAAGAAAGTACCTGTATCTTAGAACATGTTGTGGCATTACATACTGTACCTATACCGGGGCTTTTAATTTATGGTTTTACTTGTAGCTTTTTACAATTACCCTATAAAACAAGAACTATGAGATTTGTTTCACTCACACACTAACTGCGCTCAATGTAAATATTTCATACGGGCGGGTGAGAGCGCATATTAGAAGTTGAAGGTAAAATGTTAGCACGAGAGCGAAACCCAATGTGCGCTAACTTCAGGACTTTGCATATCATGACCATATTAACTTCTCCCAATAAACATTAATAGAGCGCACTGTTAAAAAAAAAAAACCTAGCACTTAACGCTCACATGCTATAACCCAACACGCATTAGACCAACAGCGCTAAACCTGAAGGAAGTTATGCATATTTTACATTCCAATTTCCTTTACATAGAAGACAATGTTCTTTTAATTTTTAAATAGATATTTCTATATATGATTTAAAAAAAATAATATATATATATGTACGCAGGTATAGATATATCATTAGATATATACATAGAAATATCTATTTAGAAATACAAATACATTTCTTCTAAATGAAGGACTTTAGAATGTAAAATAGTTACATTAAAAACATATTTAAAATATTGCATATTCAACCATAAACTGGTCAGCATATTCTTAATACATTAATGTGTTTTATAATTGTCATGCTCATAGGAGTGTTGTCTGGTTTAGAGAGCTCGTCTAGAGGTTACTGGCAATGATACACCCTGACCACTAGGAGGGGCTGGAGAGACAATCATAGCAGAACTATTAAAGGACTAGTAAACACCAAAAATGTTATTGTTTAAAAAGATAGATATAATCCCTTTATTTACCATTCCACAGTTTTGCATAACCAACACCTTAAATATACCTTATACCTCTGTAATTACCTTGTATCTAAGCTTCTGCTGACAGCCTCCTTATCTCAGATCTTTTGACAGACTTGCAGTTCAGGCAATTAGTGCTGACTCTTAAGTAACTCCATGTGAGTGAGCACAATGTTATCTATATGAAACACATGAACTAACACCCTCTAGCTGTGAAAAACTGTCAAATGCATTCAGATGAGCTTACCTAGGTTTAGCTTTCAACTAAGAATAACTAGAGAACAAAGCAAATTTGATGATAAAAGTAAATTAGAAAGTTGTTTAAACTAACAATGCCCAATCTGAATCATGAAAGTTTAATTTGGACTTTACCATCCCTTTAACTGTTTAGGCATACTTAAAGGGACATCCCCCCCCCCCCCAGTTAGAACATATAATTTTGAAAAACTTTCCAATTTACTTATATGATTAAATTTTCTTCATTTTCTTGTTATCCTTTGTTGAAAAGCAGAAAGGTAAGTTCAGGCGTGTGCACGTGTCTGCAGCACTATATGGCAGCAGCTTTACAACAATGTTATACATTAGAAAGAGCGCTAGATGGCAGCAAATTTGATTATAAAAGTAATTCTGTAAATTATTAACCCCTTAACCACCAGCGCCATATCCTGTACGTCGCTGCTGTCCTGGGTCTCTCTCTGCCGCTATCTCGCTAAAAATAGCAAGATCGCACTATTTCTGCACGTGTGGGGCAGTGCAGAAATAGAAGGGCAGAGTTACCGATGCAGAGAGGGCCATTCTGTGGCCCTCTCTGCATCGGGCAATGGTAGTGCCGATCGTTGATGGATGGGAGGGTAAGGAGGGAGGCAGGTGGGCGGCCCATCACTGGAGGGGGCAGGAGGTGGGCGGGATGGTTAGGAATACAAAAAAACACTGAGAGCATCAGGGAGGGAGAGAGGGAATCCTGGTTATAATAATACTGAAGGATGGGATAAGGGTGGGAAGTCCATCTAGGAGGGGGGGGTGAGGGTATTGAGGGGGGACAGCTACACTTCAGAAAAATGGGTATTTTTTTTTTATTTTTTAAATTGGCCTAATTTACAGCAAACTGGATACTGGCAGACAGCTGCCAGTACCTAAGATGGCGGCAAATAGGTAGAGGGAGGGGGAGGGTTAGAGAGCTGTTTGGGGGAATCAGGGAGGTTGGGGGTAAGGGGGGATCCTACACTGCAGAAAATATATAAATAAGTTTTTGTCTGAAATGTCCGGTCCTTAAGGGGTTAAAGAATTTTTCAGATAGACCATGCAGTTTTAAATAACTTTCCAATTTATTTCTCTTGTCAAATGTGTTTTATTCTCATGGTATCCTTTGCTAAAGCTAGCTAGCTACTGGGAGCTAGCTAAACACATTTGGTGAATCAATAACATGAGGCATATAAGTGCAACCACCAATCAGTAGCTAGCTCCTGTTAGTGCACTGCTGCTCCTGAGCCTACCTAAGTATGCTTTTTAAACAATAGATGCAAAGAGAACAAAGCAAATGGAGTAATATAAGTAAATTGGAAAGCTGTTTAAAATTGCATGCTCTTTTTGAATCACAAAAGATAATTATGGGGTTTTATGTCCTTTTAAGGATCAGACTGACTAACGGATAATCTCTTTTAGCTGGACTGGCTACATATGGAGACTAGCAGGAGTATATATATATATATATATATATATATATATAAAAAAAGAACACTTTGTAAGTAAGTAGCGCACACATAGACTTTAGCAATATAATTTCAAAAGGTACCTGTATACCACTCACTGTCCGGTAACACGCTGGGGAGCAATTGGCTCAGGGTGTATGGAGATCTGCAGCTGTGGAGACTGAGCCGGTCTGTAGTCAGCGTCTGAGTAAATAGAATATATTCCAATGGATTGTCCCCACTTGTAGCGCAAAAAATATATATATGTATATATAAATTAAGAACACAACGCTAACATGTCCTTTAAAACTTTAAAATACCAAATAGCTCGGAAACTTTTTTTTTTTTCTTCACAATCAACATAGACAATAAAACATAAAATTGGTTCACTTGTATTTGTTAATTTATATAATTTCTGCTTAGGTTTATTTCATTGTAGAATCATTTTAACTTAAAGGGACATAATACTTATATGCTAAATCAATTGACAGTGATGCAGCATAACTGTAAAAACCTGACTGGAAAATATGTAAAAAAGGAATATATTTTACTCAAAATGTTCTCAGCTCACTAGAGTAAGTGTTCTGTAAAACATTATCTTTTAGTTACTGCCCAGCTGCAGGTAAAAAAAAAAGGAAGAAATGAACAGCAGCCAATCAGCATCAGCACTGCTGAGGTCATTACCTGTTTTACTGTGATGAGATTTCATTGTAAACGTCCTTAAACTGAATAGGGAAATAACGTGAGTGTGCATGAGGCACTCTCCCTTGCAAGTACTGGGACAGGCATATTTATTGGCTGCTTAAAGTACTTTACAATGGGGTGAATACTTAGGACATTTTAAGGTAAAATATCTTTCTTTTTTACATAGAGATGTTCAGGTGATATTTTCTAGTCATCTTTTTACAGCTATTCTGCATCACTTTCAAGAGTTTCAACATTTGGGTATCATGTCCCTTTAAAATACAGAGGGAAATGCATAAATATATTAAAAAAGGTGTCTGTATAATGTCTGGGTCTATATAATGATATCCATCTACAAGAAAAAGAAAGAATATTTACAAAATAAAGTTATCATAATAAAAGTTAAACTAAGGTATATTAGGGCTGTCACTTCCACCACATGGTGGTTAAAAAATAAACAAAAATATTAACTGAGCAGTGTCACTGAAAAAAAGAGAAACATTGAAATGAATTCATTTGGTCTGAATGTGCTGTAGATACAGAGAGCTTTCCAAACCCTGAGGCTCACATTCTCATACTGTCTGAGACGGCAAATACACTGAGCTATATTCTTCTGTTTGGTTACCAAGCTCTGCAAATAAAATCTCTCACAAATGATACATGGTAGAACATTCTCTGTGAAGCACTAAATATGCAATATCAGAGGCAAAAGGTTCTGATCTCTTTTTCCTTTTAGAATTAAGATTTAAAAATCCTATGGGTCATATAACATTCTGCCATTTAAATTAGAATGCCACAGCTGAAATTGCACAGCCTTTAAAATGCTCATATAAATAGTGTGTTGTATTAAAGGGACCTTGATTTGTTTATATGTGCATTAAATATTGATCTCTGAATTAAAGGGACAGTCTACAATATATTTTTTATTGTTTTAAAATATAGATAATCCCTTTATTACCCATTCTCCAGTTTTGCATAACCACAGTTATATTAATATACGTTTTACCTCTGTGATTACCTTCTATCTAAGCATCTTCTTACAGTGAAAGCCCCCTGATCACATTACTGTAACAATTTATTATATATTGACTTTCATTTAGTACTGTGTTGTGCTAAATCTTAAATAACTCCACGGGCGTAGACACAGTGTTATCTATATGGCCCCCATGAACTATCAGTATCCTGTTGTGAAAAGCAATTAAAAAAAGCATGTGACAAGATGCGGCCTTCAAAGGGTTAGAAATTAGCATATGAACCTACCTAGGTTTAGTTTCAACTAAGAATGCCAATATAACAAAGTAAATTTGATGATAAAAGTAAATTGGAAAGTTGATTAAAATTACATGTCCTATCTGAATAATGAAAGTTTAATTTTGACTAGACTGTCCCTTTAAAGAAGTTTTAAATCTTCTCAGGTGCCGTGTTTTAGACTGTTTTTCGGCAAACGGGTTTATCGGCTGCTCTAAAAAAGCCCTATTTACACAATAAAGTCCAAAACTGCTTGGTGATACTCACAATACTTTTTTGGCTCCTTTTTTTTTTACACACTTTTTAAGACCATTTTTGGCTTATCGAATTTGGCACTTAAAGGCACTTGATATGTAAGTGGAAGAGCTTTTCGGATACCTGTTAGATTTTTTCACAGCTATTTTTAAACAGTCTTTTACATTGCACCTATGTTAAACACTCTGAAATTACTACTGGAGACATTCTAGAGGTTTGTTTACATACATAGGCCCCTAATTATCAAAGTCTGGTGGACCTGATCCAACAGTGCGGATCAGGTCCGCCAGACCTCGCTGAATACGGAGAGCAATACGCTCTCCGTATTCAACATTGCACCAGCAGCTCACAACGCCACCCCCTGCAGACTCGCGGCCAAACGGCCGTCAGCAGGGGGGTGTCAATCAACCCGATCGATTTCCGACGATGTCTGTCCGCCTGCTCAGAGCAGGTGGACAGGTTATGGAGCAGCGTTCTTTGTGACCGCTGCTTCATAACTGCTGTTTCTGGCAAGTCTGAAGACTCGCCAGAAACACAGGGCATCAAGCTCCATTCAGAGCTTGATATATAGGCCCCATGGTGTTGATTGATTAAACCTCCATTCATCGCTATTGGAGAGTCTGTATACAGTTAACAGGGTACACATTTACATATGTATAGGCGCTTATACATAAGTAAATGTGATGACTGTGATATCACGTACAGATACATCTACAAATGGTGTGATTCCATATTTCATATCTGATTGTATTTCTCCCTCACACTGTTTTTACAGGAGATCACATAATCGTGGCTTTCAGAGTTAACTATTGCAATCCGTTTCCATCCACACCACTGCTAACTCATCTAAATGCATCTATTAGGTTGCTGGTTTGGGCAGACTGTGCACTGTTTCTCTATTGTCATTTTGTGTACAGTTCACCCAAAATGAAACCAGCCTTTAATAAACAGTAGAAATTATTATGTTTAAATACAATCACTGTGAAACAACCTTATAGCCTCTTGATGAGTGATGAGCGTAGGAGGGTTGGGTTTCAGATTTCCTCTGATTGCACTTCAGTTTCTTTTGGAGGTGGGGGTGAAAAAGCTACACATAATTAAATATTTTATGGAAAATATTTTGAATTTAAAGACAATTTAAACTCCATTTCACTCATATATTACCAGTAATGTATGATGACATCAGGAATAGTTCTGACAATAGAAATTTGGAGTTCTAACAAAGTTTTCCAGGCAGATGCATACTGTTTGGAGGTCATTTTCTATATTTTATTCCTAATTTTGTCAATCTTTTAAAAATTCACATTCAAAATGGAATCACCTTTTTTTAAATTCAAAATGACCATAATATTTCCAACACAGCTGAGCATGATAACTCCCACAATAATGGTTATTGATGACACTTCAAATTGATATCATACTTCTTTTTCACATCTGTATCAATGTCACAGCCAATCACAATCATCAACAGCATTTACAACGTACAACATTGCTGCACACTACAAAAACAATGATGCAGAGCCTCCAGTCTCTATTTTCAAATGTGCTTTGGATTACATAGGAGAAAGTTGCTGCCAAAGGGAAAGTGTAAGGAATAACGTATGTTGTGGATCTCAACTGCGGAATGTAATGAATGTATGCCTTAACCTGGATACAGAGGAAAGAGTATACAATGTATCATAAAGGTTTTGGGCAGAAAAAGTTACTATTGTAATAGAAGGTCCTAATCAGTATAATCTGAATCAGGATTAGAGGCTGTATGCTGTGAGCGGTCACGCTCTGAGTGAAGCGTCAGGTTAGTAAGAACTGACAAGCTGATGTCTGCAGGCAAACTGAACTGTTAGAGCTGTGACGCTGAACTCCGTGTGTGAACTGTGACAGGGTCAGCAGGTAGGCTATGCTCCGTGTGCTCTGTGTTTCAGATTGAGCTGACAGGCTGCTTTCTGTGTGTGGGTTGTGTCAGAGTGGGCTGACAGGTTTGAGAGAACTGAGAGGCGGATTGCTTGTGGGGTGACACACAACAGATGGGGAGTGTTCGGCTAATCACAGCGGTACTCCGGTCCTGAGAGTTGTTATAGTTGTGAGCAAATGTTAAGTGAAAAAGTAAGTCCAGTTGTAGACCGCAGGAGCGGTTTGAGGAAGCACCTGTGACGGTGAAAAGTTCTTGGGGTAAGTCTGAGAGATATGGTGTGATAATTAGCGCTGCAATGCGCTCCAAACAATTCAGAGTAAGCTTGTGAATAAGCTTGCAATTCCGGATAGGCTTCTTCTTTGAGTCAGGATATTCGTTCAGGCAGGAAAAGTCAGCTTAGAAGAATAGTTCCTGAGGTCTGTCAAGTTGCTGTTACTACAAGCAAATAACAAATTACTGAAGGAAGGAGGAAGGGCGTGTCCAGGCCTTAAATAACCTTGCTAGCTGGAAGCACAGGTAAAATTAAAGGGGCAGTGAGAAGTGAGGAATCCATGACATACCCCCCCCTTCAGGGTAGGTGCCCCGCAGCTACAAATCGAGGTCGATCGGGATTCCTCCTGTGGAATATGGAGACCAACCTAGGAGCATGGACGTTCGAAGAAGGCTCCCAGGAATCATTCTCACCAGTGAACCCTTTCCAACGGATTAGATATTGGAGACACCCGCGGAAAATACGGGAATCCAGAATGGATTCGACTTCATATTCTGCATCAGAGTCCAGTAGGTTTTCAGGAGAAGTGCTAGTAGCCACTGGTCTGGTTTCGATATGCGGTTTCAACAAAGACACGTGGAATGTAGGATGGATCCGGAAACTGGGTGGCAGAACAAGGGTAACAGCATTTTGGTTCACTATCTTCGCGATAGGATAAGGACCTATGAAGGCAGCGCTAAGTTTTTTACTCGGAGTCTTCAATTTGATGTGTTTGGTCGACAGCCATACTAGATCTCCTATCTTATAAGATGGTGGTGGACGTCTACGGAGATTATAGTAGTGCGAGTGATGGGCTTGTGCTGCTGCAATGTGGCTTTTGAGTTCTTTGAAGAGGTCCTGAAGGTCCTTCGTAAGGTCATCAACCTTGGGACAGTTTGAGTCTGTTCGAGGATGAAGTTGGAAAGTAGGGTGGAATGCATAATTCACAAAAAATTGTGTTTTGAGGGTAGTGGAACTTGAAGAATTGTTATACGCATATTCTGCCATACTTAGGGAGTGTGCCCACTGATCTTGTTGGTGGAACAATAGGAACGTATATACTGTTCAAGCCATTGATTTATTCTCTCCGTTTGGCCATTTGATTGGGGGTGGAATGAGGTGGAGTAACGGAGTTCTACTTGCATGGTATCGCATAACTGCTTCCAAAAACGGGAGGTGAATTGACTACCTCTGTCAGTTACGATGGAATCTGGAAGACCGTGTAATTTGACAATATTATCCAAGAAGAGACCAGCGAGTTCCGATGAATTTGGTAGCTTGTGATATGGCAGGAAATGGGCCATTTTGGTTAAATGGTCAACAACAACTAGTATGGTGTTGTAACCTTTTGACAAGGGAAGTTCGACTACAAAATCCATTCCAATGGATTGCCAGGGTCTGTCAGGTATCTGTAATGGTAACAACAACCCAAAAGGAGGTTTTTTATGGGTCTTGGAAACAGTACAAGTGTGGCAAGTTTGTACATATTTTTGTACTGAAGTTCTAATGGATGGCCACCAATAAGTACGTGAGAGAAGATCAAAAGTTTTATGGATACCGAGATGTCCGGCCATTGGTGAGTCATGATGTTCCTTTAATAAGTTGTCTCGTAGTGTAGGTGGGACGTACAGGCGTCCTTGATGGTAGTAGAGACCATCTTGTCTTAGAGTGAGATCCTGTCTAGGGATAGTGGTATCATTATGCTGGAGGACTTTGAGAACTTCTGGGTAAGTTGGTGATAATGCAATGATATGTTCAGCTGGAATGACTGTACCTGGGTTATTGAAGGATGGTGGAGTGGGATCTTTCCTGGAGAGAGCATCCGCTTTCCCGTTTTTACTACCTGGTCTGTAGGTTATATGGAAATCAAATCGAGAAAGGAATAAACTCCATCTTAGTTGTCTGGAGGATAGTGTTCGGTTGGTGAGAAGGTATTCCAGGTTTTTGTGGTCAGTGTATATTAATATCGGGAACTTACTGCCTTCTAGCAAATGTCTCCAGTGTTCCAGCGAGACCTTGATCACTAACAACTCCTTTTCGCCTACAGGGTAATTAAATTCGGCTGGTGTCATTACTCGTGAAAAATAAGCAACAGGGTGCAGAGGATCTTCAGGAGTTTTCCGTTGAGAAAGAATGGAACCAAGGGCGTAGTTGGAAGCATCTACTTCAAGAACATAGTGAGTTTCAGGGTCTGGAAACTTGAGAATTGGTGCTTTGGTGAAAACCTGCTTGAGATACTCGAATACTACCTGTGTTTCAGCTGTCCATTTAAATGGAACATTAACACTTGTAAGAGAAGTTAGAGGCTTGGTGAGAGTGGAATAGTTTTTAATAAATTTTCTATAGTAATTTGAAAACCCGAGGAATTTTTGGAGGTCTTTTCTAGAAGTGGGAGTCGGCCAGTTTAGAATGGTTTCCACCTTGGAATTATCCATCTGAATTCCAGCGGGAGTGATGGTATAACCCAGGAATGTGATGTCGGAAGTATGAAAGATGCATTTTTCTAATTTAGCGAAGAGACGGTGTTGTCTGAGACGTGAGAGGACCCACCGGACATGTTTTTTATGTTCAGTGATGTTCTTGGAATATATCAGAATGTCATCCAAGTATACGACCACACAGATGTCAAGAAGATCACGGAATATATTGTTTATTAGATATTGAAACGTAGCCGGGGCGTTACAGAGCCCGAATGGCATCACCTTGTACTCATAGAGGCCATATCTTGTTCTGAAGGCGGTGAGCCATTCGTCCCCTTTTCGGATCCTGATGAGATTATATGCTCCTCGTAGGTCTAACTTGGTGTAAATAGTTGCTTGACTGAGTCGTTCAATGAGTTCTGGAATCAACGGTAAAGGGTAACGGTTCTTGACTGTGCGTTTATTAAGTTCCCTATAGTCAATTATAGGGCGAAGAGATTTGTCCTTATTTCTGACGAACAATATGCCCGCACCAGCAGGGGAAGAAGAGGGTTGTATGAAACCTTTCCTTAAGTTCTCGGATAGATAAGTTTTAAGGTGGTCTAATTCAGGTTGTGAAAGAGGGTATATGTGTCCGTAGGGTATGTATGCTCCTGGTAGGAGCTGAATAGGACAGTCATATGGCAGGTGAGGTGGTAGAATCTCGGCTTCTTTTTCACTGAACACATCCTGAAAATCTTGGTAGTCAGATGGAATAGTTTTCTCTTTGGAATCGAGACAACAAATCAAGGAGTGATGGAAGCAAGTGTTCTTGCAATAGTCCGAGTGAAATTCTACTTCAAGACGGTCCCAGTAAATAGTGGGTTGATGCGTTTGCAACCATTGAAGGCCAAGCACTAATGGAAACATGGGCGAGGTTATCACATCGAAGGAGATAAACTCAATGTGTGCACCTGGAGTGGAAACTTTGAGAGGGACAGTCTGGTGTGTAACAGGACCTGAACTAATAGTATTACCGTCAATAACTCTAATGGACACGGGGCTTGCTTTCAACACAGTGGGTATTTTATTTACAGTGACAAAAACAGAATCTATGTAAGATGAATGTGCTCCAGAATCGATGATGGCTTCACTGGGTAACTGGTGTTGGTCCCACTGTAATGTAAGAGATAAGGAACAGTAAGCAATATGTTTTATGTTAGTGGTTAAGCATGTAGTTTTTCTGATGGACTTACGTCTTTTTTGCCTTTGTAGGAGTGGGCATTCCTTTACAGTGTGTGCATTGGATGCACAATACATGCACAAGTTATTGATGCGTCTGCGGTTCCTTTCCTCTGGCTGTAAAGGTCCTTTGGTGAAACCCAAATCCATAGGTTCTGAGGGTTGTGGGACTATGGGTTTATAGTAGCTGGAAGGTGATCTAGAAGTGGTATCCATACCTTGTCTTTCAGACTTGCGCTCTCTCAACCTTCTATCTATTTGGATGCTGAGTGTGATTAGCCCTTCCAGGGACCTAGGAAGCTCTGTGCATGCGAGTTCGTCTTTTAGTGCATCGTTTAGGCCCAGACGGTATTGATTCCTGAGAGCGATATCACTCCACTCCGTATCTTTACTGTACTGTTTGAACTCGCTTAGATACTCTTCTACTTGCCTTTTTCCTTGTTTGAGGGATCTCATTTTAGTTTCTGCAGTGAGCTGAGTATTTATATCCTGATAGAGAATTGCCATCTCTTTGAAGAAATCCTCCAATGATGTTAATATGGGATGATCTTGTTCAAAGAATGAGTCTGCCCACTTGCGGGGTTCTCCACGCAGGAAGGATATAACAGTTAAAACCTTAACTCGTTCATTCGCATAAGTTTTAGGTTTTAAACTAAAAAGCAGGTTGCAAGAATTTTTGAACTGAGAGAAAAGAGCCCTGTCTCCATGGAATTTGTCAGGCATAGAAACTACGGGTTCAGGGGTAGCCTCTGGTGTGGGTGCTTTACCCATAGAGTCTTTTATTATATTGTTGAGAGTCTCATTTTGGACCTGTAATTCTCTGAGTCCATGACTCAATTGATCCACTCTCTGGGAGAGAGCATACACTATTTTGGGACCGCTGGATCCATTATAGGGCTTCAGTAATATGTGAGGAATAACGTATGTTGTGGATCTCAACTGCGGAATGTAATGAATGTATGCCTTAACCTGGATACAGAGGAAAGAGTATACAATGTATCATAAAGGTTTTGGGCAGAAAAAGTTACTATTGTAATAGAAGGTCCTAATCAGTATAATCTGAATCAGGATTAGAGGCTGTATGCTGTGAGCGGTCACACTCTGAGTGAAGCGTCAGGTTAGTAAGAACTGACAAGCTGATGTCTGCAGGCAAACTGAACTGTTAGAGCTGTGACGCTGAACTCCGTGTGTGAACTGTGACAGGGTCAGCAGGTAGGCTACGCTCCGTGTGCTCTGTGTTTCAGATTGAGCTGACAGGCTGCTTTCTGTGTGTGGGTTGTGTCAGAGTGAGCTGACAGGTTTGAGAGAACTGAGAGGCGGATTGCTTGTGGCGTGACACACAACAGATGGGGAGTGTTCGGCTAATCACAGCGGTATTCCGGTCCTGAGAGTTGTTATAGTTGTGAGCAAATGTTAAGTGAAAAAGTAAGTCCAGTTGTAGACCGCAGGAGCGGTTTGAGGAAGCACCTGTGACGGTGAAAAGTTCTTGGGGTAAGTCTGAGAGATATGGTGTGATAATTAGCGCTGCAATGCGCTCCAAACAATTCAGAGTAAGCTTGTGAATAAGCTTGCAATTCCGGATAGGCTTCTTCTTTGAGTTAGGATATTCGTTCAGGCAGGAAAAGTCAGCTTAGAAGAATAGTTCCTGAGGTCTGTCAAGTTGCTGTTACTACAAGCAAATAACAAATTACTGAAGCAAGGAGGAAGGGCGTGTCCAGGCCTTAAATAACCTTGCTAGCTGGAAGCACAGGTAAAATTAAAGGGCAGTGAGAAGTGAGGAATCCATGACAGAAAGTGAGGCAAATAGTACAATCGAAAATATTTACCTTAGCTACTACGGCCCTCAAGGTATGCAATGGACAGTGAAGGGAGTCAGGACAGTTCAAAGGTTAGGTACAGTGGGGAAACAATGGCTACAAAAATGGGTAGTCCACAGTGATCAAACGGCCAGTCCAGTAGGGGGTGTATGGACCAGTCCTGGGGGATTCAAAGAGGTAGTCCTGCGGGAGTTACAGGGAAGTCAAAGAGGTAGTCCTGTGGGAGTTAAAGGGAAGTCAAAGAGGTAGTCCTGTGTGAGTTACAGGGAAGTCAAAGAGGGAGTCCAAGACACAGCCACCGTGATAGTTCTAGGGGGAGACAAAAAAGTCAGAGGGGGCAAAGGCAGAGGCCAAAAAGACAATGAGGGCACAAAATATCAGAGACATCAGACAAGGGCAAGCAACAATTACCCCAAAACACCAGACAAAAGAGTGAGAGAGAAAGGTGGTAGATGGGGAAGGAAACACACACTCAGAATGCCACTAGCTACACTGCCTTATTCCACAGCACAGGCAGAAAAATAAACATGATGCCGAGGGCCACGAAAAAATAGCTTTCCTTATGCCATACAATAAAAAAACTAACCAGCCATCTATACAGGAGGACAGGGACACATGGGACATAAAGACAGCAGACCAACATTTCCACATTCTCCTAGAAACATTAAGAATAATTCTCACAAAGAAATAATTGCTTTATTTGCGACTGTATTAAAATATTGAGAGGTTTTATTTGCAACCAAACAACAGTCGCTGCATCTAGAAAAAATAGTCGGCCAGATTACGAGTTTTGCGTTATGAGGGGTGCGGTGCTAACTTGCACGTTATTGTCACCGCTCACTTCCCTACAGAGCTGGTATTACAAGTTTTCATAAACCCGGCGTTATTAGGCAAAAAGTGAGCGTAGAGCAAAATTGTACTCCAAGCTAAAATAAATACAAATTTACCTGTAAAATAAAACCTAACCTGAGTTACACTAACACATAACCTTACACTACAATTAAATACATTACATTAATTAAATACAATTACCTAAATTACAAAAAAAACCCCACTAAATTACACAAAATAAAAAAAGAAATGATTAGATATTTAAACTAATTACACCTAATCTAATAGCCCTATCAAAATAAAAAAGCCCCCCCAAAATAAAAAAAACCCTAGCCTAGCCGTTTTACCTGTAACAAAAATACAAACAACCCCCCAACAGTGAAACCCACCACCCACACAACCAACCCCCCAAATAAAATCCTAACTAAAAAAAAACTAAGCTCCCATTTCCCTGAAAAGGGAATTTGGATGGGCATTGCCCTTAAATGGGCATTTAGCTCTTTTTCAATTGCACAAACACTAAAAAATAAAAGCCACCCAAACACTAACCCCCGAAGACCCACTTAAAGTTTTGAAGACCGGACATCCATAACCAACAAAGCCGGGAGAAGTCTTCATCCAAGAGGCAAGAAGTCATCAACGAAGCCGGGAGAAGTCTTCATCCAAGCTGGCAGAAGTGGTCCTCCAGACGGGCAGAAGTCTTCATCCAGACTGCATCGTCTATCATCATCCATTCTGCACGGAGCATCCTCTTCAATCTTCTTCTTCTTCAAGTCTTCTTCCCGAATGAAGGTTCCTTTAAATGATGTCATCCAAGATGGCGTCCCTTGAATTCTGATTGGCTGATAGAATTCTATCAGCCAATCGGAATTAAAGGTGAAAAAATCCTATTGGCTAATGCAATCAGCCAATCGGATTTCAAGGGACGCCATCTTGGATGACGTCACTTAAAGGAACCTTCATTCGGGAAGAAGACTAAGATTGAAGAGGATGCTCCGTGCCGGATGTCTTGAAGATGGACCCGCTCCGTGCCGGATGGATGAAGATAGAAGATGCCGTCTGGATGAAGACTTCTGACCGTCTGGAGGACCACTTTTGTAATTTAGGTAATTGTATTTAATTGTAGTGTAAGGATAGGTGTTAGTGTAACTCAGGTTAGGTTTTATTTTGCAGGTAAATTTGTATTTTTATTTAGCTAGGTAGTTAGTAAATAGTTACTAACTATTTACTAACTATTCTACCTAGTTAAAATAAATACAAACTTGCCTGTAAAATAAAAATAAACCCTGAGCTAGATACAATGTAACTATTAGTTATATTGTAGCTTGCTTAGGGTTTATTTTATAGGTAAGTATTTAGTTTTAAATAGGAATTATTTAGGTAATGATAGTCATTTTTATTTAGATTTATTTTAATTATATTTAAGTTAGGGGTTAATAACTTTAGTATAGTGGCGCTGACGTTGGGGGCGGCAGATTAGGGGTTAATAACTGTAATGTAGGTTGCGGCGATGTTAGGGACAGCAGATTAGAGGTTAATAATATTTAACTAGTGTTTGCGAGGCGGGAGTGCGGCGGTTTAGGGGCTAATATGTTTATTATAGTGGTGGAGATGTTGGGAGCGGCAGATTAGGGGTTAATAATTTTATTTTAGTGTTTGCAATGCGGGTGGGCCTCAGTTTAGGGGTTAATATTTAGTTTATGGTTGTTAATGTACTTTTTAACACTTTAGTTTTGAGTTTTATCCTACAGCTTTGTAGCGTAAAACTCATGAACTACTGACTTTAGATTGTGTTACGAATCTTGCGGGATAGGCTGTACCGCTCACTTTTTGGCCTCCCAGAAAAAGCTTGTAATATCGGCGCTATGGAAGTCCCATTGAAAAAAGACTTTACGCAAATTGCGTAAGTTAATTTGCGTTATGGCCAAAAAAGTGTGCGGTGCCCCTAAACCTGCAATACTTGTAATACCAGCAGTAGTGAAAAAGCAGCGTTATGAGCCTTAACACTGCTTTTTCACCCATATCGCAAAACTCGTAATCTAGCCGAGTGTATGCAATGGGACACACAGGTCATTATAGAATCTTCTGCTTTCTCTATTCACCCTCTTCTGTTCTCTCTATGCCCCCTCTTTAGAGCTCTCTGTGTCTCTGCAGCCACGCCCGAGCCACGCCCAGCCCCACCCACATCATGCCCGGTCCGCCCATGTCACACTGGCCCGCCCACATTATGCCCGGTCCCGCCCACTCCTCCACCACACAACGCCAGGAGGTTAGTTGGAAGGCCAGGTGTGTTTGTCCTCGCGCGCAGTCTCTACTGCACATGACAGCTTCGGACAAACAGACTTGGCCTTTTATTATATAGGATGGCCCTCTGTTGCTGTAATTCTTGGTGCGGTAAATCTAGAAGGGATTGACCAGGAGAAACTGAATGAGCAAGGGAGATCCATGCCCTTATATTCAGAACCTTGACAGACCAATGAGAAACTGCTTATTTGGGTTCAACAGTCTCCATCTCTCGATATATTAAAAATCAACATTTATGTGTCCTATAGAAAATAATAGGGATTGTGGCTTCAGCAAAAGTCTGCACACGTCGCCATTCATCTGTGATATCAAAGGGGGACGCTGCATTTGAAGTGTTCCTACACAACACAGTGTGTTCACTGAAACAAAAAAAAAGGTTTCTGTGTAGGAACTTGTAACATTTGCCTGCCTGATATCACTGTCCCTTTAAGACTGCCTTCCCTTCTACTGACAATCATACTGTTTGGGGAGTATCTGCATTCAACTTACCTGCCTAATTAATTAATCATTCGTGCACCTGATTCCCTCAGCCTCTTTTCAGGCCTAATGTGCATTGCATTAGCTTCACTAGTCTCTGTATCTTCAACCATTCTTGTGTTATTTTCTGTAGCCTATTCAGCAAAGAATAATTTAAGCAAATAATAATTAGCAAATCTGTCTCATTGGCTGGTACATGCTTCCTGTGGGTGCTGGTTGACCCATACTTCCTCCTTGTATTTATTGTACCAAACAGCAAGGGAGTGTTGACAGGGGTGTTTTTCGGCTGATGGACATTGACAGGGGAAGTATACCAGCAAGTCAGCATTGGTAGGAAGTATCTTGTCACCAATGAACAGCTGTATTAGTTTCAATTTGTATTTGAACAGCTTTCAATTAATATGATTGTAGGGGGAAAAAATCAACATGTTTTAACGTAAAACAAATATACTCTTTATTCTCTGTCCCAGGGCTAAACCCAAACAAAAGATTCCAGAGCAGGTATTGGATCGGATTAATGTTCTGCTCTTGTGAAATAATTTTTACTTTATAAGATGCAACTTTTTGGGGCAAATAAAATGCAAGTTAGCTGATTTTCAAAAATGAAAATCTCCCCCCTCTCTTTTGCTCTCTTCCCCCTCTCTTTTGCTCTCTCTCTCCCCCCTCTCTTTTGCTCTCTTTCTCCCTCTTTTGCTGTCTCTCTCCCTCTCTTGTGATCTCTTTCTCCCTCTTTTGCTGTCTCTCTCCCTCTCTTTTGCTCTCTCTCTTCCCCCCTCTCGTTTGCTCTCTCTCCCCCTCTCTTTTGTGCTCTCTCCCCCTCTCTTTTGCGCTCTCTCCTCCCCTCTCTTTTGCGCTCCCCCCCCCCCTCTTTTGCGCTCTCTCCCCTCCTCTTTTGTGCTGTCTCTCTCCCCCCTCTCTTTTGATGTCTCTCTCCCCCTCTCTTTTACTGTCTCTCTCCCCCTCTCTTTTGCTGTCTCTCTCCCCCCTCTCTTTTGCTGTCTCTCTCCCCCTCTCTCTTTTGCTGTCTCTCTCCCCCCTCTCTTTTGCTGTCCCTCTCCCCCCTCTCTTTTGCTGTCTCTCTCCCCCTCTGTCTCTCTCCCCCCTCTCTTTTGCTGTCTCTCTCCCCCTCTCTTTTGCTGTCTCTCTCCCCCCTCTCTTTTGCTGTTTCTCTCCCTCCTCTCTTTTGTGCTGTCTCTCTCCTCCCTCTCTTTTTCTCTCTCTCTCCCCCCTCTCTTTTGCTGTCTCTCTCCCCCTCTCTTTTGCTGTCTCTCTCCCGCTCTCTTTTGTGCTGTCTCTCTCCCCCCTCTCTTTTGCTATCTCTCTCCCCCCTCTCTTTTGATGTCTCTCTCCCCCTCTCTTTTGTGCTTTCTCTCCCCTCTCTTTTGCTGTCTCTCTCCCCCTCTCTTTTGCTGTCTCTCTCACCCCTCTCTTTTGCTTTCTCTCTCCCCCCTCTCTTTTGCTGTCTTTCTCCCCCTCTCTTTTGCTGTCTCTCTCCCCGCTCTCTTTTGTGCTGTCTCTCTCCCCCCTCTCTTTTGCTATCTCTCTCCCCCCTCTCTTTTGATGTCTCTCTCCCCCTCTCTTTTGTGCTCTCTCTCCCCTCTCTTTTGCTGTCTCTCTCCCCCTCTCTTTTGCTGTCTCTCTCACCCCTCTCTTTTGCTTTCTCTCTCCCCCTCTCTTTTGCTGTCTTTCTCCCCCTCTCTCTTTTGCTGACTCTCTCCCCCCTCTCTTTTGCTGTCTCTCTCCCCCTCTCTTTTGCTATCTCTCTCCCCCCTCTCTTTTGCTGTCTCTCTCCCCCTCTCTTTTGTGCTCTCTCTCCCCTCTCTTTTGCTGTCTCTCTCCCCCTCTCTTTTGCTGTCTCTCTCACCCCTCTCTTTTGCTTTCTCTCTCCCCCCTCTCTTTTGCTGTCTTTCTCCCCCTCTCTATTTTGCTGACTCTCTCCCCCCTCTCTTTTGCTGTCTCTCTCCCCCTCTCTTTTGCTGTCTCTCTCTCCCTCTCTCTTTTGCTGTCTCTCTCTCCCTCTCTCTTTTGCTGTCTCTCTCCCCCTCTCTTTTGCTGTCTCTCTCCCCCTCTCTCTTTTGCTGTCTCTCTCCTTCCTCTCTTTTGCTGTCTCTCTCCCCCTCTCTCTTTTGCTGTCTCTCTCACTTGCTGTCTCTCTCCCCCTCTCTCTTTTGCTGTCTATCTCTACCTCTCTCTATCCCCCCTCTTCTGCTCTCTCTATTCACCCTCTTCTGTTCTCTCTATGCCCCCTCTTTAGAGCTGTCTGTGTCTCGGCAGCCACGCCCGCACCATGCCCCGCCCACGCCACGCCCGGTCCGCCCATGTCACACCCGGTCCCGCCCACATCATGCCCGGTCCCGCCCACTCCTCCACTACACGACGCCAGGAGGTTAGTTGGAAGGCCAGGTGTGTTTGTCCTCGCGCGCAGTCTCTACTGCACATGACAGCTTCGGACAAACAGACTTGGCCTTTTATTATATAGGATGGCCCTCTGTTGCTGTAATTCTTGGTGCGGTAAATCTAGAAGGGATTGACCAGGAGAAACTGAATGAGCAAGGGAGATCCATGCCCTGATATTCAGAACCTTGACAGACCAATGAGAAACTGCTTATTTGGGTTCAACAGACTCCATCTCTCGATATATTAAAAATCAACATTTATGTGTCCTATAGAAAATAATAGGGATTGTGGCTTCAGCAAAAGTCTGCACACATCGACATTCACCTGTGATATCAAAGGGGGACGCTGCATTTGAAGTGTTCCTACACAACACAGTATGTTCATTGAAACAAAAAAAAAAGGTTTCTGTGTAGGAACTTGTAACATTTGCCTGCCTGATATCACTGTCCCTTTAAGACTGCCTTCCCTTCTACTGACAATCATACTGTTTGGGGAGTATCTGCATTCAACTTACCTGCCTAATTAATTAATCATTCATGCACCTGACTTCCTCAGCCTCTTTTTAAACCATATCAGGCCTAATGTGCATTGCATTAGCTTTAAAGTTTTGTTCCAGAACAACAGAGGCCTGTGACTGTTCCTGCTTGGATTTTACCAGCATATTCAAACTATAGCCTTTCCTTTTAGCTATGCTTAAAATCATCTAATCGCAAGTATCCATATAATTCCATTTTGTTTCCTGGACACTGCTACTTAACAAACTCTGAACTTTATTCTAAATTACAAGTATGCATTTGGTTATAATCACTCTCTAATTACTACAACAGCATCTTACTCAGAACTTTATAACTATTCTCTGCTACAAGTTGTCATAGCTGAAATATCCTCCTTCAAATATGTTAATATATTCAGAACTCTGCATCTATGTGTTCAGTTAAACAGCTTTCCTGTGATTCTCAAATATAATAACAGTATTTAATGCCGTAAACTTGCAACTTGTCTATCACCTGTGCTGCTCTGCTTATTACTGACATACAGCTCTATATAATATTATGTACTGTGTGAACCTGCAACAAACCTTAGTTTGCATCTATGAGTCAATCTTCTACCAGTTTACTCTGAGGCCTGAAGATTGCTATATTTTTCACTCATGAATCCTCCTATTAACTATAAGTCACAGTATCAATTTATGTTTCCATTGAAGCCAGAATATATTGTATACATATGTTTCACTCTCCATCAATTCTACAATAACTTCTTGCAACTATGAATCACAGGTGTCTCCAATTCCCTACCACTGCCCCGAGGGTCTATGTACTGAGCGCATATACATCGGAACATGACAGAACTCTTCAAGTACTGCACTGGTAACCTTACTTCTACAGAACCTACACTACCTTCCTCACACTGGAAAGTCTCGCTAATGAAAAGTTGGCGAGACATCTATGGCTGAAAATCTGTACCAAATCTGCAGGGCAGCACTTGGAATATATTGTGCTACTGGAAATGTTTCCCAAATAAAATGCAGTAGCTTCCCATGGAACACCCAGCAAATTTCTACCTAATGCCTACATCTATGCCATGCTTGTGAGCTACCTTACTAATAAAGAAAAAAACAAAAATCTTCCTATTAAAACTATAGGAGCTATGTAAATACCTGTATAAACATTGTTTAATGTATATGTATCCTATTGTACAATGCAATATTATGTATTTTAAGTATTTTATTGATTTTAAACAGATTTTTTTGGTGTGTTTTTTTTTAAACAATAATAATTATTTTTTTGTTATATAAATATGTTTTTAAAAGACATTAACAGGGACTTTATAGTTTTACATAACTGCATAATGTTTAGCATTGCTAAATTAAACAAATACAGTTATGTAAAAATTTAAAGTTGTGGCTATTGACTCATAGCATAATTTTATAATTAAAAATAAATATTGGTTAAAAAAACAGGTTAGGGGTGGTTAGCTGTTAGGGGGTTAAGTGGTCTAGGGGTAGTTTGTGATGGGAGGTTGTGGTGGTTGGGGGTAAAAGGGTTAGGGGGTAGTTTGAGATGGGGTGTAGTGGTGGTTTTGGGGTTTAGTACAGTAGGAAGTTATTGTGATGGTGGTTAGTGGTGGTTTAGGGGTTAAGTAGAGTAGGGAGTTTATTGCAGTGGGGGATGTGGCAGTGTAGGGGATAATTAGAGTAGGGGGGTTTATTGTGGTGGTTTAGGAGTTAGGTAGAGTAGGGATTTATTGTGGTGGGGATGTGGCAGTGTAAGGGTTAAGTAAAGTAGGGGTTATTGTGGTGGGGGAAATGGCAGCTTAGGGGTTAAGTAGTGTTGGGGTTATTGCTGTTTAGGGGTTAATAGTGTAGCAGGTTAGTTTGAAATAGGAAATGGGATCATTAATAGTGTATGGGGTTAAAACAATGGGGAAGTATGGCAGATTACGGTTATTCTTGTAGGCTGAGGTACATTTACTTTGTTGTGTGATATATTTAAAAGGGATCCTTTACTTTACATTGTCAATGTAGCTGTCAATGCTGCTTGGAATATCTCAACAGCATCGCCACCCATTGTGATGCATAGTTGCAGGGACTAGCAATGTAGGTTATATAGCAATAGTGTAACATCATCTGTTTACATCTCTTAAGTGAACATTTATAAGTGAGGCACAACGAATTATACAAGAATTATGCTCAATACTCACCACACTGCTGTTTACTAACTAGCAAACTGCCTATTGACATCTGCTAAGGAATTAACTGACTCTCTCTTCTGCTTTCAGGTATGTGAATTGATCCCTGCATTCAAATCCTGCCAATTTCCCTGTTTTTTTTGTGTTATCTGTATTGCAAGCCTCTCTTTTTGAATTTGTCTGTATAATTAATTATATATTTACCCTGCTGATATCTTGCCGTTATCTATGTGATATTCAAACCTTGCAAATATTTGTTTTAATTCCTAAATTTAGAATTTCACTAATGGTTTAACCATAGCCTCCCCCAAATTCTATTGTCTGTTATTCTTAACTTATCTCACCCTGAATCAAATTTTCCCAATTGGCTTTTTGACTGTCTTTGATCAGGTCATTACCTAATTTATTGCATTCAGCTGAATGCTCTGGCCTATAATTTTAACACTGCTATGGGAAAAGCAATGCATGGGCTAGCAATGTAGGTTAGATAGCCATAGTGTAACATAATCTGTTCACATCTCTTAAGTGAACATTTCTAAGTGAGGCACAACAAATTATACAAGGATTGGAAAAGGGATAAGGCGCGTTCTGTTTTTATACTGAGTATTATACACTGTCTATTTTGTAAAAAATGCACAATATATTAATATCCCTTTTTGCCACCTTTTGTCTGTTCAACAAACTACTTTACTCAATTACTCCTTACCCCTCACCACCTGCATTGCTCATTAACCCATATCTCTTAACCTCACCTTACTTTTGTATTCATGAACTTCACACATTCCTAAAGACTCTCTCTCCCCCTTGCAACTCATCACAAAAACAGTCCCACTACTGCAAATCCGCATCTCATCTCATGCCACTCTCCCTCTTGCTCATACTAGCTGCTGGTGACATCTCCCCTAATCCTGGTCCCCCACAACTTCCCTGCCCTGCACACCCATGTGTGCCCTTCAATCGACTTCAAAAACAAAACTCTGGTAACCTTAATCTTATTCCTCTTGCATCTAAAGCCACCACCCCCTTCACTTGTGCACTATGGAACTCTCGCTCTGTTTGCAACAAACTCACTTCTATCGATGACCTCTTTATCTCTCCCTCTCTCAATCTTCTGGTTCTCACAGAAACCTGTCTCTCTCCCTTAGACACTGCTTCCTCTGCTGCACTGTCACATGGGGGTCTCCACTTCAGCCACACTCTGACAATAGACAAGGAGGTGGTGTTGGTATTTTACTTTCCTCTCTTTGCACCTTTCTACAAATACATCCCTTCCCTTCCCTCATATTTTCTTCATTTGAAACACACATGATTCACTTATTCTCTCCCCTCTCTATATAAGTTGCAGTCATTTACTGCACCCCTGGCTCCGCAAATCTATTTCTAGATCACTTTGCCACCTGGCTACCTTACTTCCTTTCCTTGGATACCCATGCACTCATTCTCTGTGACTTCAGCCTCCCTATTGATAATCCCTCTGCCTCCTCTGCAAAAAAACGTCTGCAACTCACTTTCTGTTTTGGCCTGTCACAATGGACTAACTCTCCCACTAACAAAGATGGTCACTCCCTTTATCTGATTTTCGGCTATCGATGCACTATCTCAAACTTCACAAACTCACCTTTTCCTCTTTCTGACCACTACCTCCTCACTTATACCATCACCTCCCTCCCTACAACTCTCCCTCCTTCTATCCCTCACACTAAACTTTACAGAAGAATCAAGTCATTAGATCAGCAACAGCTTGCTAGCTCCCTTGAACCTCTTCTCTCTTCTATCCCCTCCTTTTCCTGTCCTGATGAATCCATCTGCCACTATAACTCCACCCTTACATCGGTCCTTGATAACCTGGCCCCACCTACCATAGCTCAGAAAACATACACTCATTCTCAGCCCTGGCATACTCCTCTGACACGGTACCTACGCCGATGTTCCCGTACTGCTGAGCGACACTGGAGGAAATCTCGGAGTTCTGCTGACTTTCTTCACTTTTTCTTCATCTTGAACTCTTACTATTCTGCCCTTAATCTATATAAGCAACATTACTTCTCTACTTTTATCTCTATTCTTTCTTCAAACTAAAACATCTGTTCTCCACATTCAATACTCTTCTCCACCCAACCCCACCTCCCACCACAACTTTTCTCTCAGTCCAAGATTGTGCCAGCTACTTCAACAACAAAATAGACTCCATCAGAAATGAAATCAGCTCTCAACATACTACCGATCTCCCACCCCTTCAAAAGCTCACAATCATCCAAAACCCACATAGCAGTAAATTTAGCTCTTTTGCCCCTGTTACAGAGGATGAAGTTTCTGCCCTTATACTATCCTCTCACCTCACTACCTGTCCAATCGACCCCATCCCCTCACAACTACTCCCCTCCCTCTCTTCTACCCTTACCCCTATACTCACACACATCTTCAACCTCTCCCTCAGCACTGGTATAGTTCCCACATCTCTTAAATATGCATTAGTCACACCTATCCTCAAAAAACCTTCTATTGATCCAACCTCCCGATCCAACTACCACCCTATTTCCCTACTACCTCTTGCCTCAAAGCTTCTTGAAAAGCTAGTATATGCACGTCTATCCCATTTCCTTACATTAAACTCCCTCCTTGACCCATTGCAATCTGGATTTCGCTCCCTTCACTCAACAGAGACAGCAATTGTTAAGGTTACCAATGACCTACTTACAGCAAAATCAAAAGGCCATTTCTCTCTACTTATCCTCCTTGATCTGTCTGCAGCCTTTGATACTGTCGACCACCCTCTTTTGCTCCATACCCTCCAATCCTTCGGCATCTGTGACACAGCTCTCTCTTGGTTCTCTTTCTATCTGTCCAACCTTACCTTTAGTGTAGCCTTCTCTGGGGTATCCTCTGCCCTGTTACCTCTTTCTGTTGGGGTACCGCAAGGCTCTGTCCTTGGTCCCCTTCTCTTCTCAATCTAGACATCCTCACTAGGTCCCTTAATAAAGTCCCACGGGTTTCATTATTATTTGTATGCCGACGATACCCAAATCTACCTCTCTGCACCAGAACTATCTCCTTCCTTGCTAACGCGTGTCCCTAACTGTCTCTCTCATATCTCATCTTGGATGTCCTCTCACTACCTCAAGCTAAATCTCTCCAAAACTGAGCTCCTTATTTTCCCCCCTTCTTCCAAAATCTCCACCCTCCATGTCTCTATAACTGTTGACAACTCCATTATTACCCCAACCTCACATGCCCAATGTCTTGGGGTCACACTTGACTCAGATCTTTCTTTCACTCCTCACATTCAGTTCTTGGCTAAAGTATGCCGCTTCCACATGAAAAACATCACTAAAATTAGACATTTCCTTACACAAGACACAACAAAGATTTTAATTCACTCTCTCATTCTTTCCCACCTCGACTACTGCAACTCAATTCTCTCTAGTCTCCCTAGCTGCCACTTAGCTCCTTTAAAATCCATAATGAATGCCTCTGCCAGGCTCATCTTCCTTGCACGTCGCTCTCCATATACCGCACCTCTCTGCCAATCCCTTCACTGGCTTCTTCTTGCCTCCAGAATTAAACACAAAATTCTCACTCTGACACACAAATCCCTCAATTGCACTGCTCCCCCCTACATCTCAGACCTTGTCTCCAGATACTCTCCATCCCGAATTCTTCGCTCCACTCATGATCTCCTACTCTCCTCCTCTCTTGTTACCTCCTCACATTCCTGTCTACAAGATTTCTCAAGACTGGCTTCCATCTTATGGAACTCTTTGCCTCGCTCTACAAGAATCTCTCCTAGTTTTAAAAGCTTCAAGTGCTCACTGAAGACTCTACTATTCAGGGACGCTTACAACCTACACTAACCTTCCTATCTCCACTGCTATCCCCTAAAACCCCATAGCATGTAAGCCTCTGAGCCCAGCTGTTTGTAGTTTACCTTCATAAGAGCCAACTATAATAGTGCAACTCTCTGCATGACCATCTCTCTATATCGTTTTTTTATATACCACCCATGTTCATAGCCCTGCGGAACCTGTTGGCGCTCTACAAATACCTGATAATAATAATAATAATAATAATAATAATAATAATAATAATAATGTATAGTTAAACAGCTCTCGGCGATGCTGCCTTTAAACACTGATGTAGCTGCCTGCAATATTTTGTGGGTTTTCTCAACATAGCAAAGATCCCTCTTGAATGTCTCACCACCTCATGGGACCGTTTCATAATCGAGACCCCAGAGAGAGGGGAAAGGAGTGAGTGGCAGAGAGAGAGAGAGAGAGAGGAAAGGCTAAATAGAAATGAGGAGAGAGAGGAGAGAAGAAGCAAGGAAAAAAAGCTGAATGGAGAAAGTTAGAATGCTGAAAAAAAACAAGCAGATATTAGAGAGTGAAATCGGCAGACACACAATAATAATTTCAGAGAAATATTGAAAGCATTTTTGGCATTTTTATTCTAAAACATTACCTTTAAAATGTGCTTCCTTAGGCCTAGATTTAGAGTTTGGCGGTAGCCGTGAAAACCAGCGTTAGAGGCTCCTAACGCTGGTTTTAGGCTACCGCCGGTATTTGGAGTCAGTCAGGAAAGGGTCTAACGCTCACTTTTCAGCCGCGACTTTTCCATACCACCGATCCCCTTACGTCAATTGCGTATCCTATCTTTTCAATGGGATCTTTCTAACTCCGGTATTTAGAGTCGTGGCTGAAGTGAGCGTTAGAAATCTAACGACAAAACTCCAGCCGCAGAAAAAAGTCAGTAGCTTTCTGGGCTAACTCTGGTTTATAAAGCTCCTAACTACTGTACTCTAAAGTACACTAACACCCATAAACTACCTATGTACCCCTAAACCGAGGTCCCCCCACATCGCCGCCACTCTATTAAAAAATTTTAACCCCTAATCTGCCGACCGCCACCTACGTTATACTTATGTACCCCTAATCTGCTGCCCCTAACACCGCCGACCCCTATATTATATTTATTAATCCCTAACCTGCCCCCCACAATGTCGCCGCCAGCTACATACAATAATTAACCCCTATTCTGCCAACCGCAAAGCGCCGCTACTTACGTTATCCTTATGTACCCCTAATCTGCTGCCCCTAACATCGCCGACCCCTATATTATATTTATTAACCCCTAACCTGCCCCCCTCAATGTCGCCTCCACCTGCCTAGACTTATTAACCCCTAATCTGCCGAGCGGATCTCACCGCTACTATAATAAAGTTATTAACCCCTAATCCGCCTCACTCCCGCCTCAATAACCCTATAATAAATAGTATTAACCCCTAATCTGCCCTCCCTAACATCGCCGACACCTAACTTCAAGTATTAACCCCTAATCTGCCGATCGGAGCTCACCACTACTCTAATAAATATTTTAACCCCTAAAGCTAATTTTAACCCTAACACCCCCCTAAGTTAAATATAATTTTATTCTAACGGAATGAATTAACTCTTATTAAATAAATTATTCCTATTTAAAGCTAAATACTTACCTGTAAAATAAACCCTAATATAGCTACAACATAAATTATAATTATATTATAGCTATTTTAGGATTAAAATTTATTTTACAGGCAACTTTGTATTTATTTTAACCAGGTACAATAGCTATTAAATAGTTAAGAACTATTTAATAGCTAAAATAGTTAAAATAATTACAAAATTACCTGTAAAATAAATCCTAACCTAAGTTACAATTAAACCTAACACTACACTATCAATAAATTAATTAAATAAACTACCTACAATTATCTACAATTAAACCTAACACTACAGTATCAATACATTAATTAAATACAATACATACAATTATCTACAATTAAACCTAACACTACACTATCAATAAATGATTTAAATAAAATATCTACAAATAACTACAATGAAATAAACTAACTAAAGTACAAAAAATAAAAAAGAACTAAGTTACACAAAATAAAAAAATATTTACAAACATTAGAAAAATATTACAACAATTTTAAACTAATTACACCTACTCTAAGCCCCTAATAAAATAACAAAGCCCCCCAAAATAAAAAATGCCCTACCCTATTCTAAGTTAAAAAAGTTCAAAGCTCTTTTACCTTACCAGCCCTGAACAGGGCCCTTTGCGGGGCATGCCCCAAGAAATTCAGCTCTTTTGCCTGCAAAAAAAACACATACAATACCCCCCCAACATTACAACCCACCACCCACATACCCCTAATCTAACCCAAACCCCCCTTAAATAAACCTAACACTAAGCCCCTGAAGATCTTCCTACCTTATCTTCACCATACCAGGTTCACTGATCGGTCCTCGGAAGTGTTGATCCAAGCCCAAGCGGGGGGCTGAAGAGTGATGTCCATCCTCGGGCTTAAGTCTGGATCCAAGCGGCGGCTGAAGAAATCCATCATCGGGCTGAAGTCGGAAGTCCATCATCGGGATGAAGTCTTCTATCAAGCCGCATCTTCAATCTTCTTTCTTCTGGAGCGGAGCGGAACCATCTTCTTCCAAGCCGACGCAGAACATCCTCTTCAACCGTCGACTAGAAAATGAATGACGGTTCCTTTAAATGACGTCATCCAAGATGGCGTCCCTCGAATTCCGATTGGCTGATAGGATTCTATCAGCCAATTGGAATTAAGGTAGGAATATTCTGATTGGCTGATGGAATCAGCCAATCAGAATCAAGTTCAATCCGATTGGCTGATCCAATCAGCCAATCAGATTGAGCTCGCATTCTATTGGCTGATCGGAACAGCCAATAGAATGCGAGCTCAATCTGATTGGCTGATTGGATCAGCCAATCGGATTGAACTTGATTCTGATTGGCTGATTCCATCAGCCAATCAGAATATTCCTACCTTAATTCCGATTGGCTGATAGAATCCTATCAGCCAATCGGAATTCGAGGGACGCCATCTTGGATGACGTCATTTAAAGGAACCGTCATTCGTCGTCTAGTCGTCGGTTGAAGAAGATGTTCCGCTTCGGCTTGGAAGAAGATGGTTCCGCTCCGCTCCAGAAGAAAGAAGATTGAAGATGCGGCTTGATAGAAGACTTCATCCCGATGATGGACTTCCGACTTCAGCCCGATAATGGATTTCTTCAGCCGCCGCTTGGATCCAGACTTCAGCCCGAGGATGGACGTCACTCTTCAGCCCCCCGCTTGGGCTTGGATCAACACTTCCGAGGACCGATCGGTGAACCTGGTATATTGAAGATAAGGTAGGAAGATCTTCAGGCGCTTAGTGTTAGGGATTAGGGGTTAATAATAATATGCAGGGGTCAGCGATAGCGGGGGCGGCAAAATAGGGGTTAATAAGTGTAAGGTTAGGGGTGTTTAGACTCGGGGTACATGTTAGAGTGTTAGGTGCAGACGTAGGAAGTGTTTCCCCATAGGAAACAATGGGGCTGCGTTAGGAGCTTAACGCGGCTTTTTTGCAGGTGTTAGGTTTTTTTTGCAGCTCAAACAGCCCCATTGTTTTCTATGGGGGAATCGTGCACGAGCAAGTTTTTAAAGCTAGCCGCGTCCGTAAGCAACTCTGGTATCGAGAGTTGCAGTGGCGTTAAATATGCCTGTACGCTCCCTTTTTGGAGCCTAACGCAGCCATTCTGTGAACTCTCAATACCAGAGGTATTTAAAAGGTGCGGCCAGAAAAAAGCGTTAGCTACGCGGGTCGTTACCGACAAAACTCTAAATCTAGCCGTTAGAATATAGACATGTCCATCAATGTTGAAAATGCATTCAAAGGTTTAACTGGTTGAAAAAAAAACCAATTAATTTAATTATGTGTTTTGTTTGTTATAAACACAATAACGTGCATTTAGTTTGCAAATGCCTTTGTATCTGTGTGTGTTCATATTTTACACTGCATCAGCATGAACAATAAGAGATAACTTTAACCTTTAGCTGATTAGGATTTTATTATACAATAAAACAGATAAACTTGAATGTCTATCAGCTAGATTACGAGTTTTGAATGCTATAGAGATTTTTTCATGACCGCCACAAAAGCAGTGTTATTTCACCTACCTATAGCACTGGTATTAAAGGTTTTGATAAAGCAGGCTTGTGCGGGCGATATGGTGGCGTTGAGCTCCATACCGCACCGAAAACAAGCGCTGCTTTGATGTACTCGTGCACGATTTCCCCATAGACATCAATGGGGAGAGCCGGCCAAAAAAAAGTCTAACACCTGCGATCGCGGAAACAAAAGCTCCATAACCCAGCCCCATTGATGTCTATGGGGAAAAAGAAAATAATGTTTAAACCTAACATAAACCCCGAATATAAACCCCCCTAATCTGCTGCCCCTGACATTGCCGCCACCTACATACAGTTATTAACCCCTAATCTGCCACCCCCAACATCGCCTCCACCTACATAAAACTATTAACCCCTAATCTGCCCCTCCCGATGTCGCCGCCACTATACTAAAGTTATTAACCCGTAAACCTCTGGCCTCCCACATCACTACCACTAAATAAGTCCATTAACCCCTAACCCTAACGTAACCCTAAGCCTAACCTTAACACCCACTAACTTTAACATAATAAAAATATAGCTAAATTAAATTTACAATTATTAACTAAATAAACCTATTATCCCCTAAACCGCCAGCCCCCCCACATCGCAACAGCTAGCTACAATATAACTAATAGTTATATTGTAGCTAGCTTAGGTTTTATTTTTATTTCACAGGTAAGTTTGTATTTATTTTAACTAAGTAGGCTACTTAGTAAATAGTTATTAACTATTTACTCAAACATACAAACAGTTAATGCAGCACCTATCAGTGATGTCTACCCTTGGGAACTAAAGAGTTTATATCGGAGTATGCCAAAACTAATACGGCCTGTTTTGCTCCACAGCAGTTAGATGGTGAAATCCCACAAACATGAAATATAAGCTTTCAGCACCCGGAGCCTCCGTGAGATATGTTACTCAAACGGGCCCCTCAATATTTGCTCGTACTGTCTGTAAAGTACCTCTCCCCAGCGCTTACACATACAGGCATCAGTGTAATAGAAAAACACAGGAAGGCAAAAGTCCTCTTAGACAGGTCTTATGTGTTAATACCAAATATATGGTTCACTCACTTGATTCAAATGACGTATCTGTGCCGGACCTTGGAGCCACAGGGTATGTGAGCAGCGTCCTCCGAACCCAATGGCCCGCAACTGCAAAACCCAATGACTGGGGGCCCCTCTTTCAGCACGCCGTCATGGACTCCTTTCGCCTATCAAATTCACCTGTAGCACTCTTCTCCTTGATGCCAGTGTACATGCAGCGTAAAGAGTGGGCGGGGGTATGGCTAAAGTGCGACTCACTCCTCAATACTCATTCTGGTTGCTTGTACCATGATTACAAAGTGGGAAAACACCATACTCTACAGCTACCTTGATATATCCGTGCTCTAGAATGGATCCACATCAGCAGTCAGATGAACAAAGAGGCAAGAGCACCGGATATTAAACAGTAAAACGTCACTTTATTGTTTCTTTAAAACATGGAGACACCCGGTTACAGCAGATACCGGGCTGGTAAGGTTCTGTGGTGTGGGTAGTCACGTACCCTCCGACTGACACATTTTGGCTGTTGCCGTAATCGTAGCAGATGGGTACCTGTAGCCACAATTTATTTAAATATTCAAAATAAAGCTCATAGGTTAAAATAACACACGTGATCTTATCCCCACACCTGTGGTCACAAAACCAAACACACCTACAAAGGAGTAGAACACCTTATTAAAAACTGATCGCTACTACTATTCAAACTTCACTAAGTTACTGCATTATGATCTCTACTCAGCCCACTCAATTGACTCCAAAACATATAGATAGCTATCCAATTACAATCCCCTACATACTGAGTAATATAAGTGGTGCTCCCACGTCCTATGGACTAGCTTAATAATCATAAGTGTAAAGGAATTTCGTTGCTCCTAAGCCACTTGCTGTACGTGTCTATTTACTAATAACCCTATCCTGTTACCTATTACTGAGAGGAGTAACGTGGATCGGTAATGCACTATTGAAAAATATTAAATGTAAAAGAATGAAAAAAAGGAAGAAAAAAGAAAACTGTGTGCTAGCTAAGCAAATTCCGCATTACGCTACCAGTTAATGTAGAAAAAACAATATGGTAAATAATAAATAGGGTAAAAAGTATACCATCACTGAGTAATAGCTTCCCACAAGGCTAGAACTACCTTAATGTCAGAATGTGCTTATATATGTGTCTGAGCATCATTACTGTCACTGATCTATCCTTACATATATGGGGCTACCCTAATGTGAGAATGTGTTTGTATACGTTTCTGATCATCATTGCTGTCACTTAACTGTCCTTACATATATGGGGCTACCCTATTATGGTTAGGTATGTGTACCCAGCGCTAAATTTTATAAAAAGGCCTTAAGCTTACTAACAGATTAGCCTCCTAGCAGGCTAAATAGTAGGTAACAGAATAGGGGGCGATAGTAAGCGCTGAATAGCTTAAAAGGCTGGAAACTAAATTTTGGAGAATAATTTATTCCATATACATTCAAATTAAAATCACAGATAAAATGTTAAAACACAATGTTCATAAAGAAATACAGTAAAATTCTATTCATGGATCCATGAAATATTCCAGGAGTTTTATACCTGGCTACTTTAGTTGTACAAAACCTTGAATGTAGCTATCTCCAAGGTTCTTATGTGTGTTTGGGATAGATTAATAAGTCGGTTGCCTGACTTAGGCATTCTGGATATGGTTCTATTGTCAGTGGATGAAAAATGTGTGGACTGTGGTTCAGATCAGACCAATGTGATGTGTAACAATAAACAATAAACAATATATCAACTTTCAAATAAACATTAAAATCTCAGCACATGATGGTGTAAAAGCATTCGTTCAAACGTCAATACAAAATTCAAAAAAATAATACAATAATCAAAGGCGTGTGAGATCCGTTACCGGACCAAGTGGAGGAGGGGCTGTGAAAGAACGTGATGTTGATGCAAAAAGTAGGTGTTTAACCCCAGAGAAATGTGAATCCACACTAGCGCTAGTGAAAAAATTCAAAAAGAAAAACTATATAAAAAATATATATATAAAAGATAAAGAAATATAGAAAAATATATATATATAGTTCAAAGTAGATCAAACTTGGACAGGTGAAAAAATGTGAGACAGATGAAAATAGTGTGTATCTTCAAAAAATGAATAATCCCTTTGAAAAATAAAACAAAAATATCCGCAATCCAAAAGTGTAAAATTACGTAAAACAGATATAAATTTTGATGGGCAAAAGTCTTAATTGGCAGAGATTCTATATAGGTGTTCCAAAACACAGAGCCGCTTCAGCACCCTAGGTGCCAGATCCGGAGGTGGTAGTTACCAACTGGTAAGTGATATTGTTAGTGTCTATGATGAAAGTCCATATAGTATATATAAGAATATTGTTCATAAAGTCAATATCACAAAAATATAAAAATATAAAAAGATGAAAAAGCCAGTACGTCTGTCAACGCGTTTCGGCCACGATTTGGCCTTTCTCAAGCTCATAGTCTTGTGAAAGGCCAAATCGTGGCCGAAACGCGTTGACAGACATACTGGCTTTTTCATCTTTTTATATTTTTATATTTTTGTGATATTGACTTTATGAACAATATTCTTATATATACTATATGGACTTTCATCATAGACACAATATCACTTACCAGTTGGTAACTACCACCTCCGGATCTGGCACCTAGGGTGCTGAAGCGGCTCTGTGTTTTGGAACACCTATATAGAATCTCTGCCAATTAAGACTTTTGCCCATCAAAATTTATATCTGTTTTACGTAATTTTACACTTTTGGATTGCGGATATTTTTGTTTTATTTTTCAAAGGGATTATTCATTTTTTGAAGATACACACTATTTTCATCTGTCTCACATTTTTTCACCTGTCCAAGTTTGATCTACTTTGAACTATATATATATTTTTTTCTATATTTCTTTATATTTTATATATATATTTTTTATATAGTTTTTCTTTTTGAATTTTTTCACTAGTGCTAGTGTGGATTCACATTTCTCTGGGGTTAAACACCTAATTTTTGCATCAACGTCACGTTCTTTCACAGCCCCTCCTCCACTTGGTCCGGTAACGGATCTCACACGCCTTTGATTATTGTATTATTTTTTGAATTTTGTATTGAAGTTTGAACGATTGCTTTTACACCATCATGTGCTGAGATTTTAATGTTTATTTGAAAGTTGATATATTGTTTATTGTTTATTGTTACACATCACATTGGTTTGATCTGAACCACAGTCCACACATTTTTCATCCACTGACAATAGAACCACATCCAGAACGCCTAAGTCAGGCAACTGACTTATTAATCTATCCCAAACACACATAAGAACCTTGGAGATAGCTACATTCAAGGTTTTGTACAACTAAAGTAGCCAGGTATAAAACTCCTGGAATATTTCATGGATCCATGAATAGAATTTTACTGTATTTCTTTATGAACATTGTGTTTTAACATTTTATCTGTGATTTTAATTTGAATGTATATGGAATAAATTATTCACCAGAATTTAGTTTCCAGCCTTTTAAGCTATTCAGCACTTACTATCGCCCCCTATTCTGCTACCCTAATATGGGGCTAATCCTTAAAAAAACTATAATTGCTTACTTCATGTTTTTGTGGCACCAGACTTGTAAATGTTCCCCATTTCCTTTACTCATTCCCATACAAAAGCCAAAAGTCAAAAGTCGGGAATCCCCATAGTTTCGCTAATCCATAACTGTCACATCGATGCAGAACATATCCATACACTTTTTTTTATATATGTATACTGCTTTAGCCACTGCTAATCTGAAACACGGTCAGACAGTTGTATATAGTTATATATCAATCCACAATCAGATGTGGAGTGTTTTTGAGGTGTATTATCATAAAGGTGGGTGGTGTTACGATATTTAAGATATGTTACAATGTAGAGAGATAACCTCATCTGTTAACAACGCTAATAAACATAGGGTATAATCACAATAACTAAGAATCCACCCCGTGGTTCTAATGTCAATAATTTATAAGGTCACATTCCAAATTGAACCCATTTGGGACCCTCGTATTAAGTTTATGGATCCAATAAACCTCTCTCTTGGAGAGCAGTGTCTCTTGGTCGCCCCCTCTCTTGTCCCTTCTGGCTACCTCAATCACAGTTCAAATAAGTGATTTGGGGTTTTTGTTGTGTTTCAATTTAAAATGTTGTATTAGGGGAGTGGTGAGTTCAGCCTGCTTGATATTATTTATATGCTCACGGATCCTAGTCCTTACCTCACGTGTGGTTAAACCCACATATTGGATGTCACATAACTTACAATTTAGAAGATAAACAGCATATGTAGACCTGCAATTATAGCAAGCCCTATGCTCAAATGACTCCCCTGTATAGGAACTCTTGAAACCATTCCCTATTCTCACATGATCAGAGGCTATACAATTTATATAGCTACATCTATAGACCAGTGGCAGGTCCAGGGGGGGGGGGCAACGGGGCAATTGCCCCCCCCCCCCCCCGAGAATATAGTGAGAGAGGGCTTCCCTATTCCGCACTACCCTGCAGTTCTAGTAGGGCAGCAGTTTTGGGGGGGAGGAAAAGTGTCACAACTGCATATTTTTATTTTATTTATTTTTTTCCTGTAAATTTAAAAACCTTTTTTTTATGTTATGCGGTCACGTGACCCATTTTTTTGCCGAGGTCACATGATGTTTCTGTTACTTCCGCCGCCCGCCTTCCTGTCCCAGACTGTTGCCGACTTGCTGCACATGGATGGAGGGAGACACGCACATGCACACGTGATCTCCCTCCCAGGGCAGTGAGGAGCGGCTGTGAGGATCGCACGCACTGAGGACGCATGATCGCAGCAGAGCACACAGTGTGAGTGGGATCGTCGCAGATTGCACAGGAGTTGACAGTCACTGGAGGCCAGAGCGGAGAGGACTGGTGAGGAGGGAGGGGGCCAGCAGGGCAGGGGTGGCCAGGCGGGAGGACTGATGAGGAGGTGGCTGATGAGCGTGGTGCCGGTGATATAGTGTAAAAGAGTCTAAGACCGTGGACTTGATAGTAAGACCGTGACAACTCACTGGAAAAGCAATGTTTAGTTCCTACCTGGCTGGTATGCATGATCGATGTTTTGTGTAAAAAAGTGACTAATTTTCTTTTAAGCCTGACTACCTACCCCAGCAGGAAATCTCCTAGTAGCAGCCATGAAATCCGTGCTTGCAAAGCATCTGTTATTTTGGGCAGTAACAGTTGTTTTAAATAGTCTTTGTCTTTTTCACACAATAAATGCATGGCCATTGACTCGGTGCCGATAAATGCATACTAGGCATTCACAGTCCCCCAGATAAACTGTTCATGTGGCACTGTGGCAGTGCTTATTTTATTTCAGTAGAACTGGGTTGGGATTTGGGATTATAGTTTCCTGTTGTTTAACATAACATCTAATTCTGTTGCTGTCATCTTCTGATAGCATGTTTATTGTAGTTATTGTCTATTTCGTTTATAAGATGCCATTTTATATGTAAATATTAAAGAGCACAAGCTTCAGTTTCAGGACTGTTTAAATTGCTCAGTTTTATGGAAAACTTTGAAAACCCAATTGCACCATAAAATGTTCTTTATTTTTATTTTTTTAGGGCAGATTGTCTGTAAAACAAGTTGATGTCACATTTTTAGTTTACATTTGTTGGAACTGTTTGGATTTCCAGGAAGGGGTGTGTCTTACTATAAAGAATCAAAATCTCTTATTAAATGTGTTTTATATGTAAAACAAAAAATGACATGTTTTGTGAAAATTTAAAATGTTTATCTTTTTGAGAGGTGGAATCTGGTTGTGTATATGCAAGTTAGCCCCTTACTCAAAATGATTTAAATCTGTATGTTGGGAACCAAGCCAGTCATGTGGAAGTATTTTTGCAAAATAGCTATTAGGGGTATTCATGGGGAATTTTGTGTATGAGTGTATATATGTATGTGTGTGTGTGTGTGTGTGTGTGTGAGAGTGGCTGTGTGTGTGTGTGTGTGAGAGGGGCTGTGTGTGTGGGAGAGGGGCTGTGTGTGTGGGAGAGGGGCTGTGTGTGTGGGAGAAGGGCTGTGTGTGTGTGAGGGAGAGGGGTTGTGTGTTTATATATATATATATATATATATATATTTTTATATATATATATATATATATATATATATATATTTATATATATATATATATATATATATATATATATATATATATATATATATATATATATATATATATATATATATTTATATATATATTCAAATTACACCATGACCAAAAAATATTATGGCCGAAAAACAGCCTAAAACTTAGGGTGGGTAGGGGGTGGGGGGACAAAAAAAATCTGGAAGTGCCCCTCCCGAGACCAGGCTCTGGATCCGCCACTGCTATAGACCCCCTTGACACTAAGCCAAGAAGATTCAATTACATTATTTTCCCTCAATTGAGTGGGAGCTAGCTGGTTGCCCAAAGTTTTGCCTCTCTTGTAAGCAAAACGACAACCTCTAGACACCAGCTCAGTCAGATCATCATCTGCTTTAAGCAGTGCTAAATTCTTCAGCACAACATTGCACACCTGATGATATTGCCTGCTGTATTGTGTTACAAATGTAACCCTTCTCTCACCCTCACTCAATTCTGGTATTCTCTGGTTTTCCTTCAAAAGTTCAGACCTGTTCAATTTCTCTACTTCTTCACACACGCCCTTTATGGCGTTCTTTGAATATCCTCTTTCGAGAAATCTGCAAGTAAGGTCCTTGGCATGTTTGGAATAGTCTATTTCCTTGGTACAATTTCTTTTAACTCTAATGAATTGGCCTTTTAGCACTGACCTAAATACCTGTTTTGGATGTCCACTTTGGGCATGTAACAGAGTATTTCCTGTTATCGGTTTTCTATACAGTTCCACCATCACTTTTTTTTGTCCTTCTCACCCTTCAATACCACATCCAAGTAATTAATACTTGACTCTCCAAATTCATATATGAATTGAAGGCCAGCATCATTGGTATTAAGATATTCAACAAACTCAATTGCTCTGTCTTTACCTCCCAAATAACCAACAGGTCATCAATAAAGCGGCGGTAATAGACTATATTAGACTAAAATAAGTTCCTATTTCCAAAGATGTGGGACAGCTCCCACCAACCCTTGTATAGGTTGGCGTAAGACGGAGAAAATTTAGCCCCCATGGCTGTGCCACATCTCTGGAGATAGAACACCCCCTCAAAACTGAAGAAATTGTGAGTGAGAAGATATTTTGTCACCCTCAATACAAACTGGATATAATTGGTATCATACACTGTTTCCCTCCTCAAAAAGAAGGCTATGGCATCCAATCCCAAATCGTGCAGAATGGAGGAGTAAAGGGCTTTGACATCCACAGTAATCCAACCATTGTCGTTATCCCAATTTATTTTCTCCATCTCATTCAATAGTTGCTCATAAGTTTTACTACCAGGGGCTGGAGTATAGTATCCAGCCACTCTGATAGGGGCTCCAACAAGGAGCCTATTCCACTGATGATTGGCCTTCCTTCCACCCTCTCCAAGGTTTTATGAACCTTGGGTAAGTGATTGAATATAGACGTTCTCGGATAAGGAGGATATAAAAAAATCACAGTTATTTTGATCGAAATAACCAAATTCACTGCCATCATCAATCAGATCAGAGAGCTCTTTCTGAAATCTTCTCATAGGATCAAATTCTAATTTGGTGTACTGGAGAGGATTATCTAATTGTCTGTGTGCTTCCATTACAAAATAATCTCTACTCATGACCATGGTGTAATATATACAGGGAGTGCAGAATTATTAGGCAAATTAGTATTTTGACCACATCATCCTCTTTATGCATGTTGTCTTTCTCCAAGCTGTATAGGCTCGAAAGCCTACTACCAATTAAGCATATTAGGTGATGTGCATCTCTGTAATGAGAAGGGGTGTGGTCTAATAACATCAACACCCTATATCAGGTGTGCATAATTATTAGGCAACTTCCTTTCCTTTGGCAAAATGGGTCAAAAGAAGGACTTGACAGGCTCAGAAAAGTCAAAAATAGTGAGATATCTTGCAGAGGGATGCAGCACTCTTAAAATTGCAAAGCTTCTGAAGCGTGATCATCGAACAATCAAGCGTTTCATTCAAAATAGTCAACAGGGTCGCAAGAAGCGTGTGGAAAAACCAAGGCGCAAAATAACTGTCCATGAACTGAGAAAAGTCAAACGTGCAGCTGCCAAGATGCCACTTGCCACCAGTTTGGCCATATTTCAGAGCTGCAACATCACTGGAGTGCCCAAAAGCACAAGGTGTGCAATACTCAGAGACATGGCCAAGGTAAGAAAGGCTGAAAGACGACCACCACTGAACAAGACACACAAGCTGAAACGTCAAGACTGGGCCAAGAAATATCTCAAGACTGATTTTTCTAAGGTTTTATGGACTGATGAAATGAGAGTGAGTCTTGATGGGCCAGATGGATGGGCCCGTGGCTGGATTGGTAAAGGGCAGAGAGCTCCAGTCCGACTCAGACGCCAGCAAGGTGGAGGTGGAGTACTGGTTTGGGCTGGTATCATCAAAGATGAGCTTGTGGGGCCTTTTCGGGTTGAGGATGGAGTCAAGCTCAACTCCCAGTCCTACTGCCAGTTTCTGGAAGACACCTTCTTCAAGCAGTGGTACAGGAAGAAGTCTGCATCCTTCAAGAAAAACATGATTTTCATGCAGGACAATGCTCCATCACACGCGTCCAAGTACTCCACAGCGTGGCTGGCAAGAAAGGGTATAAAAGAAGAAAATCTAATGACATGGCCTCCTTGTTCACCTGATCTGAACCCCATTGAGAACCTGTGGTCCATCATCAAATGTGAGATTTACAAGGAGGAAAAACAGTACACCTCTCTGAACAGTGTCTGGGAGGCTGTGGTTGCTGCTGCACGCAATGTTGATGGTGAACAGATCAAAACACTGACAGAATCCATGGATGGCAGGCTTTTGAGTGTCCTTGCAAAGAAAGGTGGCTATATTGGTCACTGATTTGTTTTTTGTTTTGTTTTTGAATGTCAGAAATGTATATTTGTGAATGTTGAGATGTTATATTGGTTTCACTGGTAAAATAATATAATTATGCACAGTAATAGTCACCTGCACACACAGATATCCCCCTAAAATAGCTATAACTAAAAACAAACTAAAAACTACTTCCAAAACTATTCAGCTTTGATATTAATGAGTTTTTTGGGTTCATTGAGAATATGGTTGTTGTTCAATAATAAAATTAATCCTCAAAAATACAACTTGCCTAATAATTCTGCACTCCCTGTGCAACTGTCTGACCGTGTTTCAGATTAGCAGTGGCTAAAGCAGTATACATATATAAAAAAAAGTATATGGATATGTTCTGCATCGATATGACAGTTATGGATTAGCGAAACTATGGGGGTTCCCGACTTTTGACTTTTGTATGGGAATGAGTAAAGGAAATGGGGAACATTTACAAGTCTGGTGCCACAAAAACATGAAGTAAGCAATTATAGTTTTTTAAGGATCAGCCTCATATTAGGGTAGCCCCATATATGTAAGGACAGTTAAGTGACAGCAACGATGATCAGAAACGTATACAAACACATTCTCACATTAGGGTAGCCCCATATATGTAAGGATAGATCAGTGACAGTAATGATGCTCAGACACATATATAAGCACATTCTGACATTAAGGTAGTTCTAGCCTTGTGGGAAGCTATTACTCAGTGATGGTATACTTTTTACACTATTTATTATTTACCATATTGTTTTTTCTACATTAACTGGTAGCGTAATGCGGAATTTGCTTAGCTAGCACACAGTTTTCTTTTTTCTTCCTTTTTTACATTCTTTTTCATTCTTTTTCATTTAATATTTTTCAATAGTGCTTTACCGATCCACATTACTCCTCTCAGTAATAGGTAACAGGATAGCTCGTCAGTTTGGGGTTATTAGTAAATAGACACGTACAGCAAGTGGCTTAGGAGCAACGAAATTCCTTTACACTTATGATTATTAAGCTAGCCCATAGGACGTGGGAGCACCACTTATATTACTCAGTATGTAGGGGATTGTAATTTGGATAGCTATCTATATGTTTTGGAGTCAATTGAGTGGGCTCAGTAGAGATCATAATGCAGTAACTTAGTGAAGTTTGAATAGTAGTAGCGATGTTTGGTTTTGTGACCACAGGTGTGGGGATAAGATCACGTGTGTTATTTTAACCTATGAGCTTTATTTTGAATATTTAAATAAAGTGTGGCTACAGGTACCCATCAGCTACGATTACGGCAACAGCCGAAACGCATCAGCCGGAGGGTACGTGACTACCCACACCACAGAACCTTACCAGCCTGGTATCTGCTGTAACCGGGTGTCTCAATGTTTTAAAGAAACAATAAAGTGACGTTTTACTGTTTAATATCCGGTGCTCTTGCCTCTTTGTTCATCTGATTAACTATTTACTAACTACCTAGAATAAATACAAGCTTACCTGTGAAATAAAACCTAACCTGCCTTACACTAAAACCTAACATCAAAAAAAATAAACACTAATATTACTAAAAATAACTAAATTACATAAAAAAACAAGCACTAAATTACAAAAAATAAGAAACAAATGATCAAAGTAAAAAAGAATTACATCTAATCTAATAGCCCTATCAAAATAAAAAAGCCTCCCCAAATAAAAAAACCCTAGCCTACAATAAACTACCAATGGCCCTTAAAAGGGCCTTTTGTGGGGCATTGCCCCAAAGAATTCAGCTCTTTTATCTGTAAAAAAAAATATAAACACGATCCCAACAGTAAAACCCACCACCCCACAACCAACCCCCCCAAATAAAAACCTATCTAAAAAAACCTAAGCTCCCCATTGCCCTGAAAAGGACATTTGTATGGGCATTAATCTAAAAATAAAACCCACCCAAAAAAACCTTAAATAAACCTAACACTAACCTCTGATGATCCACTTACAGTTATTGAAGTCCCGCTTGAAGGATCCATTTAGTCGGCAAGAAGTCTTCATCCAGACGGCCTCTTCGATCTTCATCCAGCCGGTGAAGTCCTCATCCAGGCGGCAAAAAGTCTTCATCCAGACGGCATCTTCTATCTTCATCCATCCGGCGCGAAGCGGGTCCATCCTGAAGACATCCTGCGCAGAGCGGATCGCCGCCGTAAACTGGAACTTCAATTCAAGTGACATCATCCAAGATGGCATCCCTTGCATTCCTATTGGCTGAAAGATTTCAATCATCCAATAGGATTAGAGCTGCTAAAATCCTATTGGCTGTTCCAATCAGCCAATAGGATTTGAGCAACTCTCATTCTATTGGCTGTTCCGATCAGCCAATTGGATGAGAGCTCATCCTATTTGGTGGGTTGGTTGTGGGGGTGGTGGGTTTTACTGTTGGGGGGTGTTTGTATTTTTTTACAGGTAAATTCTTTGGGGCAATGTCCCACAAAAGGCCCTTTTAAGGGCCATTGGTAGTTTATTGTAGGCTATCGTTTTTTTTATTTTTTGAGGGGGCTTTTTTATTTTGATAGGGCTATTAGATTAGGTGTAATTCTTTTTTATTTTTGATAATTTGTTTCTTATTTGTCGTAATTTTGTGTTTGTTTGTTTTTGTAATTTAGTTTTTTTTTTTTTAATTAGATACTTTTTTTAATTTTTAGAGTAGTGATAGGATTTTTTTAATGTGTAGTTTAGTTTAATTAAATTGGTAGTTAGTTTATTTGTAGTTTAATAATTATCTTAGTTTCATTGTTAGTTTAAAATTAATTTATTTAATTTGACAGGTAAGTTTTAATTTAATTTAAGATAGGGAAATTGTCATTTTAATATAAAGTTAGGGGGTCGTTAGGTTTAGGGGTTAATAGTTTATTTTAGTATATTTCATTGTGGGGAGCTTTTGGTTTAGGGGTTACTAGTTTATTTAAGTATATTTCGTTGTGGGGGGCTTGTGGTTTAGGGGTTAATAGGTTTATTATAGCGGCGGTGTGGGCGGACGGCAGATTAGGGGTTAATAATATTTAAATAGTGTTTGTGATGTGGGAGGGTGGCGGTTTAGGGGTTAATAGGTTTATTACAGTGGTGACGATGTTGGGGAATAGGGGTTAATACATTTTAATAGTGGCGGCGATGTCCGGAGTGGTAGATTAGGGGTTAATAACTATATTATAGTGTTTGCGATGCAGGAGGGCCTCGGTTTAGGGGTTAATAGGTAGTTTACGGGTGTTAGTGTACTTTTTAACACTTTAGTTATGAGTTTTATGCTATAGATTCATAACTACTGACTTTAGATGGTGGTACGGAACTTGTACCGCTCACTTTTTGGCCTCTCAGGCAAACTCGTAATACCGGCGCTATGGGAGTCCCATTAAAAGGGCGGTACTGACGTTGCGTGACAGGCTAAAAGGTGTGCGGTACACCTATACCTACAAGACTTGTAATAGCAGCGTTAGGGAAAAAGCAGAGTTATGGGCCATAACGCTGCTTTTTCAATCATAAAGCCAAACTTGTAATCTAGCTGTATTTAAATTAAGATTAGCTCTACAATATCTTCTTTATAGCCATATTAGATTGTGAGCAACCAGTCCTTAAAGGGACACTGAATAAAAAAAAAATATTTTATGATTCAGATAGAGCATGACATTTTAGGCAACTTTCTAATTTACTCCTATTATACATTTGTCTTTGTTCTCTTGCTATCTTTATTTTAAAAGCAGGAATGTAAATTTTAGCAGCCTGCCCATTTTAGGTTCAGTACCATGGATAGCGCTTGCTTATTGGAGGCTTACATTTACCCACCAATAAGCAAGCATAACCCAACCAAGAATGGGCCGGCTCCTATGTATCACATTCCTGCTTTTTAAATAAAGATAGCAAGAGAACGAAGAAAAAATGATAATAGGAGTAAATTAGAAAGTTGCTTAAAATTGAATGCTGTATCTGAATCATGAAATAAAAAAAATTGGGTTTAGTGTCCCTTTAATGCCCAGTTGTACTTTATGTTAGTGGCATCATAAACAGATTTAAGAAAAAAATGTAGTGCTCTTTTAGATGCATACATATACAATTTCTAGAGTTTAATGTTAATTTGTTTTTTTTCTATGACCTCTTAATTTATTTATTTTAGAGGTCTTATTGGATTGTTAAATGTTATACTCTGTACCTTTGGCCTATTTGGAGTATACTAGAGAGTTATTTCCAGGTACAGAACATGTAAGGGTTACCTATGCTCACTTCAGGTCCAGAGCAAGCTGAGAGCAAACATAAACTGGAAAAGATAGAAATTTGGCCAGATGACTAGAATTGCTGTGTTAGAAAATTCTATAGTTCAGGAGAGGTTACCTGGTTCCGGCAAGCTGGCAAGTGCCATTCAAACACAGCTTGGTAAGCAGAATGGTAACATTAGATGGGGTTAAAATTAACAATAGGTGGGGGGGGGTAGATTTGTGAACATATATGTACCCCAGTGGAAGCTGGGGGAAATGAGCAAGGTCTATATCATTTGACTAGTGAGATCAATGGTTTTCTGTTGTGTAATTAAAAATGGGTTGAGATGACAAACCATGAGATGACTGATAAAGTAAAGCTCCTGGTTGTTATAAGACACTCCAGTCAGAGAAGTAGCACTAGATTCCTGCAAATGTAAAGGTCAAAAGACCAGATAAACACATAAAGACCAGGCCAGCACTCAAGGTCAATGTTAGAGCAAGAAGGTCGACCAAGTAGTGGTCACATAGACTTCTAAAGGCTTATTAGCTACAGGGGAGAAGATAACAAATAGATAAGCAATTACACTAGTAGTATGGGAGGCAGCAAAGTGTAACCTGCAGGTAGGACTAGAATATTAGCCAATCACAAGATCAGCTTTTTCTGTAGTTTTACTGAAAGTGTAGAAGACTCAAGATTAATTAATTCTAGTCTCAGCATTTACATTTTAGTAGAAACAGATTTGCAAGTTATGTAATGACCTCTCAAAACAAGTACAAATGACATTTAAAAAACCCCATAACAGTTTGAAAAAGAGAAAAAACTTTATTACAAAAGTATTAAAAACACATATGGGTATAAATAGCTATATGAAATTGGGGAAAAGGCGACTTGGAATCACAAAATGTTAGCAAGGAGGAACATTTTCAATGGAATTAATTTTTTTTTCTCATTTAAATGGGGAACCAATGAATGTACGTTACAAATATTAATTGATAAGAAAAATCAAACTCACCAATTGTTTATTGTGGTAGAAATCAATCAAATCAATCAATTTAAGCAATCACATGAAAGTAAGGAGAAAATATATTTCCTAGTAAATAACAAGTAAATGTTCCTATTTGAATTAGTACTTAATTCTAATACTATGTAGGCATCTGCTTAACTTTTAAGGAGAGAAACCACTTTTAAAAAATGTGTTTCACACCCTTAAAGGGACACTGAACCCAAATTTTTTTCTTTCGTGATTCAGATTGAGCATGACATTTTAAGAAACTTTCTAATTTACTCCTATTATCAAATTTTCTTTATTCTCTTGGTATCTTTATTTGAAATGCAAGAATGTACGTTTAGATGCCAACTTGGACAACCTGAAAGGGTTAAATTTTTTGGAACAAACGTTTTGTCTGAACCATAATTTTGGCCGATGCACAAAGTCCAAAAAAAAGAACTAATGCCATCTGCGACAGCATCCGAACAAACCTCCCATAGGAGCCTATGGAAACGCTTGTTAAAGGACCGTTTCCATTTGGCATTAAATAAAAACAAAATGGCGACTATGAGTTTCTATGTCAAAAATACTTATAATTTCTTTTTTTTTCCTGGATTTTAACATTCTCTAAACTATAAATTGTGACCTCACTGGCTTGCTACTTTATATCTTCCTAAAAGATCTTTAAACGAGATTGCACCTTCATCAACGGGTTTTTATGGGTGACGAGCATCCATGCACCCTCTAAACTCATTCCTTAGAGTGCCTTTAAAAACACCTATGCCTACATTACTGAACTCACGGTCATGAATACTGATACAAGATTACAAGCTCACTAATGTAGGTGCAAGCATTTTGAAAAGCACATTTATGATGTCTTTTATTAAAGGATCTAATATCAAAGAATCCATTTAAATGTCTCAAGTGCCTTGCATTTAATATAATTCAAAATTATCTTTCAGTCAGTCAAAACCTTTTATCTTTATGCTTAACCTGCTCTAGAAGTATGTAATGGTAAAATTGTGAATAACCCTTCTTAGAATGAATGTAGAGAATCTTATTCAACTCTTTCCAAATTAGCTTCCTCCATAACATTTCCTGTACTAAGTAGCCATAATATAATATTTACAAGTTTCAAATACGTGGTATCTAAGAGAGCTACAAGATATTTTATCATAATTAACTTAATTCATAGAGCACTTAAAAGACAAACGGCTAGATTACGAGTTTTGCGGTAAGCTGAAAAAGTAGCGTTAACAGGTCCTAACGCTGCTTTTTCACTACCGCTGGTATTACGAGTCTTGCAGGTTTAGGGGCACCGCACACTTTTTTAGCCTTACCACAAACCGACTTATGTAAACTTCATAAAGTCTTTTTTCTATGGGACTTTCATAGCGCCGGTATTACGAGCTTGTACTGGGAGGCCAAAAAGTGAGCGGTACAGCCTACCCTGTCAAGATTCCTAACGCATTTTAAAGTCAGTAGTTATGAGTTTTACACTACAAAGCCGTAGCATAAAACTCATAACTAAAGTGCTAAAAGTACACTAACAACATAAACTAAATATTAACCCCTAAACCGAGGCCCTCCCGCATCGCAAACACTAAAATAAAATTAATAACCCATAATCTGCCGCACCTGACATCACTGTCACTATAATAAACATATTAACCACTAAACCGGTACACTCCCGCCTTGCAAACACTAGTTAAATATTATTAACCCCTAATCTGCTGCCCCTAACATCGCCGCCACCTACATTATACTTATTAACCCCTAATCTTCCAGTCCGGACATCGCCGCAACCTACATTATATTTATTAACCCCTAATCTGCTGCCCCCAACATTGCCGCCACCTACCTACATTTATTAACCCCTAATCTGTCGCCCGCAACGTCGCCGCCACTTTATTAAATTTATTAGCCCCTAAACCTAAGTCTAACCCTAACCTTAACACCCCCTAACTTAAATATAATTTAAATAAATCTAAATAAAATTCCTATCATTAACTAAATTATTCCTGTTTAAAACTAAATACCTATAAAATAAACCCTAAGCTAGATACAATAAAACTAATAGTTACATTGTAGCTATCTTAGGGTTTATTTTTATTTTACAGGCAAGTTTGTATTTATTTTAACTAGGTAGAATAGTTATTAAATAGTTATTAACTATTTAATAACTACCTAGCTAAAATAAAGACAAATTTACCTGTAAAATAAAACCCAACCTATGTTACACTAACACCTAACACTACACTACAATTAAATAAATGAACTAAATTAAATACATTAAATTAAATGAGCTAAATCACATAAAAAAACACCTCAATTACAGAAAATAAAAAACAAATTACAGATTTTTAAACTAATTACACCTAATCTAATATCCCTATCAAAATAAAAAAGCCCCCCCAAATTAAAAAAAAACCCTAGCCTAAACTAAATTATCAATAGCCCTTAAAAGGGCCTTTTGCGGGGCATTGCCCCAAAGAAATCAGCTCTTTTACCTGTAAAAAAAATACAAACAACCCCCCCAACAGTAAAACCCACCACCCACACAACCAACCCCCCAAATAAAATACTAACTAAAAAAACTTAAGCTCCCCATTGCCTTAAAAAGGGCATTTGGATGGGCATTGCCCTTAAAAGGGCATTTAGCTCTTTTGCAGGCCCAAAGTCCCTAACCCCCGAAGATTCACTTACCTGGAGAAGTCTTCATCCAAGCGGCAAGATGTCCTCAAGGAAGCCGGCAGAAGTGGTCCTCCAGATGGGCAGAAGTCTTCATCCAGACGGCATCTTCTATCTTCATCCTTCCGACGCGGAGTGGCTCCATCTTCAAGACATCCGGCACGGAGCATCCTCTTCAAACGACGTCTTCTTCCGAATGAATATCACTTTAAGTGACGTCATCCAAGATGGCGTCCCTTAGATTCCGATTGGCTGATAAAATTAAAGACAAGATAGCTGAATGGTTTCTAGCTTATCAGGGCCGTCTTTAATATTGACTGGACCCTGAGCAAAAAATTTCTTGCCCCCCCCCCCCCCACCCCATGCAATTTCGCTCTCCACCCCAACATCCCAAAAAACAACTAAATCAATTTATTTTATAATTGTTTTCAAAATTATTAGCCCAGCAGTGCTGGGCTAATCATTTAAAAAAATGAAATAAATTGCAATATGTGAAACTGGACTTAAGCAGTATTAATAAGTAAATAAATACTGTGGATTCATTTAATATTCTTTTGAATGTGATTCTGGTGTGAGGTTAGCTGGTTAAAGAGATTTAGGGCAGCCAACAGGAGCAAAGCAAGTTAAAGACTGAGGAGGAAGCATGGAGGTGCAGACAAATATAAGTTTACTGACTGAAACAGCAGAACTGCTATGGAAAGCTGTAAAACCTGAGAGAAAACAAAAACTATAAAAATAAACCTTACATTAATGTGTGAAGTATCAGCATGACACTATACATCAGCCACAGCAGCACATCTCACTTCTTTGCTAAGAACAAGTTCCCTCTCACCCTGCACTAGACAATGCTGCATGGGGAGGGGCGTGTGTGCACTCACTTATTGTCCCATCAGCAGTCTGGTATGACCCATAAAAAAAAAAAAAAAAAAATTTTTTTTTTTAGGACTCTTGGGCCCCTCAACAGAGACTGGGCCCTGGGCAGCTGCCCCTTTTGCCCTGTGTTAAAGACGACCCTGTAGCTTATGCTCTAACTTCCGGTTGTACAGATATTTATTGTGACATCACTTTCAGATGCATATGAAACTCCAATTTTTTCTCTCATGATTCAGATAAGACTTTCTTATTTATTTCTATTATTGTAGCAGTTTTGCAAAAATGTTATCCATTTGCAAGAGCACTAGATGGCAGCACTATTTCCTGCCATGTAGTGCTACACTTGCCTACCTAGGTATCTTTTCAACACAGAATATCATGGGAACAAAGCAAATTTGATAATAGCAGTAAATTGGAAACTTCTTAAATATGGTATTCTCTGTCTGAGTCACAAAACAACATTTTTGGGGTTCATACCCCTGTAAAGTTAATTATGGGGTTTGTAGTCCACCTTATGAATGGATAAAGAGAACATGATAATAGCTCATATAAAAATAATTAAATAAGGCAGATCCAATCATTAATCATTACCCTTTTTAAGAAATAATACCCCATCATATAAATGGAAAAAGAGTATAAATGAATGAAATGCAACTATAAAAAATAAAATATAAGAGATAAATTATTAATTAAAATCTTAAAAATAAAATGCTTATTAAAAATTGTTCTTTAAAAAAATGTTCATTTTAAAATATTCTTTAAAAATATATACCTGAGTGTCCAAAATAAACAGTATAAATTTAAACACATAAAAACATATAGAATAATTTAACAATCTCAAATATATACAGAGAAGGATCATATAGTTCAGACTGTAAACCTCCTATTACATATAGGGTCAGATTAAAAGTGGAGTATTATTTAACGCTCCCACTTGAGGGTTAACTGTGCTAGAAGTAAGCTTTTTGCGCTTCGGGCTGCGTTCGTATTACAAGTTGAAAGTAAACTGGCATGCTAACCTGAAGTGCCAGACTTACAATATCATAGAAAGATGAGTTACAAGTTTAAAAACACTTAAACTCTCTAGATCAGTGCTTTCCAAACTGTGTGTCGGGACTCACTAGTGTGTCGGCAGGAGTGTGTTGGTGTGTCCCTGCTTCAGCACAAATTTTTTTAAATGTATTTATTTTTTGGGTTTCTGACTTTCCGCCTGCCTGCCTGCTACACATTGTGGGTCACAGATCATCTTAACCAATTGGCGCAGCTCAGTGGGAACTATAACTATTCCTATTGGCGGCTTGGGCGGCACATTGGCTCCTGACTGCACGTGTAGTCTCCTTAATTGGCTCGTGACTGCATGTGTAGTCATTGAGCAAGACAGCAATGTGTTTGCAGCGCGGGCAGTAGTCAATCGGACTCACCGAGCTCTGAGGGCAGCAGCTTAAACGCTTTTGTTTGCAACTAGCTCCCAGTAGTGCATTGCTGCTCCTGCTCTTGATATATGGATAGGAAGTGGAAACTTTAAAAATGCTTGATGATGAAATGTGAGTGTCTTTATCTAATATTCCCCCAAATATTCAGAAATTGTGTTCATCCCATCAACCTCATACATCCCATTAAAATAGTAAGTAGCTATTGGTGTTATTAAACTTTTTTTTAAATTCTTGCACATACATACTGTTACTTGTAAATTTCATTATTATATAATTTATGTATGTGTCTGTATCTCTTAAAACAAGTTAGTTTAACCTCCTTTTTGCTAGTACAACTGATTTAATTACTGTGTCGTGAAATGATGTAGGTCTAAAAAGTGTGTCACCAACATGAAAGGTTTGGAAAGCTCTGCTCTAGATTAAATAAGTATATAGCATTAGTATGTAGCTGATTCCTTTTTAGCGAATTGTATCTTGTTGTGAAACAATGTATTACATATATAATATCAAGCAGTTGGATACAAGCTGTATTGTATAGCGGGTTTAGTGTCTAGTTCAAAAGATTGAGTGACAAGTGATTTTTAAAATCTTTTAGATATCACAGTTAGGGATTATAGCTGTAGTGCTAATACCCTGTTTATAATAATGAGATCCTTGCTGGTCACGTACGCATTTACAATACCATTCGGTTCTGAGAATTAATCTTTCTGCTTAAGCCCCTTCTGTAGCGGGGGCTGAATTAATGTTTAACTGACTAGTTTCACTTTCATAGTATAGTGTAAAGTCACTGAATCATGCACACAAGTAACGGCCATTAAGGCAGAAATCTACCATCAACATTATAATAGAGAGTAAGCGGTTAAAAAACAAAAGTGTCTACTCTCTACAGCCATACCCCTAACACGTGTTTCGCTCACGCTTCCTCAGAGGGGTTACACGCCGGCTGAATTGTGAGTTTATTTACTGGTTCATATGTCCCACCTTTCCTGTGGGATAGGATGACATGAGGAATCAATTTCATATTGATTGGTGGAATTTCTTGTCAATCATATTTAAGTATCCAATGAGGACATGTTACTTCATAGGATACTACTCTGTTACATTGTTGCAATCTTATACATGCAAATGACGTTAGCATGTTACATTGTTGCAATCTTTTACATACAAATGAAGTTCGTATATATACTATTTAACTTGCATGTTATCGAAATATGTTGATGTGGGCTAAAATCTGAATAATCTGATGCTTACTCAAACTCCTATATATATATATAAATCAGCAAAGTAAGGGAGTCACTCACAGGGTCTTGTAGTTAAGACAAAGTCTTTATTATTATTATTATTATTATTAATAAAGACTTTGTTCTTAACTACAAGACCCTGTGAGTGACTCCGTTACTGCTGATTTGTATTATACTTGGAGTGCACCCGGGGCACCACGGGCCGGTTTTGGGCCTTTACAATTTACCAGGAGTGCTTCTACCATTTTCCTTTGCTATATATATATATGTAAGAAAAAATATTTCCAAAACGAAGCAACTGAGTAAAAACTTGTATCCTTTATTCCTTTAAAAATGTATGCAAAGGACATACAACAACATGGATAGGGTTCAGACAATAAAACTCTTACCGGTTTCGGTCATATTGACCGTAATCATAGAATAGCACCTGTTAGGGGGTGCTCCCTTTTATGCTGAGCAATCCATGTTCATTGGTTAAAAACAATTGTTTGCTGATCACCTTAACCCTATAAATACTTAATTCCCCTTTGTGCACAAATTGGGGAACTAACAATGTAATATAAACATAAATACATTAATCATTGACAATGGTAATGAAAAAACAATATTGATGAATACAGTCTAGAGAATATAAATTATTTTAACAGCTTAACAGAAAACAAGTAAGTTAACATGCTGAATACATAGGGACATTGGATCAGTCAAATCAGCACAGAAAATGGAGTATACAAACATAATGTTTACAACACATATTTCATGGTTTAATAATTATGTGTAGTAGACCCAAAATCAAAATCAAAATATCTTTATCACTACTAATCCATCCCCATTGAAAGCAAAAGAGGAAAAGGTAGTAACCACCAACACCTGGTATATGAAGGAATGGTGGACACAATAAGAATAAACATGAACATGAATATAAGAAAAAACAAACAAATATATGGGCATATAATGGTTTAGTAAAACAACAATAACCATGTAGATAGACAACTACTAACACTCTCGAAACGTACATTAAGATGAAGTGTGCGTCACTAATCTATGCGTTATATATTGTTTTATCTATGTGTTTAACCCAAACGTACTTGTGAGTCAATAGAATCCAAACACATAAACCTGTTATAAAATGGCTCATGTATTCACTTACATTGATGTATGCTTTTGTCATATGTCTGTAATCTCCCTTTATAATTATCTTTGCCAATAATTTATGATGTCATATTCAGAGTTGTAACCATATGGTAATAGGCATTTAGTTTTAAAAATCCAATCTGTTTCTTGTTTGCATAGTATAGATAGCTTGTCACCACCTCTTGGTGGTGTGGTTATCTGTTCTATAGCTTGTCATCTAAAGGATGTAACATCCTGATGGTGGAAATCTATAAAATGAGTAGAAAGTGCTGAACAGGTACGTTTATTAGAGATATAGGATAGATGTTCTCTAATACGTTTACCTACTTTTCGGGTAGTTCTACCTGTGTACTGTTTTTTACAGATAGTGCATTCTATTATGTAAATTACAAAAGTGCTTTTGCAATTGACACATCCTTTAGTATTGAATTCTTCTCCCGTTACATGGGACTTAAATGTTTGTGAAATGTTTATATGATCACAAGATGTACACACTTTCTTACCACATTTAAATGTACCATTATGTCTCAACCAAGATGACCCTGAGTGTTTTTCATTTTTTAACATGCTAGGGGCTAAGATGTTACCAAGGGTCACATTTCTTTTTGGAACAAACATGCAACCCTGTTCGACTGTATCTCTTAAGTCCTTGTCCCCCATTAGTATTCTTTTTAATGATTCTACAGACATCATCGTATTGAGAAGAATATGACGTGATCAATTTGAGATTGTGTTTTGAATCTTTAGAATTTCGTGTTGATTTTTCTAATGCACTTGCCCTATTAGTATCCTTGACTTCAAAGAATGCTTTAGCTATGACTTTGGTGGGATAACCCCTCTTTTGCATTCTTGTTTTTAGATTTCTGCTCTCTAACCGAAAGGCATCCTCATGTGTACAATTTCTTTTTGCCCGCAGGAATTGACTTTTCGCAATTCCTTTGAAAACATGTTAAGTCCGGAGCTGCAGGGAGCGGCAGTTAGACAAGAGAGTCGGATTGACTCGATAATCAGCTGTTTCAGTCCGTGTGGCTTCAACCCACAGAAGCTTTGTTTTTAAAGTAGATTACTTTCCTCTTTCACTGACATCTGTCAGTCTGATAAAGTCCAAAGATTATATGGGGCTTTAGAAGGTTCCACAATGAAGTTAGGATGATTTTCAGTTTCTATTAGAGAGCTACAATGGCGTGTCCTGTGAGTAGCAGAGCTACTAGCTAAACAAAATTAATTAGCAGGTGGTGCAGGGTTAGGTAGGATTTTAAAGGCTGGATTTAAAGGTATACACATGAACAAGCCAAATACCTGACAATTGCAAGATAATTTCAGTAAGTCATTGTTTATTATGACAACAACTAATCAATAACTCCTCCTAGGTCAAACCTTCTATTTTACTTTATTTTATTTTATTTGCACTATTACTCCTCATAAAGCCGTTTACACTCTTTTTATAACACTCTATTATAAAATAAATTAGGCTCACATCCATCATATGCAGTAATAGGCACTTAACTTTTAAATTTAGTAAGACAACTACTTATAACACATACTGTAGTTGCCATTTTTTTTTAAATAAAACACACACTTCACTTATTTTCACTTTTTTTTCACACCTTGAGGCCGAATTATCAAGCTGCTCTGAGGCCGCGGACAGAAATCCACCTGATCGAATATAATCGGGTTGATTGACACCCCCTGCTAGCCAATCTGCAGGGGGTGGCATTGCACAAGCGGTTCACAATAACTGCTTGTGCGTATGCTGTCGGCATTTATAGATGTGCAGTGGACATGATACTCTACATCGTATCATGTCTGCTCGCACTATGATAAATTGACCCCCTTATTTCTAAATGGATCCACTTCCGATTTTACACTTAGTCTTGAAGTACAAGACACTAATCAAAATATGTTTCATTTTTTTAAAACATATTAGTGCACAACTTATTGTTACTCTACCTAGGAAGACCTAATAACACGACGAAAGGATTAAGTTGAGACTTAAAGGAAATATCTTTGTGAGAATAAACCCCATACTACTGGTATCTCCTATATCAGAAAATGACCTGAACTGAACGTATCAACTCATGCAGACAAAAATATACATCGACATACTGTGCAGTACAATATTATCTTATTATAATAAAGATACAATTCCAAAAATACTACTATGCGCTAAAACAACATTATACTATTGCCCTCATTATCAAAGTATACACAAGAGTTACTTTTACTATTTCTAGTGTAAATATCATGTGAAAATATACAATCATTTATTGAATACTCTTCGTACAACATAACCTCTGAATTAATAGACTAAAAATCCGATACAAGGTTTTATTACTGACAGTGTTGCTTTGGCAAATTATACTATATATATATATATATATATATATATATATATATATATATATATATATATATATATATATATATATATATATATTTATAAAATATTTTACCAGGCTTTTATATATATATATATATATGGAAATTTGTGAAAAGATTGGTATCAAGGCGCTCTGTTTATATAACCATATACAAATGTAAATAAATATGTATGACAGAGGATATATACTGTTTGATTCACACCCAACAGTACAATAATATCAAGTCTAAAAAAACAAACTATTGGTAATCGAATTCCAAATTGGCTTTATCAATATAAAATAAATGCACTTCCTAGAGTTTTTCAAGTGTTATGAAACACACCATGAGAGTGTAATATGGTATATAAATTAGATGTTTAAATCCAAAATATTATATATGTGTATCAGTATAGACAAACTTTGTTAATTTCATCAGTTGCCACAAATAAATAAAGACCCAGAATGGTTAGTCCTTCGTCATAAAGGTTGATTAAAATTAATAGGTCAATGTTTAAAAGAGTATCTCAATATTTAAAAACAAAACAATTTAGTCCCCAAGTCGCTTGATATGTAGTCTTATTCTTATGCAATCCAAAAAATGTAGATGAATGCCTACTTACTACAAGTAACCTCAATCCTATGAGGTAAGTAAATACGTCCCTTTAAGGAATAGATGTCCCACAGCAATCCAGGATGCCGCTTCTGTGTCTTCTCAATATGGTAGAATGGTTGTCTTCCTTTGTGAATCTGGTTTATGTCCTCCTCTCAGCAATACGATGTATCATGAACATGTAAAAAAAGGGATACAAATACAGACCAGTACTGTATGTAAATTAAAAGCTTATTTTATTTACTCAATATAAAAAAAGCGCTCACATTGATAACCCTCAATCCAATATGAGGTATCACAAAGGCACGTTGTAATCGTTTGTTACATCAATTGCAATTTTCCAAAACATATTCACCATACAAACAGGATAGGGTGAGGTTAAAGTGGTTTCAAAGTAGTAATCAAATCAAATCAAATCAAATAAAGTCTCTTCAGATGAACTCCTAACGCATTTCAAAGGTATTTAAAAAAAATGGGTTACCTTCTTCTTCAGAGGAGTTTGTCATATGGGCATATATATAGGAGTTTGAGTAAGCACCAGATAATTCAGATTTTAGCCCACAGCAACATATTTCGATAACATGCAAGTTAAACAGTATATACAAACCTTCATTTGCATGTATAAGATTGCAGCAATGTAACATCCAAACGTCATTTGCATGTATAAGATTGCAACAATGTAACAGAGTAGTATCCTATGAAGTAACATGTCCTCATTGGATACTTAAATATGACTGACAAGAAATTCCACCAATCAATATGAAATTGATTCCTCATGTCATCCTATCCCACAGGAAAGGTGGGACATATGAACCAGTAAATAAACTCACAATTCAGCCGGCGTGTAACCCCTCTGAGGAAGCTTGAGCGAAACACGTGTTAGGGGTATGGCTGTAGAGAGTAGACACTTTCGTTTTTTAACCGCTTACTCTCTATGATAATGTTGATGGTAGATTTCTGCCTTAATAGCCGTTACTTGTGTGCATGATTCAGTGACTTTACACTATACTATGAAAGTGAAACTAGTCAGTTAAACATTAATTCAGCCCCTGTTGTAGAAGGGGCTTAAGCAGAAAGATTAATTCTCAGAACCGAATGGTATTGTAAATGCGTACGTGACCAGCAAGGATCTCATTATTATAAACAGGGTATTAGCACTACAGCTATAATCCCTAACTGTGATATCTAAAAGATTTTAAAAATCACTTGTCACTCAATCTTTTGAACTAGACACTAAACCCGCTATACAATACAGCTTGTATCCAACTGCTTGATATTATATATGTAATACATTGTTTCACAACAAGATACAATTCGCTAAAAAGGAATCAGCTACATACTAATGCTATATACTTATTTAATCTAGAGAGTTTAAGTGTTTTTATACTTGTATGCTTGAATAGTTAACCAATAAAGATAAGGTATGAATGGTTAAAATTCACGGTCCTGTGTCATTCAGTGACAATTCTTCTAATTACATTGCAGGGGTAAGGCCACTTTCTGTGTTTGTTACTTACTTTGTAACTCATCTTTCTATAAGTCTCTTTAGTTCTACATTGCCTCCCTAATAGGTGCATTTTGACAATAACATTATTATTTGGCACCTATAGGTATCCAATACCAGTACTACTTTGGCTACTAAACACCATCCTTTATCCATTGCAATCTGGATTTTGCCCCAACACTCCACAGAGACAGCCATTATTAAGGTTACTAGGGACCAACACAATAAAAAGGCCACTTCTCTCTGTTAATCCTTCTCAATCTGTCTGTAGTCGTTGACACTGTTGACCCCCCTCTTTTGCTCCAAACCCTCCAATCCTTCATTAAAAACACAGCCCTATCGGGGTTTTCCTCCTACCTGTACAACCATACCTTTTAGTGTAGCCTTCTCTGGTGTATCCTCTGCACCTTTACGACTTTCTGTTGGGATACCACAAGGCTCTGTCCTTGGTCCTCTTCTGAATCTATATCTTCCTTAGGTTTTTTTAATAAAGTCCCATGTAGAGATAGGTGAATGTGCTGAAAGTGTAATTAATTTGGTAGAATGAAGCGTCAATTCAAGTTTGGTAATCAAATTTTATTTCTGTTTTTCCAATCTTACATTCGTTTTAAAATGTTCATAATTAGATTGAATATCCACATTCGAAAATTTCAAAAGTAGCATTCGATTTAACAAATACTATTCAGAAGTTCAATAGTTCATGTGGTAGGGAATTTTGTAAATTTATACATAATAGATACCAATATATCAACTTGAATGTTCCTATTTTGAATATTGCATAATTCAAATCAAATTTGTAGAAAAATTTGAATAGATTATTACATTTAAAGAATTACTATTACATTAAACAAATAGTAGAATGTTGTACAAACATTCAAAATTCGAAACAAATGAACAAATGTATTAGAATTAGTTTAATTTTTCAAATGTTGCAAAACATTCGCCCATCCCTAGTCCCTTGGTTTTAAATATTATTTGTATGCTGATGACTCCTAAATCTACCTCTCTACAACACCTTCTTTTCAAATCTGTGTCACTAACTATCTTCCTAATATTTCATCCTGGATGTCCTCTCACTACTTCAAGCTAAATATCTCCAAAACTGAGCTCCTTACTATCCCTACTTCCAAAGTCTCTATCCCTTATCTTTCTATAACTGTTGATTATAACATAATTACACCAGCCCCTGGTATCTTGTGGGTCACACTTGACTCAGATCCTTCTTTCACTCCTCACATCCAGTCTTGGTCCAGATGCTGCCATTTACACCTTAAAAACATCTCCAAAATTTGCCACTTCCTCACACAAGACATAACTAAGATTTTAATTTGCTCTCTCATCATTTCCTGCCTTGACTATTGCATCCCCATCCTCTCTGCTCTCCCTTGCTGCCATCTATCTCCTTTACAATTCATAATAAATGCTTCTGCCAGTCTCATCTTCCTTACACGTTTCTCCTCATCTGCTGGCTTCCTCTAACCTCCAGAATAAAACGCAAAATCCTGACTCTGACATTCAAGGCTCTCAATAACACTGGTCCTATATCTCCAACCTCATTTCTAAATACTCTCGACCTCTCGTCTCCTTCACTCTGCTCATGACCTCTCCTCTCTTGTTACCTCATCACATTCCTGTCTAAAGAACTTCTCCAGAATGGTCCCTATTTTGTGGAACTCTCTTCCTTGCTTTACAAGAGTCTTCCCCAGTTACAGCGGATCATGTGCGCCCGACATTTAATAAATCTACCCCTATGTGTTTAGATACTGCCAAGTTTGAATAAACGCACTTGCATTGAAGAACCAGTCCCAGCAAAAAAAAAAAAAAAAATCTCATTAGTATGTAGTCTAATTAGTCTTAAATAATTTGAAGTTTATGGCAATGACATTAATTGAAAAATGCATTGTTCGCTTCTGCAAAGCACCAGATAAATATTAGGATTTTATAAAATACAAGTTATGGAAAAGATGTTTATATTCATAAAGCCTTTAATTATACAAGGGTTTTCAGTTGAGGATAAAGGGGATTATCTCTAAAAGAGACTTAATTCCATTTTTATGTTATTATATAGTATTTTATGACAGCTTTTTGTCACAAACCATTAATTTAACCCCTTGAATGCCTTAAAGATCTTCAACACATCACAGTAACTAATTTGCACTGTATACGGTCACTTTCTGCTCCCACATAATCACTAATGTCATTTTAACCTCTTGGCTGCCAAATAGGGCTGCACAATTTCTAGCAGTTAAAGGGTTAGGAATGTTTTATAACCAAGTCCTTAGTTACACCAAACAACATAATACAGAAATTTGACAAATACTTTTTTTTTCATATGACCATGGAATGTGGGGTATTCCAGTTGCAATAATAATTTGCCTTTATTATGATTTTGTAAGAACTGTTTTTTGTCATACGGTTGATTCGCTGCTTGAGGCAATAGTTTTGGTAAATACCAGTGCACCCGAGCATAGCAATACAGAGAACCTGCGCTGATTAATATTACTCACCGTGATTTATATTTTACAGCTCGAGTGTCATTGCATAATGTAGTTTAAGCATTCCTAAAAAATAAAAAAAACAGCTACACATTGGTTTTAGACACATCTAAACTAGAAGACATTCATCCTGCATTTTAAATAGCTAATGTCACTGAATAATGAGGCACCGAAAGTCCAGAAACATAAAACACAAATATTTCATGTGTTTTGTTCCACATTCCCTAGAAAAATCTGTAACCTAGGTTTTCAAAATGTATTATACAGTGCTTTGTTTTAAAAAAAATAGATGTTCTTGTACTGAATAAACCAACTTTTTCCATGTGAATTGTCCTTTTCGGCCAATGAGCTGTAAAATCTACCAATTTTGTCAAAAACAGGAACTGCCTGTTATTTTTTTCTTTAAAACAACATTTTACTTAACCATTTTTCATTAAAAAAACAAACAAAAAAAGGTAATGCTTAAAGGGACATAAAACCCAATTTTTTTCTTTCATGATACAGATAGAACAGCTAGATAGAACACAATTTTAAACAACTTTACAGTTTACTCCTGTTATATAATTTGCTTCATTCTCTTAATATCCTTTGTTGAAGAAGCAGCAATGCACTACTGGGAGCTAGCTGAATGCACTGGGTGAGCCAATAAGATGAGGCATATATGTGCAGCCATCAATCATCAGCTCCTGAGGCTCCTGAGGCTATTCCTAGCGCTGCGGAATCTGTTAGTGCTGCAGAATCTGTTAGCGCTGCGGAATCTGTTGACGCTCTACAAATAACCGATAATAATAATAATTTTCAACAAAGGATATAAAGATGACAAAACAAATTAGATAATATAAGTAAAGTAACCTTTAATTGCTGCTTTCTCATATAGAGGACAGAAATGTATGAGTACCACATTGTATTTATATTGATACTTGCGTATTTACTGCTCAGGGACAATTACACCCCTCCACCCCCCCGCAACTCTGGGATAGTTTCCATTGAACCATAATTAATTTTGCACGAGGTCGCAAAATGACCAGAAACTATTTTGCTCATCGACAGCTTAAAATGACGCATTATACCAAATTATCGTCGGCCCTATAGAAAGTATTAGAAACGTTAAATTACACCAGTTGTTAATACGCTGTCGGTAGTTGGCGATAACTTGATAAAATTTATGCCTAGCTCAACTAGGTGTAAAAGAGGAAAAATTTTCTTTTTGAGGCCTGGTTACATTTGAAATGTTAATGTTTGCAAACAATGCAAGAAATAGATTGTTGTATATAATATTTTGTGCTGGCCCATGTATATGAATAGTTATGTTCTTATGTAAATATCAATATGTATTTACATATAAAAGTATAATCAAGCACATATCTCTATAATTCCAACTAGGCCTATGCCTAGGGCAGTAAAAAATATTACATATATCAATACATTGAATAATTTAATAAAATAAAGAATTATTGTTCATTAAATAAAAAAAATTTAATTTCATTTCATTTAATGAATTCAATGTTTCTCTCTAAATAGGATCACAGATAAGGAGCGCAAACGTTAAATATAAATGTTATAGTATAAGGTCTGGTTACCATAGCAACAAACTTGTTATGCTGCAATATTTGAAAAACCATAAGTCGGATGGAAGCGTTAAAACAACGTTAACTTACGCTTACACGAAAAGAGCAACTGCACATAATGTGCAAAATAATTCAATAGAAACCTGGTACTAAAATGGCGCCAAAAATGACTTCTAGCTGTCAGATGCTCTGGTAGCTTACGACTGCATTTTTAACGGCTAAATGGAAACAAGCCCTCTTTCAGCTGACAAAGGACACGCCTCCATGACCAGGCGAGGAAATGTATTTAAATCACAAATATTTGTCATTCGAAAAAGTCATTCAAATTACAAAAACAGTTTGTTGTAGCCAATAGGCAAGAGACTAGTCCTTCTTTAAATAAATAATAACTGCATATAACTGAAAAGAGTAATATATTTATTCTGCACTATTTTCACGTCTATGTTTTTAAAGTGGATGAATAAAAGATTTGCTTTAACTTTGAAGTGGTTAGTGCATTAGACACAGTGCCTAGGGGCCACAATACTTTTAGGGCCCACACAAATATTTTACTTTCTTTTAAAAAGGAAATTTTGCATTCAAAGAAAATGTTTTAACCACTTCAGTGCTAACGATGGCTCAGAGCCGATGCTAGCACTCACCTACATTGAGAGCAATCTGGGGGCTCCCATCGACTCCCACCCCGGAGATCTGTCCTGTATAGTGACAGGCATCGCTGGGGCTTCCCGTTACGTGTGCTGACGTCATGTGACATGATTACGTCACCGCGCAACTTTATTTAAAAATTACAATGGACATGATAGGGAAAGGGGGCATGCTGCTTAGAAGCCTGTATCTCAGGCACCTAAGCAGCTACAGACCCCAAGACCCACCTTTGGAAAGATAATCGCCTAACCTTTCCAACGGTATAGATCTTGAAGATCTGGGGGGAAAAAGTAAAACATTTCTTTTTTTTAAATAGTAAAATAAAAAAAATAAAAATGAAATCCAGCTTAGCACTCAAAGGGACCAGTAAATATAGTAGATTTGCATAATCATCAAATGCATAATAAAGAGACACTGCAATAGCACTTTGCCTGAACTTCAAATAAGTAGTAACATTTCAAAGCTGCTCCATAACCTGTCTGCCTGCTCTGAGGCAGCGGACAGAAATCGACAGAAATCAACCCGATTGAATATGATCGGGTTGATTAACACCCCCTGCTAGCGGCTGATTAGCCCTGAATCTGCAGGGGGCGGATCATGTCCGCTCGCACCATCATAAATAGGCCCCTATGCTTTCACATTTTTTATTAAAGAATTTTTTTTTCACTTTAAAAAGAAAGTATTTAACAATGACCCCCCAAACGAGACGACTATGGTAAAAACTGTTGCAAACACTGCTGCCATATAGTACTCATGACACGTGCGTTCTTAGCATACTTTAGTATACTCTCTTTCAAAGTTTCAACAAAGGAAACCAAGAAAAATAGGTACATTTGATAACAGAAGGAATGTTAACTTCCCAATTTACTGCTATTATAAAATTTGCTTTATTTTCTTGATAACCTTAGTTGAAGGAGCAACAATGTACCACTATGCCAAAGACGATGCATATATGTGCAGTCACCAATCGCTGGCTAGCTCCCAGTAGTGTAAAGCCTACCTAGGTATCCTTTTCAATATCAACAGATCAACGCAAATTAGATAATAGAAGAACACTGGAAAATTGTTTAAAATTGCACATTGTCTCTGAATCATGAAATTTTAACTTTGACTTTACTGTCCTTTTAACCCCTTAAGGACAAGGCCATTTTTAAATTTCTTTCCCTTAAGGACCAGGGCTATTTTTACATTTCTGCGGTGTTTGTGTTTAGCTGTAATTTTCCTCTTACTCATTTACTGTACCCACACATATTATATACCGTTTTTCTCGCCATTAAATGGACTTTCTAAAGATACCATTATTTTCATCATATCTTATAATTTCTATAAAAACATTTTATAAAATATGAGGAAAAAATGGAAAAAAACACACTTTTTCTAACTTTGACCCCCAAAATCTGTTACACATCTATAACCACCAAAAAACACCCATGCTAAATAGTTTCTAAATTTTGTCCTGAGTTTAGAAATACCCAATGTTTACATGTTCTTTGCTTTTTTTGCAAGTTATAGGGCAATAAGTACAAGTAGCACTTTTCTATTTCCAAGCCACTTTTTTTCAAAATTAGCGCTAGTTACATTGGGACACTGATATCTTTCAGGAATCCCTGAATATCCCTTGACATGTACATATTTTTTTTTAGAAGACATCCCAAAGTATTGATCTAGGCCCATTTTGGTATATTTCATGCCACCATTTCACTGCCAAATGAGATCAAATAAAAAAAATTGTTCACTTTTTCACAAATTTTTTCACAAACTTTAGTTTTCTCACTGAAATTATTTGCAAACAACTTGTGCAATTATGGCATAAATGGTTGTAAACGCTTCCCTGGGATCCCCTTTGTTCAGAAATAGCAGACATATATGGCTTTGGCGTTGCTCTTTGGTAATTAGAAGGCCGCTAAATGCCACTGCGCACCACACTTGAATTATGCCCAGCAGTGAATGAGGTTAATTAGGGAGCATGTAGGGAGCTTCTAGGGTTAATTTTAGCTTTAGTGTAGTGTAGTAGACAATCCCAAGTCTAGGCCCATCTTGGTATAGTTCATGCCACCATTTCACCGCCAAATATGAATAAAAATGTTAAATTTTTCACAATTTTAGGTTTCTCACTGAAATTATTTACAAACAGCTTGTGCAATTATGGCTCAAATGGTTGTAAAAGCTTCTCTGGGATCCCCTTTGTTCAGAAATAGCAGACATATATGGCTTTGGCATTGTTTCTTGGTAAATAGAAGGCCGCTAAATGCAGCTGCGCACCACACGTGTATTATGACCAGCAGTGAAGGGGTTAATTAGGGAGCTTGTAGGGAGCTTGTAGGGTTAATTTTAGCTTTAGTGTAGTGTAGTAGACAACCCAAAGTATTGATCTAGGCCCATTTTGGTATATTTCATGCCACCATTTCCCCGCCAAATGCGATCAAATAAAAAAAAGTTCACTTTTTCACAATTTTTTTCACAAACTTTAGGTTTCTCACTGAAATTATTTACAAACAGCTTGTGCAATTATGGCACAAATCATTGTAAATGCTTCTCTGGGATCCCCTTTGTTCAGAAATAGCAGACATTTATGGCTTTGGTGTTGCTTTTTGGTAATTAGAAGGCCGCTAAATACCGCTGCGCATCACACTTGAATTATGTCTAGCAGTGAAGGGGTTAATTAGGTAGCTTGTAGGGAGCTTGCAGGGTTAATTTTAGCTTTAATGTAGAGATCAGCCTCCCACCTGACACATCACGCCCCCTGATCCCTCCCAAACAGCTCTCTTCCCTCCCCCACCCCACATTTGTCCCCGCCATCTTAAGTACTGGCAGAAAGTCTGCCAGTACTAAAATAAAAGGTATTTTTTAAAAAAAATAAAAAAATGTGTGCATATTTACATATGCTGATGTGTAGGATCCCCCCTTAGCCCCCAACCTCCCTGATCCCCCCCAAACAGCTCTCTATCCCTCCCCCTCTACCTTATTGGTAGCCATCTTGGGTACTGGCAGTTGTCTGCCAGTACCCAGTTTACTAAAAAAAACCTGCTTTTTTATATATATATATTTTCTTTTTCTGTAGTGTAGCTTCCCCCCAGCCAAAGAGCAACCCCCACCCCCTCCCAGATCCCTTAGATGTATTTTTAAAATTATATATAATTATTTTATCCCACTTATTTTTTGAACATTTCTGTAGTGTAGCCATTCCCACCCGCTTCCACCCCTTGCAAGCGCCCGCCCCCGCCCTCCCGTGCACGTGCGCGCACATCCGTGCGTGCCCCCGACAGTCACGTCCGCGATCCCGCCCCCTCAACGTCATAGCACACATCGATGGCCGCCCACCCGCCTCCCACTGCAGCTCCCACCCACCAACGATACCGAGCCATCGATGACCAAGGGGTGTTATTGCAGGATGCCTCGATATCGAGGCATCACTGCAATAACCGGAAAGCGGCTGGAAGCGAGCAGGACCGCTTCCAGCCGCTTTAAACCCCTAATGTCGTATTGGGTACGTCGCTGGTCTTTAAAGACCAGGTTGTGTGTGACGTACCCTGTACGACATGCGTCGTTAAGGGGTTATGGAACCGTACACTCTTCCTCTAATTTTGTTTCTGCTTGACCATCTGCAGGGAGCTAAGGTATTCATGAAGCTTGGTTTTAGAAGGGCATATAATCTGACCAGAATCAAGGGGGAAATGAGTGGAAGACTTAAAGGGACATGAAACCCAAACCTTTTTCTTTCACGATTTAGAAAGAACATGCAATTTTAAACAACTTTTTAATTTACTTATATTATTTCATTTGCTTCATTCTCTTGATATCCTCTGCTGAAAAGCATATCTAGATAGGCTCAGTAGCTGCTGATTGGTGGCTGCACATAGATGCTTTGTGTAATTAGCTCACCCATGTGCATTGCTATTTGTTCAACAAAGGATAGCTAAAGAATCAAGCAAATTTGATAATATAAGTAAATTGGAATGTTGCTTAAAATTCTATTGTCTACCTGAATCATAAAAGTAAAATGTTAGGTTTAGTCTCCAAACAAGTTGGTGACTCCATTTAGGTTACTGCCCAGAATTTTGTTAATCATATGTTGAGAGATTTACACAACATATTCATGATAGTGTATCTGGTAGCCATCATGATATTCAGCAAAAACCTAGCTGATCCATAGCTTGTCTCACATGTCTCTGTCTGTGTCTTTGGACTGATTGCTGTTTGTGTGCTTCTGCTTAAAGGGACAGTCTAGTCCAAAACAAACTTTCATGATTCAGATAGGGCATGTAATATTAAACAATTTTCCAATTTACTTTTATCACCAATTTTGCTTTGTTCTCTTGGTATTCTTAGTTGAAAGCTTAACCTAGGAGGTTCATATGCTAATTTCTTAGACCTTGAAAGCCGCCTCTTAAGAATGCATTTTAACAGGTATTTTACCACTAGAGGGTGTTAGTTCATGTTTTTCATATAGATAACACTGTGCTCATGCACGTGAAGTTACTTGGGAGCTATCACTGATTGGCTAAACTGCAAGTCTGTCAAAAGAACTGAAATAAAGGGGCAGTTTGCAGAGGCTTAGATACAAGATAATCAGAGGTAAAAAAATATATAAATATAACTGTGTTGGTTATGCAAAACTGGGGAATGGGTAAAAAAGGGGTTATCTATCACAGTGATTTTTTCACCTTTTTTTTGCCGTGGCACACTTTTATACATTAAAAAATCCTGTGGCACACCACCATCCCAAAATTTTTAAAAAATCACACATTGTAGCCTAATACAGCATATATATATACACATACACACAAACACACACATACTGTATGCATTGTGCTGTTATGCCATGCCTCCTACAAACTACCCCTGCACTGGGAGTAAAAAACAAGCAAAGTTTAAAAAATATGCCAGACTGTTGTCAGTCTGCCGTGGCACACCTGAGGATCTCTCACGGCACACTAGTGTGCCACGGCACACTGATTGAAAAACACTGATCTATCTTTTAAAACAATAACAATTTTGGGGTAGACTGTCCCTTTAAACCAACCTTGCTTCTAACTTGCTCTTCAGCTTAATACCATTGCCAATATGACTTATTTGCTGTGTATAACCTAGCCCTGGTGAATAATGTCCTGAGGCATATAGTCCATATCTGGACTGACATTCACTTCATATTCATGACAAACAGGATTTAAAGCCTTTAATTGCAATTATACAGAACCATATGATTTAATAGTCTGCTAATAGTCCGTCAGTGGTACACACATAGGATAAAGAGATGTGTGTAATAATGTGGTGATCATGAAGTTATTTTGCAACAAGGTTTAACATAGTTTTTTTTTTTTATCCAATTACCATTCTTGCATTAGGAGTCATCATAATGGCTTAAAAGGGCACTACAACCAAAATGAAACTTTCAAGATTCAGATAAAGCACACAGTTTTAAGAGACTTTACAATTTATTTCCATTATCACATTGCGCACAGACTTTTTATATGCACACTTTCTGAGGCACCAGCTGCTACTGAGCATGGGCAAGAGTTCACAGTGTATATGTATATGAGTCTGTGATTGGCTGGTAACTGTCACACGATATGGGAGGAGCATATTGAAGTAAATTGAAGAGAAAAAAATCTACTCATTTAAAATTCAGAATAAATGCTATTGCATTGTCTTTTTATTAAGCACTTGTTGATTATGCAGGTCTACTTTACAGTTGAAGTCACAAGGACACTGAGCTGTGTGTAAAGCTTTCTAAATGGAGTTCCATACTTTAAAACAAACATTTCTTAATAATACAATAGTGAAATGAATTAGAGCATTTTATTATTGCATTGCAATATCTCTTTAAACATTGTTTTTGACTAAAATATTAGAAGAAAAGTTAACATTTGTGCTAAAAATATTTAAATATCCTTTCTTTCCAGCTTGTGAAGGTTACAGTGGAGCTAAACCACCTGGTAGTCGGAAATAAGCAAAGAGAGAGAGAATTGTTGTGTCTGAGTAGATTACGCTCATTGTTGTGGCCTGGAAAAAATCAGGTGCAGTTAGAAAGCAAGATATTGTGGCTGACATATTCTTCTTCTCTGATATGCAGAGGGCTCTGCACTTTTTCTTCAAGATTCTGTTTTCATTCTCCACTTAGTGAAACTAGCACCATAAAAAAAAAGAAATCTTACAGCTGTCCTGCTTCATGAAGTGTCTCCGTAATGAACTAATCATTGGTACTAGTAGTCTGTAAATAAATATGACGTCTAAAGAGTTTCTGGCAGTTCTCAAGAACCTTAGAAATGGACGCTCTCACATTATATATTATATATATATTATCACAAAAAAGCATGACGTGAAAATGAAGATGATAAACACTTGCAATTTTAAAGGAACATGAAACCCCAATTTTTTTTCTTTTCTTATGATTTAGATACAGCATACAATTTTGAACAAATTTCCAATTTACTTCTATTATTTGATTTGCTTTGTTCTCTTGGTATCCTTTGTTTAAAAGCACATGGTCAGGAGCTGTGAGCTCGCTACTGATGGTGGCTGTACATATAGGCCTCTTGTCATTGCCTTACCAATGTGTTCAGCTCACTCCCTGTAGTGTATTGCAGCTCCTTCAGTAAAAGGATACTGAAAGAATGAAGCAAAATTGAGAATAGACGCATATTAGAAAATTGTTTAAAAATATATGAAAGAAAAATGATGACTTTCATATTTGTTTAATAGTATGATCCTGTGGATAGAATCATAATCTATCACAAGTACATAGAGCATGGCACATTGAAAGTTAGATTACAAGTGGAGCGCAATCAATAGTGTTCTGTAAGTTATCTTTTGTGCAACCTTGTGCAATGCATAACACACAATCTGTTATTACAAAAGAATGATTACATATTTTGACCAAAACATCTTAAAGCGTCTGAAATGTTTTTAGAGCGCCTTATACTTGTAATGCTTAGCACAGAGAGCATTACTAGTGAGCATGAGCTTGATACAAAATACCGCTGTCAAATTTAGAGACGTTTAAGAACTGAAGTAAACCCTTATGATTAAGAGTATAGCACACACCCACAGGAGTCTCAGTTGTATAAGTTTAATTTTGACTTTACTGTCCCTTTAAAAATGACTTAAAGAGACATGAAGCCCAACATTTTTCTTTCATGATTAAGATAGAGAATAGAATTTATATCAACTGAAGGAGAAGCAATGCACTACTGGTTTCTAACTGAAGACATAGGTGAGCCAATGACAATCGGTATATATATGCAGCCACCAATCAGCAGCTAGAACCTAGGTTGATTGCTGCTCCTGAGTTTACCTAGGTAAAAATTTAATCAAAGAGAAGGAAGCAAATTAAATAATAGAAGTAAATTGGAAAGTTGTTTAAAATTATATGCTCTGTCGAAATCATGGATGTCTAATTATGACTTTACTGTCCCTTTAAAGGGACAGTCTAGTCCAAAAAAAACATGTTCATGATTTAGATAGAGAATGTAATTTTAAACAACTTTCCAATTTACTTCTATCACCAATTTTGCTTTGTTCCTTTGGTATTCTTAGATGAAAGCTAAACCTAGGAGGTTCATATGCTAATGTCTAAGCCCTTAAAGGCCGCCTCTTAGTTCAGGGCATTTTGACAGTTTGTCCCCACTAGAGGGTGTTAGTTCATGTGTTCCATATAGATAACACTGTGCTCATGCACGTGGAGTTCCTAGGAGCCAACACTGATTGGCTAAAATACAAGCCTGTCAAAATAACTGAAATAAGGGGGCAGTTTGCAGAGGCTTAGATACAAGGTAATCACAGAGGTAAAAAGTGTATTTATATAACTGTGTTGGTTATGCAAAACTAGGGAATTGGTAATAAAGGGGTTATCTATCTTTTAAAACAATAAATATTCTGGTGTAGACTGTCCCTTTAAAGGAACATTTAACACTATGGGCTGGATTGTAATTGGAGTGCTAATTTATCACTCACCCTTAAACAAGGAAATTTGCCCATTTACGGGTGCACAATAAGTAACCAGCCATTACAAGTGGCTGGTTATTGCTATCGCAAGCTCACGGTAGCAATTAGCACTCCAAAAATAAACTAGAGATCAGACCACTGGTTCATTTTTAAAATGTCCCCCAATTTCCCCCTAAAATAAAGTGTGTAGTGCCTTTAATAAAATAAAAAATATTAGCATTTTTTTTTTTTAAATCATAACTGCACAAAGCAGTTTTTAGGGTTAAAGTGAACAGGTCTGGGGCGTAAGTAAAAAAAAACAACACTGAAAAGTGCCTGGAAAAAAAACAGACCTGATAGGCTGGATTTTATCCAATGAAAATAGAACGTGGGCTATTTAAATTGTGAGACACATCTAGTAGGCATCTTGATAAAGGCCCCTGGCGGCTGAAACGCGTAGAATTTGCCTACTTTTTGATACGTATTATTTCTACCCTGGTGTGGACACGTCAGTGGATAGGACAGGTACATTGAGCAGCTATGAAAATACAATCTGAGCTGTCTCTGTATGTGTAATTCCTGTCCCAGGACCTACTGTTACGGACCCACAATTTGTGACATATTTATTCCGCTCACCTGTTTAATGCAAAACCTTTTGAAATGCAAAAACTTTTTGAAATTCAATTGGAAATTAAAGGAATCACTCCTGAACTCTAACCCGGACCTGTTACTAACACAGAGAGTATTGCTGTTTTAACCGCCTGTGTGGATTGCTGACACCAACACAGAGAGGTTAACTACCCCGACCGCTTGCGGGGAACACTAATTATTAATTATTTAATCTTGCCCCCTTTTCATCTCTAAGCTAGTCATAGCGCTATCCCAACTCTTTCTTTTTTCTGTTTTGCAATAGGTAAACCCTTGAGGTTGGTTCACCTAATCTTGGATTAGCTTAATAGAGATAGAGTGTTGTATCTTATTATCACCCTTCATATCCACCAATAAAGTGTGTAGTGCCTTTAATAAAATAAAAAATATTAGCATTTTTTTTTAAAAAAAAATCATTACTGCACAAAGCAGTTTTTAGGAGTTAAAGTGAACAGGTCTGGGGCGTAAGTAAAAAAAAACAACACTGAAAAGTGCCTTTACATAGTGGTCTATGGGGACTGGAAAAAAAAACAAAATTGCAAATATATATGTATATGCTTATATACATATATACTGTATTTATGTGTTACTATGTGTATATACACCTATTAGCACAAATATATATGTATATACACATATTAAACATAAATATATATGTATATACACAATTAAACATAAATATATATGTATATACACATATTAAACATAAATATATATGTATATACACATATTAACACATAAATATATATATGTATATACACATATTAACACATACATATATATGTATATACACATATAAACACATAAATATATATGTATATACACATATTAACACATAAATATATATGTATATACACATATTAACACATACATATATATGTATATACACATATTAACACATAAATATATATATGTATATACACATATTAACACGTACATATATATGTATATACACATATTAACACATACATATATATGTATATACACATATTAACACATACATATATATGTATATACACATATTAACACATAAATATATATGTATATACACATATTAACACTTACATATATATGTATATACACATATTAACACATACATATATATGTATATACACATATTAACACATACATATATATGTATATACACATATTAACACATACATATACAGGCAGTGCAGAATTATTAGGCAAATGAGTATTTTGACCACATCATCCTCTTTATGCATGTTGTCTTACTCCAAGCTGTATAGGCTTGAAAGCCTACTACCAATTAAGCATATTAGGTGATGTGCATCTCTGTAATGAGAAGGGGTGTGGTCTAATGACATCAACACCCTATATCAGGTGTGCATAATTATTAGGCAACTTCCTTTCCTTTGGCAAAATGGGTCAAAAGAAGGACTTGACAGGCTCAGAAAAGTCAAAAATAGTGAGATATCTTGCAGAGGGATGCAGCACTCTTAAAATTGCAAAGCTTCTGAAGCGTGATCATCGAACAATCAAGCGTTTCATTCAAAATAGTCAACAGGGTCGCAAGAAGCGTGTGGAAAAACCAAGGCGCAAAATAACTGCCCATGAACTGAGAAAAGTCAAGCGTGCAGCTGCCAAGATGCCACTTGCCACCAGTTTGGCCATATTTCAGAGCTGCAACATCACTGGAGTGCCCAAAAGCACAAGGTGTGCAATACTCAGAGACATGACCAAGGTAAGAAAGGCTGAAAGACGACCACCACTGAACAAGACACAAGCTGAAACGTCAAGACTGGGCCAAGAAATATCTCAAGACTGATTTTTCTAAGGTTTTATGGACTGATGAAATGAGAGTGAGTCTTGATGGGCCAGATGGATGGGCCCGTGGCTGGATTGGTAAAGGGCAGAGATCTCCAGTTCGACTCAGACGCCAGCAAGGTGGAGGTGGAGTACTGGTTTGGGCTGGTATCATCAAAGATGAGCTTGTGGGGCCTTTTCGGGTTGAGGATGGAGTCAAGCTCAACTCCCAGTCCTATTATTATTTATTATTATTATTGGTTATTTGTAGAGCGCCAACAGATTCCGCAGCGCTATAAACAAAGGGGGAGTACAACAAAACAATTATATGGTAGAGGGCCCAGCCAAGAGTTGCACTGTTGCAGTCAGCTCTTAAGAAGGTGATCTACAAACAGCTGAACTCTTAGGCTTACATGCTAAGAGGGTTCAGGGGATTGCAGTGGAGGAGAGGAACTGGTATTAGGAAAGTTAGCGTAGGTTGTATGCGTCCCTGAACAGTAGAGTCTTTAGGGAGCACTTGAAGCTTTTAAAAGAGTCTTATGGAGCGAGGCAGAGAGTTCCACAAGATGGGAGCCAGTCTGGAGAAGTCCTGTAAACGGGATTGTAGGGGGGAGCAGTGCAGTTGAGGGCTTTGTATGTCAGAGTGAGGGTTTTGTGTTTGATCCTAGAGGCAAGAGGAAGCCAGTGAGGGGATTGGCAGAGAGGCGCAGCAGATGAAGAGCGACGTGTAAGGAAGATGAGTCTGGCAGAGGCATTCATTATGGATTGTAAAGGAGCTAGGCGGCAGGTGGGGAGACCAGGGAGGACAGAGTTGCAGTAATCAAGGCGGGAAAGAATGAGAGAGTGGATTAAAATCTTAGTTGTGTCTTGTGTAAGGAAGTGTCTAATTTTAGAGATGTTTTTAAGGTGAAAGCGGCAGGCTTTAGCCAATGACTGAATGTGAGGAGTGAAGGAAAGATCTGAGTCGAATGTGACCCCGAGACACCGGGCGTGCGGGGTAGGGGTAATGATGGAGTTGTCGACAGTTATAGAGATATTGGGGGTGGAGATTTTGGAAGAAGGGGGGAAAATGAGGAGCTCAGTTTTGGAGAGATTTAGCTTGAGGTAGTGAGAGGACATCCAGGAAGAGATGTGAGAAAGACAGTTAGTGACACGGGTTAGCAAGGAAGGAGATAGTTCTGGTGCAGAGAAGTAGATTTGGGTGTCATCGGCATACAAATGATATTGGAAACCGTGGGACTTAATTAGGGAACCTAGTGATGACGTATAGATTGAGAAGAGAAGGGGACCGAGGACAGAGCCTTGCGGTACTCCGACAGAAAGAGGTGACGGGGCAGAGGAGGCACCAGAGAAGGCTACACTGAAGGTACGGTTTGACAGATAGGAAGAGAGCCACGAAAGGGCTGTATCACAGATGCCGAAGGATTGGAGGGTTTCGAGCAGAAGAGGGTGGTCGACAGTGTCAAAGGCTGCGGACAGATCAAGGAGGATAAGCAGAGAGATGTGGCCTTTTGATTTAGCTGTAAGTAGGTCGTTGGTGACCTTAACAATAGCTGTCTCTGTGGAGTGATAGGGCCGAAATCCAGATTGCAGCGGGTCAAGAAGGGAGTTTAACGTAAGGAAATGGGATAGGCGTGCATATACTAGTTTTTTGAGAAGCTTTGAAGCAAGAGGGAGGAGGGAAATTGGGCGGTAGTTGGATGGGGAGGTAGGATCAAGGGAAGGTTTTTTGAGGATAGGTGTGACCAGCGCATGTTTCATTGATGAGGGAAATGTACCAGTGCTCAGGGAGAGGTTGAAAATATGTGTTAGTATAGGGGTAAGGGTAGCAGAGAGAGAGGGGAGTAGCTGTGAGGGGATAGGGTCAAGGGGATAGGTAGTGAGGTGAGAGCGCAGTATAAGCGCTGAAACTTCATCCTCAGTAACAGGGGAGAATGAACTAAGTTTCTGGTTATGAGGGTTGTGGTTGGGTGAGAGTATTTGAGGGGGGGGGAGAATGGAATTGTGTTGAGAGCTGATTTCATGTCTGATGGAGTCGATTTTGTTAATGAAGTGACTGGCAAAGTCTTGGGCTGACAGAGAAGTTGTATTAGGAAGTGGGGGAGGGTGGAGGAGAGTATTGAAAGTGGAGAACAGACGTTTTGGGTTTGAAGAAAGATTAGAGATAAGGGTAGAGAAGTAGTGTTGCTTGTGGAGATTAAGGGCAGAGTAGTAGGAGTTCAAGATGAATTTGTAATGAAGAAAATCAGCAGAACTCCGTGATTTTCTCCAGTGCCGTTCAGCAGTACGGGAACATCTGCGAAGGTACCGTGTCAGAGGAGTATGCCAGGGCTGGGGATGAGTGTGTGATTTCCTAGCAGTGGTAAGAGGGGCGAGATTGTCAAGGACGGATATAAGGGTGGAATTATAGTGGCAGATAGATTGTTCAGGGCAGGAAAAGGTGGAGAAGGATGAGAGGAGTGGTTGAAGGGAAATAGCAAGTTGTTGCTGATCTAAAGACCTAATGCTTCTGTGAAGTTTGGTGTGAGGAGTAGAAGGTGGGAGAGTTGTAGGAAGGGATGAAATGTTGCAGGTAAGGAGATGGTGGTCAGACAGAGGAAAAGGGGAGTTTGAGAAGTTTGAGAGAGTGCATCGATAGCTAAAGATCAGGTCAAGGGAGTGACCGTCTTTGTGAGTGGGAGAATCAGTCCATTGCGACAGACCGAAGGAGGAAGTGAGTTGCAGAAGTTGTTTAGCAGATGAGACAGTGGGATTGTTAAGGGGGATGTTGAAGTCGCCAAGAATGAGGGCAGGGGTGTCAGAGGAAAGGAAGTAGGGTAGCCAGGCAGCCAAGTGATCTAGAAATTGAGTTGCGGAGCCAGGGGGTCGGTATATGACTGCAACACGTACAGAGAGAGGGGAGAATAAGCGAATCATGTGGGTTTCGAATGAGGGAAAAGTGAGGGAAGAGATAGGGTGTATTTGTTGAAAGGTGCAACGAGAGGAAAGTAAAATACCTACACCACCTCCTTGTCTATTACCAGACCTAGGAGTGTGGCTGAAGTGGAGACCCCCATGTGACAGAGCAGCAGTGGATGCTGTGTCTAGGGGAGAGAGCCAGGTTTCTGTTAGGGCCAGAAGGTTGAGGGAGCGGGAGATGAAGAGGTCATGTATAGAAGTGAGTTTGTTGCAAACAGAGCGAGAGTTCCAGAGTGCACAGGTGAAAGGGGTAGTGACTTTAGATGCAAGAGGAATGTGAGAAAGGTGTGCAGAGTTTTGTTTTCTGAGTCTATGGGATGGTACACATGGATGTGCATGGCTTGTCAGTGGCTGGGGACCGGGATTAGGGGAGATGTCACCAGCAGTAAGTAGAAGCAAGAGGGAGAGTGACATGAGATGAGATACAGATTTGCAGTAGTGAGACTGCTTTTGAGATGGGCTGGAGGGGGTAGAGAGAGTGTTTAGGAATACTCTAGGAATAGAGTTCATGAGTAGAAAAGTAAGGTGAGTTTAGGAGAGATGGGCTAATGAACAGTGCAGATGGAGAGGGAGAAGGAGTAACTGAATAGTGTAGTTTGTTATAGAGACAAAGGGTAGCAAAAAGGAATATGAATATATTGAGCATTTTTACAGAATTGGGAACCAGTTAAAAACATAAGGCACAGAATTACTGTAACAATTGCATAAGGGAACAAAAGGTATATGAAACATAATATAATAAAAGTACTGTGTATTATATGGGGTTAAGGGAATTGAAGGATGTGCTGATCAGTGTTTGCACCTGTCATTTCAGGAGAGTTAAAGTTGTGTGGGAGACTATCTATAAATGAGGAAGTGAGCTTGGGGTGGGTGGGGTGAGGGGTAGGGAAGCTGTTTCCCAGAAGGCTACCTGTAGAAAGTTATGTGTCAATTGCAGGAGTTAAGTGAGAAGGTCTGATTTTTTTCTGTGTTCTTAAACTGTGTAAAGGGAGAGAGATAAAGTGGTTAATGATGGTCCAGAGAAAGTGTGTTAAAATGAGTGGGAGGGTACATTTATGGACATTTTAAGCTAAGGGTCAGTCATGCAGAAACCAAAAAACACATCAAAAAACAAAATATTACAAAGATAAGACAGACATATAAGGGTGAAATAAAACCATTAAGACAAATAGACAGATAAATGTACAACAGCTGCTTAAACTATGCAAATTATGACTAGCACAGCCTGTAATATATACATTTAAAGTAAAAACAAAACAAAAGGAATTATCACTAAATATACAAACACATACAATAAACAACTTAGCAGTTAAAATATAAAGAAGCTGTTTCCCAGAAGGCTACCTGTAGAAAGTTATGTGTCAATTGCAGGAGTTAAGTGAGAAGGTCTGATTTTTTCTGTGTTCTTAAACTGTAGAAAGTTATGTGTCAATTGCAGGAGTTAAGTGAGAAGGTCTGATTTTTTCTGTGTTCTTAAACTGTAGAAAGTTATGTGTCAATTGCAGGAGTTAAGTGAGAAGGTCTGATTTTTTCTGTGTTCTTAAACTGTAGAAAGTTATGTGTCCTACTGCCAGTTTGTGGAAGACACCTTCTTCAAGCAGTGGTACTGGAAGAAGTCTGCATCCTTCAAGAAAAACATGATTTTCATGCAGGACAATGCTCCATCACACGCGTCCAAGTACTCCACAGCGTGGCTGGCAAGAAAGGGTATAAAAGAAGAAAATCTAATGACATGGCCTCCTTGTTCACCTGATCTGAACCCCATTGAGAACCTGTGGTCCATCATCAAATGTGAGATTTACAAGGAGGGAAAACAGTACACCTCTCTGAACAGTGTCTGGGAGGCTGTGGTTGCTGCTGCACGCAATGTTGATGGTGAACAGATCAAAACACTGACAGAATCCATGGATGGCAGGCTTTTGAGTGTCCTTGCAAAGAAAGGTGGCTATATTGGTCACTGATTTGTTTTTGTTTTGTTTTTGAATGTCAGAAATGTATATTTGTGAATGTTGAGATGTTATATTGGTTCACTGGTAAAAATAAATAATTGAAATGGGTATATATTTGTTTTTTGTTAAGTTGCCTAATAATTATGCACAGTAATAGTCACCTGCACACACAGATATCCCCCTAAAATAGCTATAACTAAAAACAAACTAAAAACTACTTCCAAAACTATTCAGCTTTGATATTAATGAGTTTTTTGGGTTCATTGAGAACATGGTTGTTGTTCAATAATAAAATTAATCCTCAAAAATACAACTTGCCTAATAATTCTGCACTCCCTGTATATGTATATACACATATTAACAAATACATATATATGTATATACACATATTAACACATAAATATATATGTATATACACATATTAACACATAAATACATATGTATATACACATATTAACACATAAATATATATGTATATACACATATTAACACATAAATATATATGTATATACACATATTAACACATAAATACATATGTATATACACATATTAACACATACATATATATGTATATACACATATTAACACATAAATATATATGTATAAACACATATTAACACATAAATACATATGTATATACACATATTAACACATACATATATATGTATATACACATATTAAACATAAATATATATGTATATACACATATTAACACATAAATATATATATGTATATACACATATTAACACATAAATATATATATGTATATACACATATTAACACATAAATATATATGTATAAACACATAGTAACACATAAATACATATGTATATACACATATTAACACATAAATATATATGTATACACACATATTAACACATAAATATATATATGTATATACACATATTAACACATAAATATATATGTATAAACACATAGTAACACATAAATATATATGTATATACACATATTAACACATACATATATATGTATTTTTATAGATAAATAATTTGATACATTTTTCTAAAGAATTGTGACTGACCCCATATGTATATGAAAGTAACAATGAGCATTTTATTTTTGTAATTTTTTGTTAATAAAAAACAAAAAACTTTCCTTGGCTATGGAACAATTACACTCACAAGGGTTGCAATAGAATATAGAATACTAGGATACATTTTGTAGCTAAATGTTTCTTTAAAAGACATTCTTAGTCTACAAGTACAGTGAGAAACACATAGAAGTATTTTTGTTTGGGAATCCCTCATGTATGAAATAAGATTATTTTTTAACAGGGAATGGAAGATTATATCTCACTTCCCACTAGAATGTCATGTGCTAATTATGCTCAAACCCATTTAATGCAAGTTGTGCTTTTTGTTGGATCATGTGATTGTGATTTAAGATTTTATTTTTGGTCTCAGGTCTACAGTTGGCTCCCTGTGTGTATCTCAAAAAGTCACTTTCTTTTCACATTTTTTCTGGTTAACCAACCGAGAAAAATAGTTATCCTTTTATCTCAGAATTTGCATTCTCAGATCAGATTAGCCCAAGCTGTTTAGCAAAGTAAAGTGTTGTGGCTTTTCACAGTTTGCCCTCAAATCTCTGATAACTAATAAAAAAGGAATTGCATAACCAAGAAGCAGCAGCAATTCAATACACTGCTATTAAAGGGACATTTAAGTCAAAATTAAACTTTCATGACTCAGATAGATAATGCAATTTTAAGCAACTTTCCAATTTATTTCCATTAACAAAATGTGCACAGTCTTTTTATAATTAGACTTTTTGAGTCACCAGCTCCTACTGAGCATGTGCAAGAATTCACAGAATAAACGTATATGCTTTTGTGATTGGCTGATGGCTGTCACATGATGCAGTGGGAGTGGAATTAGACATAACTTTGAAAATTTGTCAGAAAAAAAAAAACTACTACTCATTTGAAGTTCAGACTAAGGGGCATATTTATCAAGCTCCGATTCCTGAAGGCTCACCGGAAACAGACCGCTGCTCCATAACTTGTCCGCCTGCTCTGAGGCCGCGAACAGAACAGAATACAATCAGGCTGATTGACACCCCCTGCTAGTTGCTGATTGGCCGCAAATCTGCATGGGGCGGCATTGCACCAGCAGTTCACAAGACCTGCTGGTGCAATGATAAATGCCAACAGCGTATGCTGTCGGCATTTATTGATGTGCACCATAGTAAATAAGTGCTATTGCATTGTCTTTTTATCATGTATGGGTTGATTATGCAAATCTACCGTATTTACTGGTCCTTTAAAAGGATATGAAACCTAAACATATTATTTTATGATTCAGACAGAGCAACAATTTTTTTAAAAAGATTCCAATTTACTTCTGTTACCTCAGAGTTCTTTTTTAATGCTAGACTTTAAGTTAAAATATAAAATGCCATAATAAACTGAGATGCTTACAAGACATAAATAATTCATAAATAATTTACTAACTTGAAAACTCAATTTATTTATAGTTAATAATTAAACTAAATTCTTTACCCTGCACATATTTTTTTTTTTTTTTTCATCAAGATCTATTTTGTAACCACGGATGAAGATAAGGAAATTAATTTATATCCTGCTTGCTTGGAAGATTAGATTATTATTTATTTAGTCTATTAGTGTTTTGTTTTGTTTTCAGAGAAGAAAAATATCTATGCATTGATTTTAAAATGTATTAGTCCCACCACACCTCAGCCAGCTGCAATACAATTTTGAACAGCTCTGTCTTAGGTAACTGACAGCTTTGACTTTACAGACAGATGAAGAATATTTATAATAATTGGAGACTATGGGAAAATGTAACATTAAAGGGACATTAAACAAATTTGAAGGGACAATAAAGTTAAAATGAAAGTTTCAGGATTCATATAGAGCAGACATCTTCAAACTTGGCCCTCCAGAGGTTTTGGAACAATATTTCCCATAATGCTCTGCCAGCATATAAACTAGCTGAGTATCATGGGAAATGTAGTTCCAAAACCTCTGGAGGGCCAAGGTTCGGGATGTCTGATTTAGAGCATGCAATTTTAAACAACTATGCAGTTTACTTCTATTATCAAATTTGCTTCATTATCTTGGTATCCTTTTTTGAAGAATAGTCTCAGGAGCAGCAATGCACTACTGGGAGCTAGCTGAACATATATAGTGAGCCAATGACAAGATGCATATACAGTATGTGCTGCCATTAATCCCCAGCTAGTTCTCAGTTGTCTGTTGCTGCAACTAAGCTTACCTAGGTATTAAACAAATAGTCCCAGGACAATGAAGCAACCAGAAGTAATTTGAAAAGTTTCTTAAAATTACACATTCTGGGCCAGATTACAAGTGGTGTGCTATTTAGATCTTTCACTCACGTGCAAACACTGCCAGAGGTAAAGAGCACACGCATTAGTAAACTTATTACAAGTTGAATGTTTCTTAACTTCAAAACTTCGGATATCACAGCCGCGTTAACGTCTTCTTCCCATAGACTTCAATGGAGCATGACACTTATTGCTCGCGCGCTAACCTAACACTGTGTTAGACCAACTGTGCTAACCCAAAGGCATTTTACATTTTTACATTCCAATGTTGTTCTTCACATATAAGAAAATGTTATATATATATATATATATATATATATATATATATATATGATGTATTTTTGTAAAATATATATGTATACAGATATATATAGTTATAGGTATATACAGATATATATAGGAATATCTATTTAAAAATAAATATAACATTTTCCCCTATGTAAACAACAATGGAATGTAAAATATTTACTGTACAGGCACAGTAAAACACATTATTAAATATTAAAATGATTTTTCTTGTTTTTAAGTATTTGAGTGGAAAGGGCTCCAAAGTATATACATATGTATATACGTATATGTATACATGTGTACATATGTGTTTATATGCATGTATTTACTGTACATATATACACATATAACCATAAAAACTCAAATATATACGTATGTATATACACATACTTATACATATATGTATGTGAATATACATTATAGCCCTTTTTTATTCAAATACCATATACCTTTTAACCCTTACAATTATTTTACTTTTTTTTTTAAATAATTATATGAATTATTATCAGCTAGTGTAAATATGAGTGTTAAACTTTATTTTAACATATTTATGTTGTGTTTGGTGCAATTTTTAATTTAGCCCTAACTCTTCAGTCGCGCTAACCCAACACAAATTTAGTTTGCACGTGTACGGTCGCGTTTACTTGTGAGCGCAAGAGCCGCAATGCACTACAGGCAGCTAGCTGGTGAATGGTGGCTACACACGCCTCTTGTCATTAGTTCACCAGATGTGTTAATCTAGTAGTGGAACCTCTTTGCAGATGTAAAAGGAATAATTATATACAAGCAGTAGCGTAGTAATAAAATGCTCTAACACATTGCATCAGTTTGTTTTTGGACTTCCCTTTAATTGTCTGTCATGTTTTACTTTTGCTTTGGACTAGAGATCTGCAGCTGTGAAAAATTAGTTTCATACGAAAATATTGGGTAAAATTAATTTCCCCAAATTGAATACTGAATATTCATTAAACATTTACATTATTTTTCATTAATCAGATGTAAATGTTTAAAAGCTACAGGTGAAAAAGATCACCTTCAATAGCTTTATAGTCACCTTTTGTGCGCTGGAAAGCAGCGTTAAGCCCCTCTGCTTCTTCACAGAAACCCAGCCGCACTAATAGGATGCTTAGTGTGGCCGGCTCCCAGGGTCTACACTGGGACCAAAAATAGATCTAAAATCAAAATAAAATCCCCCAATCAGGAATATGATGAGTGAGTTTTGCCGAAAACCCCTTTATCTGATATTCTTCAAATGCAGCGCTTAGAAGCAACTCACTAATAATCAGTAATAATCAAAACAAAGTTAAAACAGTATATAATATTATAAATATGAATATAACATATGTAAATATATATGTACAAAATTGGACAACGCATTTCGGATTGCAAAGGTAAAAATAGAAGCTCACACCTTTTAACTATTGGGGTTTCCAGGTTTCCATGGGCTGTTTTATTTAAACACTCTCTTAGTGAAGCACAGAGGGCTTTCAAAACACCTGGTCAGAAATTTGCTGGATTCAAGTTGGTGTGTATAAACTTTGAGCTTTAGCCTTAGTTTTTTTTTTGGTGGGGGGTTGTAAAAGAGCTATAATCACTTTTGCAAATGAGCAATAATCACTTGAACCAGGGCACTGCCCAACAAATGCCCTTTTCAGGGTGATTTGTAGATTATATTTTTTTAGATAGGTTTTATTTTTGGGTTATTTTAGTTTTAATATAGGGTTTTTTAGGGGGGCTTGCTTTTTAGTTTATTTTAGTTTTACGATAGGGCTTTTATTGGTAGTGTTTTTTAATTTGTTGTAATGTGTTTTTTTTTTTACTGGTAGTGTGTTTTAATTTTTGTAACTTAGTGCTTCTAAGCTTAGGGGTCTTGGGCGTGTTAGCTGTTAGAGGGGTAAGAGGCTAGGCGGTTATTGTGATGAGGATAATGGTAGTTTAGGGGTTAAGTAGTATGGGGTTTCAACGTTTGAACGCAAAATACAATTGCGTTCTAGCTATCACATTGACTTTAAACTTGTTATATGAGTGTGTTAACGCAATTGTGTGATCTGGGCCTTATTTCTTTAAAAATAAATAAATTTTATTTAGTTTTTTAAAAATAAAATAAAATGTAATTAAATAAAGATACATTATTCAATATTTCTTTACATTTTTAAACAACTTTATCAATTATATGATAGTTTACAAGAATCCATTATAATTTGTGTGCTGGTTACTGCTAAAATCTGAGTTTCAAAGGTTACAGGGATCACATTTGAATATTTTTTAGATCTTCCCAGGCTTCTACAATGGATCCTTCAATTACCAACTGATTTTCTGTTCTTGTTTTTAACATATTAATCTTCCAGCTTTCTTGTTTTATTTTCTGCCATCACAAACCAAACTAATAATAAAAAAACAAAACAACAAAAAAGCAGCAAAGTTAATCTGTATGGGAGTTTTAGCCTCATGAGTTGTATGAAGCTGTTTCTTGATATATCTGTCTGTTCTTCTGGAAGAAAAATGTTGTGGTTGAAATTATAGCAAGCACGCAGACTTGCAGCAGGTGCGCATGATGCTACCAGTTGGAAAAAATATCACAAGGTCTTTTATCAAGAACAAGTTTTGGCGGCTATAAAAATTCTTATTTAAAGGGATACTCAAATCAAAATAAACTTTTATGATTCTGATAGAGGAGCAGTTTTAAGATACTTTCTATTTTACATCTATAATCAAATTTTGCACAGTCTTTATATATTCAAACTTGCTCAAGAACAAGATCCTACTGAGCATGTGCACACAGGGCATACGTATACTAGTCTGAGATTGGCTGGTATCTGTCACATGATGCAGGGGAGTTGAAAATGGGAAAAAAAAATAAGCTTATCAGAAAAAAATCTACTGCTTATTAGAAATTCACAGTAAGTGCTATTGCCTAGTTGTTTTATTATGCACTTGTTAATTATGTAATTACTGCACTGAGTGGTCCTTTAAACATTTAAGATTTAAAGCATAATGTAAACATCTTCCATTTTGTACAATAATATGACCCTTTTGTTTGTTTTTTTCTTTTTGGTGTGCTTAAAAATTTAACTTTTTAAGCAAACCAGTTGAAAGAAAATTAAATTAAGATAATTAGTCATATCTATTCATATTTCATGGTAACTAGCATTTATATAGAAGAGAGCAGTACCACATCAGGTATAAAGGACAATGGCTGAGCTGGTTTTTATGTACATGTTAGCAAGGGGTGTGGCTGAAACACCTAAAATTCAATAATTAGTAAGGGTGTTGCTCACATACTTCTAGCTATATAGTATATATACAGTGTGTGTGTATATATATATATATATATATATATATATATATATATATATATATATATATATATATAGAAATATCCAGCAAAGTGCACTCCAGATCCTATATGTATCAGCCTTGGGTGCTTAAAGCCACAATAATAATACCATCAAAACAAGCAGCACTCCAAAGGTCTTATATCCATATGTCACCTTTATTAAGTGAACGTTTTCGGGCTACAAACAGCCCGTCCTCAAACTTACAAGGTTATGCAAACTTACCAACACGCTGTGTTATATCCACCACCAAGCAATGAAACTACGCTCTCCACGTTAGATGCGTCTCTCCCCTGCGAGTGACGTCATCAGCTGTGGCAACGTATCAGGGACTATAATCAAATGAACACATTAGACAAATAATCAATACACAAAAAAAACTAACATAGGCAATACGCATCCAGATATAATATAGGACTATAGAAAAATGGCATCTAATAATGCTATGTAGTTCCTAGTGCCGTACCACACAGGTCCCAATGGTTACCATAGCAACAATTTTATCAACAATGCAGCACATTCAATGCGGCATATGGGGAGGGCAACATAAGAACTACAAACATAATGGTTATAGCATACAGCAACCCAAAGGCATTAATACAATAGACAATCTATATATGCAAGGACAATAATAAGTATCACAACATAATAACAAAAGGCCAAATTTAATAATCGGCACTAGATAAAGAACGGCCCAGGTATTACCATATAGGTATAAAGCATAGGGGTCAAACAGTTGTGTCTGTTAAACTATTATAGGTTGCTGCAATAATTTAGAATTAACTCTATTAATTAACTATATGCCATACCAAAATAAAATAAGTGAATTCAAAATGATATAAACCCTATATTAAAAATATATGATATAGAATAGAATGATTCAGGACTCTCAACAGAGGCATCCATTTTCAGCAGAGACTCATAAGAACACATGCCAGTCCAACTGGGTATTGAGTCCAATGGGTATTGAGTCCAGTATAGTGCATATGAACGAAAGAAAGGAAGTGATTTATTCACCCAGTACGGTAACGTTTCGGAGATGCTATCGCCATCCTCAGACCTGAGGTAAATGGGTGCTGGGTGAATAAATCACTCTTATGTTTAGGTCCCGGCGAGTGCTTCCTTTCTTTTCTTTTTATATATATATATATATATATATATATATATATATATATATATATATATATATATATATATATATATATATATACGCCTTTTTTCGGATTGGGAGCAATACAGCACAGCTGATCTTTGACTGTAAATGTCCTGATGAAGGCCCAACTGAGGGCCGAAACGTCGACCATGTTCTTTTGACACTATCAATAAAGTAATACTTATTGGCTTCTGTATAAAACCTGAGAGTGCCCTTCACTATATGGACTTATATACTTGCCTCGCTTTAAGGATTGCACCCAGGTCACGGACACACCCCCTAGGTTGGAGTGCTGGGCCACTGGCTATTTAACAGAATATATACATATATATATATATATATATATAGAGAGAGAGAGAGAGAGAGAGAGAGAGAGTTATCAAACAGATCTGCACTTTCTGGACTTGTAGTGAAAACAATATGAAGTTTATTGCATGATGAGGCAAGGGGAGATTGAAAATCATTACTAGTCATAAGAGAAAAATGGCACTAGTGCCCTCTATATTAAATATAAGAAAAGCTTAAAGCGACATAAAACTTAATATTTTTATTTCAAGATTCAGATAACATATGCAATTTTAAACAACTTTCCAATTTACTTCTAATATCTAATTTTCTTCATTCTCTTTGTATCCTGTGTTAAAACGCATACCTAGGTAGGTTCAGGAGTATCTGATCAAGCAAAATCATAGCAACTTGGTGGGCATGAAATTAAAAGTTTATTTAATGTATTAAAAACATACAAAATATCAGCGACAGGTTGATACAATAGACAAAATATTTAAAAACTATATCAGGCCACAGAATATCCTATAGTGTTTTGGTCAACAACCGTAATCCTAGACTCATGCTCTGATACTCCTCCTATTTTAGGGATTTACATGTTTTGCTAAGCAATAGTTATACAGCTCTTAAAAGGACAAATTCCCTATAAGCTCATGAAAACCAAAATCTGTAGGCAATGTCAATAAGCAAGATACTACATCATTTCTATGTGAATACAAAAGCAACACTAGGCTATTTTCACCATTTCATGTACTGTATTGTATTAAAGGGACAGTCTAGTGAAAATGAAGTATTCAGGATTCAGATAGGGCATGCAATTTTAAACAACTTTCCAATTCACTTTTATCATCAAATGTGGTATTCTTTGTTAAAAGCTAAACCTAGCTAGGCTCATATGCTGATTTCTTAACTGTTGAACTGCCTCTTATCTCAGTGCATTTTGCCAGTTTTTCACAGTTAGACACTGCTAGTTCATGTGTGTCATATAGATAACATTGTGCTCACCTGTGGAGTTATTTATGAGTCAGCACTGATTGGCTAAAATGCAAGCCTGTCAAAAGAACTGAAATAAGGGTCTGTAGAGACTTAGATACAAGGTAATGACAATGGTAAAAAGTGTATTAATATTACTGTGTTGGTTATGCAAAATGAGTAACAAAGGGATTATCTATCTTTTTAAACAATAAAGATTCTGGAGTAGACTGTCCCTTTAATTACATAGCTATCTTAAAGCTCTTTTTGTCACTTACTTACTTATTATTATACTTTATATTGCTATGAATATTTACAAATGAAAGTTACTTTTAATACATGTAACCAATATGATCATGAAAACAATTTATCGAACCTAGGTTGCAAAAGACTGGGTGTATGTTCATTTGCTTGTTGGTTGCGTAAAACTCATTCAGTTAGATTGAGAACTGTGGACATTGTTAGGTATTTAGACAACGCCTATCTATACTATAATTGCGTTTGTAATGTCTGTCGCCATCGGCAGATGCGCACACATTCTCAAAGGAATGTTGGCAGCATGTTGGCATCCAGCTGTATTCTGAAAAGGCAGGTTGGTGAAAGAATCGGGATGCAGCGAAGGCAAACGGAGCATTAAAAAAAACTAAAAACCACTCAACCGCACAAAGTATAAAAAAAAAACCCTAACCTCCCACACGAAGTATTAACACCTAAACCGCAAACCCACACATTACAAAATAATAAAGTAATTAACCCCTAATCCACAAATAACATAACATATTAATCCCTTAACCATCAACCACCCACATCGCAATAAACCTAATTACCCTATTAACCCCAAAACCGCAAAACCCCCAAATCGCAATAAACCTAATTACCCTATTAACCCCTAAAGCACAAAACCCCCACATCGCAATAAACCTAATTACCCTATTAACCCCTAAACTGCAAAACACCCACATCACAATAAACCTATTAACCTATTAACGCCTAAACCACAAAACCCCCACATCACAATAAACCTAATTACCCTATTAACCCCTAAACCGCAAAACCCCCACATCGCAATAAACCTAACTACCCTATTAACCCCTAAACTGCAAAACCCCCACATCACAATAAACCTAATTAACCTATTAACCCCTAAACCGCAAAACCCCCACATCGCAATAAACCTAAATAACCTATTTACCCCTAAACCGCCAAAACCCACAACGCAAATAACTAATTAAATTACTAAACCCCCTAACGTAACACCCCTAACCTAACACCCCCTAAATTAAACCCAATTACCTAAATTAAAAATACAATATTACAAACAAAATTTAAAAAAAACTAACATTATTTTAAAAATAAAAAAAATAAGTTTAAATTAAGCTAAAATTACAGAAAATAAAAAATCGAACACTACAGAAAATAATAAACAAATTATCAAAAATAAAAAAATTAAACCTAATCCCTATGAAAATAAAAAAAGCCCCCCAAAATAAAAACACCCCCTAATCTAATGCTAAACTACCAATAGCCCTTAAAAGGGCTTTTTGCAGGGCATTGCCTTAATTTAAACAGCTCTTTTTCAGTTCTCCCTAACAGTAAAACCCACCACCCACTAAACCCCCCCCAAATAAATAAACCTAACACTAAAAAAACTAAACTACCCATTGCCCTGAAAAGAACATTTGTATGGGCATAGGGCATTTAGCTCTTTTGCTGCCCTTAAAAGGGCATTAAGCTTTTTTAAGAAGTGCCCATCCCTAATCTAAATAAAACAAACTCCCCCCAAAAAAACCTAAGTCTAACCCCCAGGTTGGTACTCACGTTTGCTGAAGTCTGGCGGAGAAGGTCCTGTTCCAGGCGGTGAAGTCTTCTTCCAAGCGGCGACCTCTTCTTTATTCTTCCAGGAACAAACCGGCACGGAGCGGAGGGCGTAACTGAAGACCGGCGACCCTGGAACTGAAGACCAGCGACCCTGAAACTGAAGACCGGTGACCCTGGAACTGAAGACCAGCGACCCTGGAACTGAAGACTGGCGACCGCGGAACCATGGAGCATGGAGGATCCTCTTTGTACGATCTCCGCCGTACACTGAATAGCGATTTCAAGGTACGCGATTAAAGATGGCGTCCCTTGAATTCCTATTGGCTGATTTGATTCTTCAAATTCAAATTAGCCAATAGGATGAGAGCTACTGAAATCCAATTGGATGATTTGAACAGTATAATGAATGTATAAAGTGTAATGATACCTAATCAAGTGAAAAAAGATAAGATTATCTATATAGGTACTACGATATTCCACATATGACTGTAAACTGATTGAGCAGGATCTCAAGTGCTGGTGATGTAAAGTTAGACTTAGGTTTTTTTTTTAAAAAAAAAATTGGGGGGTTTGTTATTTATTAGATTAGGGTTATGGGCACTTCTTAAAAGAGCTGAATGCCATTTTAAGGGCAGTAAAAGAGCTGAATGCTCTTTTAAGGGCAATGCCCATACAAATGCCCTTTTCAGGGCAATGGGTAGTTTAGGTTTTTTAGTGTTAGGTTTATTTATTTTTGGGGTTTGGTGGGTGGTGGGTTTTACTGTTAGAGGGGACTTAGAATTTTTTGTAACTGCAAAAATGCTGTTTAACTTAGGACAATGCCCTAGAAAAAGCCATTTTAAGGGCTATTGGTAGTTTAGCATTAGATTAGGGGGTGTGTTTTTTTGGGGGGGGGGGTATTTTTATAGGGGTATTAGTTGTTTAGGTTTAAATTTTTTATTTTTTATACCTTTTTATTTTTTTCTGTAATTTTAGTTGGGTTTTTTTTTTTGTAACTTTAGCTTGAGGGGTTATAGTTTTTAAACATAGACTGCCCTCTAGCAAGGCTTATCGCCTAGTCAGCAATAATTCTGATAACATCCTGTAATGTGAGATAAAATTATAGCTGGATGAGTCTGAAGGAACGATTCAATACTAACAAAATGAAGTTAGCAATGATTATGTTAGCAAAAATAAATTATGTCATACTGGTAATTAAACCCTTGTTGTACCCTAATTTGCTGCGTGTGGATCCAAAATACTTCCCTCTTCTCTAATAAATGTATTCTATCACCTCCCTGTTTAGGGTGAAAGACATAATCAATAGCACACCAAGTCAACGAAGAAACGTTCTGCTGATGTACATCGATAAAATGCTTTGCCAGAGCTGATACATCCTTTTTATGTCTTGTATTACCTAAATGCTCCCTTATCCTAGTTCTAACCTCCCTGGTGGTCATTCCCTCGAACCTCATTCTGCTTTGAGTAGAACAATGATACAGCTGAGAATCTGATATGTGTCCCTGGTCAAAAAAGATTCCAAATTCCGTGTCTGTGCAATGTCAGTACATGCTTTACACGTGGGATGGCTACACTTGAAGGTCCCGTTCACAGTAAGCCAAGAGTTTCCTGATTTTGGCTCTTTTATTTGGCTCACGGAGCAAATATTGACTATGCTCAAACTCTTTCTGTATGCAAAATGACACCCTTCTTGGGATATCTGTTTTAAAGTGTCGTCCACTTGCAGTATGGAAAAGTGCTTGCAGAAAATATTACAAATTCTGTTATACTGATTACTGTAATTGGTAATAAAAGTAACCTTTTGTTTTGTGTTCCTCAAGGTCTCAGTTCTCTTGGGCTTAAGTAACTGTCTTTGTGGTTTATCTACCTCTTAATTAACCTTATTTATAACATGTTTAGAGTAATGTGTCTGAAAGTTTCTGCTTCTCCTCCTGGTATACAAAATCTTCAGAACAATTCAACTTTATCCACATGAATTGTCCTTTAGCCTCAGCAATTGAAACATATCCTCAATATTTCCATTTCATAAAAGTATATATGAAGATCTTGAGGATTTGTAAACTTAAAATTGAATGGCACATATTCTAAAAGATTTTCCTCCATGAACATAGTAACCTGGGGATTACGGATAATAAAATTCCCCACTTTTGAGATGCAAGATTTACATTTTAGCAGTTCCTGGAATCAGGTACTGACAGAATGATGCAACTGATTATCCATTAAATAAAGCTTAATGAAGTTAGATCTAAGATATTAAATGTTGATTGATCCTTGACAAATGTAGCATTGATTCAGATTATGCAACCTTTGATAAAGTGCTTAACAAAGTAGTTTCACACATTCAACGTGATATAATCATTGTTAATTCCAGCATACTTATGTAAATTCCAGCATACTTATGTAAATTGCGTATCCTATATTTTCAATGGGACTTGCATAACGCCGGTATTACGAGTCTTCCAAAAAGTGAGCGGTACAGCCTCTCTTGTCAAGACTGGTACCGCATTTAAAAGTCAGTAATTAAGAGTTTTATGGGCTAACGCCGTAGCATAAAACTCTTAACTAAAGTGCAAAAAGTACACTAACACCCTTAAACTACCTATTAACCCCTAAACCGAGGCCCCCCCTCTACATCGCAAACAATAAAAAAAAAAATTAACCCCTAATCTGCCGAACCGGATATCGCCGCCACTATAAAAAATATATTAACCCCTAAACCGCCGCCCTCCCGCATCGCAAACACTACTTAAATTTTATTAACCCCTAATCTGCCATCCCTAACATCACCGACACCTACCTACATTTATTAACCCCTAATCTGCCGCCCCCAATGTCACCACAACTATATTAAATGTATTAACCCCTAAACCTAAGTCTAACCCTAACACACCCTAACTTAAATATAATTTAAATTAATCTAAATAAAATAACTAACATTAATTAAATTATTCCTATTTAAAACTAAATACTTACCTGTAAAATAAACCCTAAGATAGCTACAACATAACTAATAGTTACATTGTAGCTAGCTTAGGATTTATTTTTATTTTACAGGCAACTTTGTATTTATTTTAACTAGGTACAATAGTAGTTATACTACCTATCTTAAATAAATGCAAATTTACCTTTAAAATATATGCTAACCTAAGTTATAATTACACCTAACACTACACTATAATTCAATTAATTACCTGAACTAAAAACAATTAATTACAATTAATAAAAATTATCTAAAGTACGAAAAAAACAAACACTAAATTACAGAAAATAAGTTTTTTAAACTAATTACACCTAATCTAATCCCCCTAATAAAATAAAAAAGCCCCCAAAATAATAAAAAGCCCTACCCTATACTAAATTACAAATAGCCATTAAAAGGGCCTTTTGCGGGGCATTGCCCCAAAGTAATCAGCTCTATTACCTGTAAAAAAAAGTACAATACCCCCCAACATTAAAACCCACCACCCACACACCCAACCCTACTCTAAAACCCACCCAGTCCCCCCTTAATAAAACCTAACACTAATCCCTTGAAGATCACCCTACCTTGAGAAGTCTTCACCCAGCCGGGCCGAAGTCCTCAACGAAGCCGGGCGAAGTGGTCCTCCAGACGGGCAGAAGTCTTCATCGAAGCTGGCCAGAAGAGGTCCTCCAGACGGGCAGAAGTCTTCATCCAGGAGGCATCTTCAGTCTTCATCTATCCGGAGCGGCTCCATCTTCAAGACATCCGATGCGGAACATCCTCTTCCAACGAACTCCAACTGAAGAATGAAGGTTCCTTTAAATGACGTCATCCAAGATGGCGTCCCTTCAATTCAGATTGGCTGATAGAATTCTTTTAAGGGCTATTTGTTATTTAGTATAGGGTAGGGCTTCTTATTATTTTGGGGGGCTTTTTATTTTATTAAGGGGATTAGATTAGGTGTAATTAGTTTAAAAAACTTGTAATTATTTTATTTTCTGTAATTTAGTGAGTTTTTTTCGTACTTTAGATAATTTTTTTTAATTGTAATTAATTGTTTTTAGTTTAGGTAATTAATTTAATTATAGTGTAGCGTTAGGTGTAATTGTAACTTAGGTTAGGATTTATTTTACAGGTAAATTTGTATTTATTTTAGCTAGGTAGTTATTAAATAGTTAATAACTATTTAATAACTATTCTACCTAGTTAAAATAAATACAAAGTTGCCTGTAAAATAAAAATAAATCCTAAGCTAGCTACAATGTAACTATTAGTTATATTGTAGCTAGCTTACGGTTTATTTTACAGGTAAGTATTTAGTTTTAAATAGGAATAATTTAATTAATGTTAGTAATTTTATTTAGATTTATTTAAATTATATTTAAGTTAGGGGGTGTTAGGGTTAGACTTAGGTTTAGGGGTTAATAACTTTAATATAGTGGAGGCAACTTTAGGGGTTAATAAGTGTAAGGTAGGTTGCGGCGACATTGGGGGTGGCAGATTAGGGGTTAATAAATATAATGTAGGGTTCGGCGATGTTGGGGGCAGCAGATTAGGGGTTCATAACTATAATGTAGGTGGCGGCGGTGTCCGGAGCAGCAGATTAGGTCTTAATAATGTTATGCAGGTGTCGGTGATGTCGGGGGCGGCAGATTAGGGGTTAATAAGTGAAATTTTAGGGGTGTTTAGACTCGGGGTTCATGTTAGGGTGTTAGGTGTAGACATAAAATGTGTTTTCCCATAGGAATCAATGGGGCTGAGTTAGAAGCTTTACGCTGCATTTTTGAAGGTGTTAGGTTTTTTTCAGCCGGCTCTGCCCCATTGGTTCCTATGGGGAAATCGTGGACGAGCATGTTTTACCTGCTTACCGCTAACGTAAGCAGCGCTGGTATTGAGGTGATGTGGAGCTAAATTTTGCTCTACGCTCACTTTTTTGCGGCTAACGCCGGGTTTCTAAAAACTGGTAATACCAGCGTTGTCTGTGGTGAGCGGTGAGGGAAAACTGTGCGTTAGCACCGCACAGCCTTACCGACAAAACTCGTAATCTAGGCGTAAGTTTGTAAGGGCAAACAGATAGATGTGGTACCCATTGCAAGGTGCTTGACTGAGACCCTGGTGAATTTGCATTGCCTTCGCTTAGCACCAAGACTTGCTGTCCATCGAGCCACACACGAGCCCTGCTGGATGGCTCAGACAGTTCAGCCTGCTTTTTTTTTGCACATTAGAATAGCACCCCTCAATTCTCAAGCATACCATTAACCACAAGTTATAAAGCATTCTCTCCTTAACATGTAATTTGCTTCATTCAAGACAAGAGAGAGCAACTGGGGATAAGGGGATTTAAATAACCAGAATTAGAGGTAGATACTGACTTAGGGGCAAACCGAGTTATCAGCCCCCAGTGTTTAAGTTCTTTAGCCCACTGGGCTCATAATTTGCAGAGCAAATCTAGTTGATTTTGATAAATAATGTCTTCATCTGGACCTTTTTAGGTCTCTAACTTAGCTTTGTTTATTTTTGTGTTAGTATTATATGGTCCAACATATGTTACCAGAGCTCCAAACTTTTCCTCTGTCCCTCCCACAGCTCTTCTGAGTTATAAATGTTCCAAAGACATATACCCAAACTGCCCTAACTCTGCCCACAGCAAACCCAGCCAGCCCCTCCCCACACAAAACCTATAACTCTTCCCATGCTCATGAATCTACCCACAAGGGTCTCACTGACTTAGTCAAAGCCTTCTATCCTAGATGGCATCCAGGAAATATTGGAATCATGTCTTAAAGGGACATAAACATTTATTTACTTATGTTTGCATATTATATATTAGCAAATAAAACACTACATTGTAAAAAATGTTGTTCTATTTTTTTTTATAGAGCATTAGTTGATATTTTTAACTGCCTCTTGGCCATCATAGCCAGTGCCTCACCCGCCTCTGACCTCACCGCACGTCACTGGTTTGTGAGTATACTGTGTTACTCCTTCTTATGTTTTTTTACTGTGGGAATGTATTTCACGATTGGGGCGCCCTCTTTTCCTTTAATTTTGAAGACTGTAAAAGCAAACAGGAATTTAATGGAGGGCACGTCTAGGTTTGGTGGAGAAAAAATTGCTCCCAAACCAGAAATGCAGGTTAATTAAGTTGTTCTAAAAATGAAAGAAGATCTAGTATCAGAAGACAACGATCTACAGAAAGGGGTAGATGTGTGATATTCTCAGACAAAGATATAATGAAGGTGAATATGTGTCCCATGGTATGTGGATACATTTGGACTTAACTGGTGTTGAAGATCCATTACAGAATTACTTTCTACCTACTCCTGCAAGGATAATTTGATAGATTATGGAAACAACAGATCAAACAGTGGACCAGGGGACACACCATAACAAACACAAACGGATTGTCCATAGTGGGTATTTCTTCACACACCTATATTGTTGGAGCCTTATACTTATATGGCTAGAGCCACACTTACAGGGCTTACAAGCGATATGCAGCATTTCTGTAAGACATAAGTAGTCACTAATACATCACAACCCTGTGTGTAACAAGTAATAGAAATCTCTCTTCTTCTCCCAGAGACATAGATTCACCTCTTCAACCTGATTGGCTGCTGGTCTTAGCCAAGCATCCTTCTACTGAACCATACAATACGCCAGACTGCAATAAACTCCCATTTAAAGGGACAGTCTAGTATAAACTAAACTTTCATTATTCAGATACGACTTTTAATTTTAATCAAATTTCCTATTTACTTTTATCATCAAATTTGCTTTTTTCTCTTGGTATTTTTAGTTTAAACATAGGTAGGCTCATATGCCAATTTCTAAGCCTTTGAGGGCTGCCTCTTATCACATGCTTTTTAAATCTCTTTTAAACACAAAGAGACAGAAAGTACACGTGGGCCATATAGATAACACTGTGTTCAGGCACAGATGGTTATTTAAGATTTACAAAACAATGCTAAATTTAAGACAATAGATAATAAATAGACACAGTCATGTGATCAGGGGGCTGGAAGATACAAGGTAATCACAGAGGTAAAAAGTATATTAATATAACTGTGTTGGCTATGCAAAACTGGGGAATGGGTAATAAAGGGATTATCTATCTTTTAAAACAATAACAATTCTATGGTAGACTGTCCCTTTAAGGGTGTAACTAAACCTCACTGGGCTTCAGGACAAGGGCTGTGACTGTGCAGCCATTTCAACAGTGCCCTTTCTGACTGAGATCAGCAGAAGCTAAGAAAGCTGAAATATAGAAAAAGAAAAGCTGATTATAACTTCCCTCTTTGTTAGTCTACAGCAGGAGATATGCACTTGTGCAGTATTTCTGTACAAATATTGTGGTAGGTTTTTCTGTATGTTCACACTGTGGTGGCCATCTTGGATTCCCTTCCACCATATTTGTAAAGGCAAAGCCATACACTTTTCTTACACTGTAAGTCCTGTACTACAGGGGCACACAGAAGGGCCAGGCATGATGCAGGGGGAATTAACATAGTAAAAAAGAGCATACCCCTGGTTTAGAAGGTATGAAATTACTGCTTCACAAGGAAATCAACAAGGGTAATATATTGCTACTAGTGAAACACATTTATACTAAATCTTTATTTCTACACAAAACCATTCATACCAGCAACGTGGTTTAAAAACACTTAAACCTGAGTAATCCACCAGAATTGAAACTGTATCGATAAGATATATATTGTGTGTACTTCAGCAGGCAGAAAGTAAATATTGATTAAGCCCCTTCAATCTGGGAGCTGTTTTAATTATAATTTTACAGAGAATATCTGAACTGCTGAGTATCAACCAAGTGAGTAACGATATATGTTAAATCATGGAATCAGGCAATCAAGTTTAAAAAAGAAGAGAGACAAGGCTTCTCCTAGTAACCCCTGACGCACGTTTCACAAGAACGCTTCCTCAGAGGTGGAGCCTGGGTCTCACCAGGCCCTCAGTAGCAAAACCAATGCTGATTACATTGCCAGATAGGCCCCTTAGAGGTGTGAGCCTAGTTGCTACTGAGAACTCTGAAACTTCAGTAGTTACAGTCACTCTCCCTTCCTGCATAGGACTGCCAGCTTCCTCTGCAAAAATACCTGACAATCTGTTACTGGTACACAATGTCCCTGAAAAAAAAACACACTCTTGATACCAACATGTATATTTTTCAAAACTGAGCAGTCATTGTACCTCTTAGATGCCAGTAACATTAAAATCACTAATATTGCCACTTTGATTGCTAGAAATAATGTACATATTGGCTGCCCTTTACTTTTTCAGCTTCATATTTGATATATGTTGAGGCAAATCAGATCTTTTACATTTAGCACTCAGGACTTTAAAAAAAAACTGGACATTTTTGTGTCCAGTATTTTTGTGAAGATTTTACTGGACAGCCTGCTAAAATGCTGGACTGTCCTGTTGAATACTGGACATCAGCAACTCTGTTCCTTCATGCAATGACTAGCCTGGCTACTAGTTTAGTGTCAATGTCCAGCAATAACCAGCAGATAGGAACACCTGGGGAAGCCTCTTAAAGGGACAGTCTTGTCAAAATTAAACTTTCATGATTTAGATAGAACATGCAATTTTTTTATTATCATTTATTTAAAACCAGCAATGAATACAAGTTCCATGATAACAAAGGAAACTAAATATTACAGTTCGCCGACAAAAAAATAAGAAAATGAATAACAAAGAAAGAAAAAGCATAACAGTCAGACATGAAATGTATATTACCCGTCATATACATAATCGGTTGAACTAAACCATCTGTCTATCTTCTCATTTCTCATTGTTGGAGTATTTTTTTTTATTTTTTTTTATTTAAAAAAGGAAAGAAAAAAAAAAAAGGAGGGGAGGAGGGGGGGGGAAGGTAGGGAAGGGAAAGGGAAAAGTGGAGAAGGGGGGGAGATCCCGGTTCTCTCTAACCCTCACTGGGTCACCAAATACCCAATAGAATTATCTCCGAGTTCTTAAATGGAGAAATCAAATAATCGATTTCTCTCTCAGGGAAAGTCTTAATGAACGGCGCCCATTTATCAAAAAATTTCTTTACATCGAGTTCGTTATCTATATTAGTATTTTTCTGTTCTAAAACACATTGTTTCTTTAGGTGATTCCTGATTTCGGGGATGGTTGGTATCGACCTCAATTTCCATTTCTTCCATACCAAATATCTGGTAGCTAAGATAGATAGGTTAACTAATTTCTCATTAGGCTGATGCCCATCTTCAGGTTTTAGAAAAAATATGATCTGGAACAATGAGAAAGCTATTAGCTCAATTTTAAGTTTATTCTTAAGCCAGTATTCCAACTTGCTCCATAAATTTCTCAGTCTAGGGCAATGCCAAAATATATGAATTAAGTCCGTGGCTAAATAAGAACATTTGGGGCATTTATTCAATTCCTGATTTCGGACTCTGAGGCCTCTTTCCGGGGTGAAGTATGCCCTATGCAAAAGTTTCAGATGGGCATCTCGCCAATTGGAGGAAAGAGTCATTTTTATTACTTTGTTCAAAGAAAGTTGAATGGTTTTAGGTTCAATGTTACTATGTGGAATTAAAGTATTCCAGGTCAGGGCCAGGTTCTCCAAAATAGGGGCGGCCCTGCTAAGGCTCAGCATATAATAACATGGGGCAATGGACATAGAGCAGTTTTTAGTTATTGTTAACCAAGTTTCTAAATTACCCAAAGTCCAGATCCAGCCAATCTTATGTGCGAGATCTACAATATAATGTCTTATCTGTAAGTACGCGTAAAAATCTTTGTTTAGCAAATTGAATTAATTCCTCAGCTCTTCAAAAGATTTGACACATTTTCTATCCTGGTCAATTAGGTAGATAACTTTATCCAAACCATTGTTGTGCCATCTATTAAAAACAGCTGAGACCGGGCCTGGTTGGAAATTCGGGTTTCTGGTTAGGGGAAGGTATTTTGATGCCATAGAGCATATTGAGAGAGATTTGGTTAGTTTAGACCATGCTTTAAACGGATTCAGAATAAATTTAAGTTCTTTAATGCTTAATGGGAGATCTCTAGGATCCAAGTGTGCCAGAGCTATTGGTGAATACAGTTCACATATATTAAGTTCAAGATCATTGTTTAGAACATAGTTCTTGATAGAAAACCAGTCCGCTACTATGCGGGCTAGGAAACAAAGATTATAAGATCTTAAGTTTGGCAATGCCAATCCTCCCAATTCTCTTGGCGCTGTAAATTTAGAGAGGGCTATCTTAGATCTTTTCCCCTGCCCGATAAATTGCCCAACTGATGAGTTCAATGACTGTATATCTTTTTCGAATAGGATTAGTGGGACATTCTGTAAAATGTAAAGCAACTTTGGGAGGAGTACTATTTTAAATAGGGCTGAGCGGCCAGATATTGAAAGTGGTAAATTTTGCCAGGCCTTAAGCCTTTCTTTGATATACACTAACATTGGGGTTATATTTACTTTATAAAGATCTCTTAAATTAATTGGGATTTTGATTCCTAAGTATTTCATTGATTCCGTTACCACTCTAAAAGGAAAATCTGCATTACTGCTCGTGTTTTTCCTGAGCCAAATTAGTTCAGATTTTGTAGCATTTACTTTGTATCCTGAGAATGCGCCAAAATGATCAGTGATCTGCAAGAGCTTTGGGATATTTTGTGCTGTGTTAGAGAGGTATACAAGTAGGTCATCAGCGTATAATCCAATTTTCATTTCATGACTTCGGATTTTTTATACCCTCCAGCGAGCTCCTAATCCTAATTGCTAAAGGTTCTATGTCTAAATCGAAAAGGAGTGGGGAAAGAGGACAGCCCTGGCGAGTGCCCCTCTTCAATGCAATTGGGGGGGAGATATTGTTAATAATCAGGCTTGTGAAAGAATGATTATATAGGTTCTCCACAAACTTAGGGAGATTAGATGTTTGTGGATTACTAAGTCAAAAGCTTTTTCCGCATCAATTGACAAAATGACCAGCAACGTGGTTTAAAAACACTTAAACCTGAGTAATCCACCAGAATTGAAACTGTATCGATAAGATATATATTGTGTGTACTTCAGCAGGCAGAAAGTAAATATTGATTAAGCCCCTTCAATCTGGGAGCTGTTTTAATTATAATTTTACAGAGAATATCTGAACTGCTGAGTATCAACCAAGTGAGTAACGATATATGTTAAATCATGGAATCAGGCAATCAAGTTTAAAAAAGAAGAGAGACAAGGCTTCTCCTAGTAACCCCTGACGCACGTTTCACAAGAACGCTTCCTCAGAGGTGGAGCCTGGGTCTCACCAGGCCCTCAGTAGCAAAACCAATGCTGATTACATTGCCAGATAGGCCCCTTAGAGGTGTGAGCCTAGTTGCTACTGAGAACTCTGAAACTTCAGTAGTTACAGTCACTCTCCCTTCCTGCATAGGACTGCCAGCTTCCTCTGCAAAAATACCTGACAATCTGTTACTGGTACACAATGTCCCTGAAAAAAAAACACACTCTTGATACCAACATGTATATTTTTCAAAACTGAGCAGTCATTGTACCTCTTAGATGCCAGTAACATTAAAATCACTAATATTGCCACTTTGATTGCTAGAAATAATGTACATATTGGCTGCCCTTTACTTTTTCAGCTTCATATTTGATATATGTTGAGGCAAATCAGATCTTTTACATTTAGCACTCAGGACTTTAAAAAAAAACTGGACATTTTTGTGTCCAGTATTTTTGTGAAGATTTTACTGGACAGCCTGCTAAAATGCTGGACTGTCCTGTTGAATACTGGACATCAGCAACTCTGTTCCTTCATGCAATGACTAGCCTGGCTACTAGTTTAGTGTCAATGTCCAGCAATAACCAGCAGATAGGAACACCTGGGGAAGCCTCTTAAAGGGACAGTCTTGTCAAAATTAAACTTTCATGATTTAGATAGAACATGCAATTTTTTTATTATCATTTATTTAAAACCAGCAATGAATACAAGTTCCATGATAACAAAGGAAACTAAATATTACAGTTCGCCGACAAAAAAATAAGAAAATGAATAACAAAGAAAGAAAAAGCATAACAGTCAGACATGAAATGTATATTACCCGTCATATACATAATCGGTTGAACTAAACCATCTGTCTATCTTCTCATTTCTCATTGTTGGAGTATTTTTTTTTATTTTTTTTTATTTAAAAAAGGAAAGAAAAAAAAAAAAAGGAGGGGAGGAGGGGGGGGGAAGGTAGGGAAGGGAAAGGGAAAAGTGGAGAAGGGGGGGAGATCCCGGTTCTCTCTAACCCTCACTGGGTCACCAAATACCCAATAGAATTATCTCCGAGTTCTTAAATGGAGAAATCAAATAATCGATTTCTCTCTCAGGGAAAGTCTTAATGAACGGCGCCCATTTATCAAAAAATTTCTTTACATCGAGTTCGTTATCTATATTAGTATTTTTCTGTTCTAAAACACATTGTTTCTTTAGGTGATTCCTGATTTCGGGGATGGTTGGTATCGACCTCAATTTCCATTTCTTCCATACCAAATATCTGGTAGCTAAGATAGATAGGTTAACTAATTTCTCATTAGGCTGATGCCCATCTTCAGGTTTTAGAAAAAATATGATCTGGAACAATGAGAAAGCTATTAGCTCAATTTTAAGTTTATTCTTAAGCCAGTATTCCAACTTGCTCCATAAATTTCTCAGTCTAGGGCAATGCCAAAATATATGAATTAAGTCCGCGGCTAAATAAGAACATTTGGGGCATTTATTCAATTCCTGATTTCGGACTCTGAGGCCTCTTTCCGGGGTGAAGTATGCCCTATGCAAAAGTTTCAGATGGGCATCTCGCCAATTGGAGGAAAGAGTCATTTTTATTACTTTGTTCAAAGAAAGTTGAATGGTTTTAGGTTCAATGTTACTATGTGGAATTAAAGTATTCCAGGTCAGGGCCAGGTTCTCCAAAATAGGGGCGGCCCTGCTAAGGCTCAGCATATAATAACATGGGGCAATGGACATAGAGCAGTTTTTAGTTATTGTTAACCAAGTTTCTAAATTACCCAAAGTCCAGATCCAGCCAATCTTATGTGCGAGATCTACAATATAATGTCTTATCTGTAAGTACGCGTAAAAATCTTTGTTTAGCAAATTGAATTAATTCCTCAGCTCTTCAAAAGATTTGACACATTTTCTATCCTGGTCAATTAGGTAGATAACTTTATCCAAACCATTGTTGTGCCATCTATTAAAAACAGCTGAGACCGGGCCTGGTTGGAAATTCGGGTTTCTGGTTAGGGGAAGGTATTTTGATGCCATAGAGCATATTGAGAGAGATTTGGTTAGTTTAGACCATGCTTTAAACGGATTCAGAATAAATTTAAGTTCTTTAATGCTTAATGGGAGATCTCTAGGATCCAAGTGTGCCAGAGCTATTGGTGAATACAGTTCACATATATTAAGTTCAAGATCATTGTTTAGAACATAGTTCTTGATAGAAAACCAGTCCGCTACTATGCGGGCTAGGAAACAAAGATTATAAGATCTTAAGTTTGGCAATGCCAATCCTCCCAATTCTCTTGGCGCTGTAAATTTAGAGAGGGCTATCTTAGATCTTTTCCCCTGCCCGATAAATTGCCCAACTGATGAGTTCAATGACCGTATATCTTTTTCGAATAGGATTAGTGGGACATTCTGTAAAATGTAAAGCAACTTTGGGAGGAGTACTATTTTAAATAGGGCTGAGCGGCCAGATATTGAAAGTGGTAAATTTTGCCAGGCCTTAAGCCTTTCTTTGATATACACTAACATTGGGGTTATATTTACTTTATAAAGATCTCTTAAATTAATTGGGATTTTGATTCCTAAGTATTTCATTGATTCCGTTACCACTCTAAAAGGAAAATCTGCATTACTGCTCGTGTTTTTCCTGAGCCAAATTAGTTCAGATTTTGTAGCATTTACTTTGTATCCTGAGAATGCGCCAAAATGATCAGTGATCTGCAAGAGCTTTGGGATATTTTGTGCTGTGTTAGAGAGGTATACAAGTAGGTCATCAGCGTATAATCCAATTTTCATTTCATGACTTCGGATTTTTATACCCTCCAGCGAGCTCCTAATCCTAATTGCTAAAGGTTCTATGTCTAAATCGAAAAGGAGTGGGGAAAGAGGACAGCCCTGGCGAGTGCCCCTCTTCAATGCAATTGGGGGGGAGATATTGTTAATAATCAGGCTTGTGAAAGAATGATTATATAGGTTCTCCACAAACTTAGGGAGATTAGATGTTTGTGGATTACTAAGTCAAAAGCTTTTTCCGCATCAATTGACAAAATGACCAGCAACGTGGTTTAAAAACACTTAAACCTGAGTAATCCACCAGAATTGAAACTGTATCGATAAGATATATATTGTGTGTACTTCAGCAGGCAGAAAGTAAATATTGATTAAGCCCCTTCAATCTGGGAGCTGTTTTAATTATAATTTTACAGAGAATATCTGAACTGCTGAGTATCAACCAAGTGAGTAACGATATATGTTAAATCATGGAATCAGGCAATCAAGTTTAAAAAAGAAGAGAGACAAGGCTTCTCCTAGTAACCCCTGACGCACGTTTCACAAGAACGCTTCCTCAGAGGTGGAGCCTGGGTCTCACCAGGCCCTCAGTAGCAAAACCAATGCTGATTACATTGCCAGATAGGCCCCTTAGAGGTGTGAGCCTAGTTGCTACTGAGAACTCTGAAACTTCAGTAGTTACAGTCACTCTCCCTTCCTGCATAGGACTGCCAGCTTCCTCTGCAAAAATACCTGACAATCTGTTACTGGTACACAATGTCCCTGAAAAAAAAACACACTCTTGATACCAACATGTATATTTTTCAAAACTGAGCAGTCATTGTACCTCTTAGATGCCAGTAACATTAAAATCACTAATATTGCCACTTTGATTGCTAGAAATAATGTACATATTGGCTGCCCTTTACTTTTTCAGCTTCATATTTGATATATGTTGAGGCAAATCAGATCTTTTACATTTAGCACTCAGGACTTTAAAAAAAAACTGGACATTTTTGTGTCCAGTATTTTTGTGAAGATTTTACTGGACAGCCTGCTAAAATGCTGGACTGTCCTGTTGAATACTGGACATCAGCAACTCTGTTCCTTCATGCAATGACTAGCCTGGCTACTAGTTTAGTGTCAATGTCCAGCAATAACCAGCAGATAGGAACACCTGGGGAAGCCTCTTAAAGGGACAGTCTTGTCAAAATTAAACTTTCATGATTTAGATAGAACATGCAATTTTTTTATTATCATTTATTTAAAACCAGCAATGAATACAAGTTCCATGATAACAAAGGAAACTAAATATTACAGTTCGCCGACAAAAAAATAAGAAAATGAATAACAAAGAAAGAAAAAGCATAACAGTCAGACATGAAATGTATATTACCCGTCATATACATAATCGGTTGAACTAAACCATCTGTCTATCTTCTCATTTCTCATTGTTGGAGTATTTTTTTTTATTTTTTTTTATTTAAAAAAGGAAAGAAAAAAAAAAAAAAGGAGGGGAGGAGGGGGGGGGAAGGTAGGGAAGGGAAAGGGAAAAGTGGAGAAGGGGGGGAGATCCCGGTTCTCTCTAACCCTCACTGGGTCACCAAATACCCAATAGAATTATCTCTGAGTTCTTAAATGGAGAAATCAAATAATCGATTTCTCTCTCAGGGAAAGTCTTAATGAACGGCGCCCATTTATCAAAAAATTTCTTTACATCGAGTTCGTTATCTATATTAGTATTTTTCTGTTCTAAAACACATTGTTTCTTTAGGTGATTCCTGATTTCGGGGATGGTTGGTATCGACCTCAATTTCCATTTCTTCCATACCAAATATCTGGTAGCTAAGATAGATAGGTTAACTAATTTCTCATTAGGCTGATGCCCATCTTCAGGTTTTAGAAAAAATATGATCTGGAACAATGAGAAAGCTATTAGCTCAATTTTAAGTTTATTCTTAAGCCAGTATTCCAACTTGCTCCATAAATTTCTCAGTCTAGGGCAATGCCAAAATATATGAATTAAGTCCGTGGCTAAATAAGAACATTTGGGGCATTTATTCAATTCCTGATTTCGGACTCTGAGGCCTCTTTCCGGGGTGAAGTATGCCCTATGCAAAAGTTTCAGATGGGCATCTCGCCAATTGGAGGAAAGAGTCATTTTTATTACTTTGTTCAAAGAAAGTTGAATGGTTTTAGGTTCAATGTTACTATGTGGAATTAAAGTATTCCAGGTCAGGGCCAGGTTCTCCAAAATAGGGGCGGCCCTGCTAAGGCTCAGCATATAATAACATGGGGCAATGGACATAGAGCAGTTTTTAGTTATTGTTAACCAAGTTTCTAAATTACCCAAAGTCCAGATCCAGCCAATCTTATGTGCGAGATCTACAATATAATGTCTTATCTGTAAGTACGCGTAAAAATCTTTGTTTAGCAAATTGAATTAATTCCTCAGCTCTTCAAAAGATTTGACACATTTTCTATCCTGGTCAATTAGGTAGATAACTTTATCCAAACCATTGTTGTGCCATCTATTAAAAACAGCTGAGACCGGGCCTGGTTGGAAATTCGGGTTTCTGGTTAGGGGAAGGTATTTTGATGCCATAGAGCATATTGAGAGAGATTTGGTTAGTTTAGACCATGCTTTAAACGGATTCAGAATAAATTTAAGTTCTTTAATGCTTAATGGGAGATCTCTAGGATCCAAGTGTGCCAGAGCTATTGGTGAATACAGTTCACATATATTAAGTTCAAGATCATTGTTTAGAACATAGTTCTTGATAGAAAACCAGTCCGCTACTATGCGGGCTAGGAAACAAAGATTATAAGATCTTAAGTTTGGCAATGCCAATCCTCCCAATTCTCTTGGCGCTGTAAATTTAGAGAGGGCTATCTTAGATCTTTTCCCCTGCCCGATAAATTGCCCAACTGATGAGTTCAATGACTGTATATCTTTTTCGAATAGGATTAGTGGGACATTCTGTAAAATGTAAAGCAACTTTGGGAGGAGTACTATTTTAAATAGGGCTGAGCGGCCAGATATTGAAAGTGGTAAATTTTGCCAGGCCTTAAGCCTTTCTTTGATATACACTAACATTGGGGTTATATTTACTTTATAAAGATCTCTTAAATTAATTGGGATTTTGATTCCTAAGTATTTCATTGATTCCGTTACCACTCTAAAAGGAAAATCTGCATTACTGCTCGTGTTTTTCCTGAGCCAAATTAGTTCAGATTTTGTAGCATTTACTTTGTATCCTGAGAATGCGCCAAAATGATCAGTGATCTGCAAGAGCTTTGGGATATTTTGTGCTGTGTTAGAGAGGTATACAAGTAGGTCATCAGCGTATAATCCAATTTTCATTTCATGACTTCGGATTTTTATACCCTCCAGCGAGCTCCTAATCCTAATTGCTAAAGGTTCTATGTCTAAATCGAAAAGGAGTGGGGAAAGAGGACAGCCCTGGCGAGTGCCCCTCTTCAATGCAATTGGGGGGGAGATATTGTTAATAATCAGGCTTGTGAAAGAATGATTATATAGGTTCTCCACAAACTTAGGGAGATTAGATGTTTGTGGATTACTAAGTCAAAAGCTTTTTCCGCATCAATTGACAAAATGGCCAGGTCCGGGAGTCCTCCCTCCCCGCCCCCTGTACGGACATTCCCGGAATATATTCCATAGTGACAAGTAATTCCCTAATTTTTGCTGAAGAGTTGCGATTATTAAGAAAGCCAGCTTGGTCCGGATGGATTACTATAGATAAGATAGACTGAAGCCTTGTTGCTAAAATAGAGGAAAGGATTTTATAGTCCGAATTTAACAGTGCAATTGGTCTGTAAGACTCTTTGCGTGTAGGGTCCTTCCCCTCTTTTAAAATCAAAGTGGTGAGTGAAGATGCGAAAGAAGACGTAGTCTGTTTATGGTGAATAAAGATATCATTATACAAATTGCCCAAGTAAGGAACTATCTCTGATGATAAGATTTTATAGAACTCATTGGGCAATCCATCCGGCCCAGCCGCCTTATTAAGAGAAAGTTTGGAGATTATTTTTCCAATTTCTTCCCTTGTAATAGGAGCGTTAAGTCTGGCAACCTCTTCAGGGTGTAAAGTTGTTGAAAGTAATGATGGAACGTACTTGAAATTTCTTCAGATTTAGATAGATACTTCCCATTATGCTGGATTTTGTCAATATTGTTTTTTTTATTCTCGTTCTTAATTAATTTAGTTAACATTTTACCAGACTTATTGCCAAATCTATGCAATTTAGCTTGCAATCTTAGCTCGCTGTGTGTTTCCTGAGTTAAATAAAAGGTATCTCTCGCGGCTTTAGCCTGTATATATCTTGCCCAATTTAGAGGAGTTCTTTCCAGTAAATAAAGATTATAAGAATTGCTCAATGAATTACAGACTTCCTTCTCTCTTGCCTTTCTTCTCTTATTTTGAATAGCGGAATATGCAGTAATTTCCCCTCTGAGGACTGCTTTAGCAGTTTCCCAGAAGATATCAGTACGTTCCACATAATTATTATTAAATTGAGCATATTCCTTGAATTTATTCCTGAGCCACTCTTTGAACTTCAAATCAGTGAAAAAATAATAAGGAAAGAAGAATCGCAAGGTCTTTGATCTAGATTGAACAAAATTAAATTCAAGAGAGATGGGCCCATGATCCGACAGAAAAATTGGCATTATCTCAGATTTAACCATTGTGGAGCTTAAATGATCGTCGATTAAAAACAGGTCAATCCTAGATAAAGTTTTATGAGCCTTAGATAGGCAAGTGAAATCTTGGGTATCAGGATTCTGGTATCTCCAGATGTCTCGCAAAGAGAGGATCTGTTTAATATTTTTAATCACTTTAAAATCAAGATTGTCCTTCTTCTGTTTCAAGAGCTTAGTGTCTCTTCTGAGTCTGTCTATGGGACATTGAGGGGCCATATTGAAATCCCCCCCCCCCCCCCAGAATTAGGTGGCCTTCAGCACTAAAAAGGAGCTTGGCTTGTAATAAATCCCAAAATTCAAGATCAGTTTTATTCGGGCCATAGACATTACAAATTGTATATTTTGCCTGACCTATTTTCACTTTAACCACGAAATACCTCCCCGGGGGTCGGCCTCAGAGTGTAGAATCTCCACTTGGACTCTTTTGCCTATAAGTATTGCGACTCCCCTTTTCTTCCCTACACTCGGGGCCACAAGAATTTCTTTTACCCAGGATGATTTTAATATTAGTGACTCCTCTAAATTTAGATGAGTTTCCTGTATTAGACCAATATCTGTCTGGGCTTTCCGTAAGTGTGACAGAATTGCCTTACGTTTAATGGGGGAAGAAATTCCCCCTACGTTCCATGATACAATTTTAAAATTATCAATTTTATACGTCATGTTTCTCTAAAATATGAGAGGGGGATAGAGAAGGTTGGGGGAGTAGAGAACCGGCGGGTGAAGGAGAGGGAGAAAGGAAAGAGAAAAAAAAAAGGGGGGGGATTCCAATTCTCCATTCTTATAGCTGCCGTCGCCATACACTTGCCTTCAGAGGTAATAGAAAAAAAAGAAAAAAAGAAAAAATAGACCCACATAGATAAAGCAATCAGCCCTAAGTTGTCACCTATGTTTATGTGTTTAGGGTCTTAAAAAGATTTTCAGCAATTTGGACATCCTCAATAATATGTGTTGTCCCCTTTAATACCACTTTCAGTTTTGAGGGATAAATCAGGGCCGCCCTGTACCCTTGTTGGATGAATTTAGAACATATCGGGGCCAGCTCTCTTCTCTTTAAGGCTGTATCTGCCGAAAAGCCCTGAAAGATCATGATTCTATTGTCCTCTATCGTGATTGGTTGGTTCTTTCGAAAATACTGCAGTAATAAGTCTTTATCCTTATAATTAAGTAGTCTTGCGATTACAGGTCGGGGTCTACTACTATTGTTACTGTCTGAGCGGGGGGTGCCTATTCTGTGGGCTCTTTCGACTATAATCGGTGGATGTGTGGGAGGGATTTTTAGAGCTTTAGTGAGTGTGTCGGATATAAAAGTGTCAAGGTTTTCAAATTGTTTACTTTCAGGGAGACCAATTATTCTTAAATTATTCCGTCTAGAACGGTTTTCAAGGTCCTCTAACCTATCCATCATTTTTTGTAACCTTTTAGCTGAGGTCTCAATCTTGGTGCTATGTGTAATTGCTTGATCTTCTAGGTCCGAGACCCTCTGCTCTACTTCTTGCAGTCTGTTCGAGAACTGCCTCACCTCTTGAGTTAAAGAGGAGATATCTTGCTTGATTTCAAATTTAAGTAGTTCAAAATTAGGGGCAAGTGCCTCCGCAATATTGGTCACTAGTGTCTGCATATTAAGATTTTCTGGTATTGCTGCCACGTTAATGGGATTTATTTGATGTTCAGCGACTGGGTCCAATGTATTCTTAAGTTTCCTGTCTCTATGCCTTCCTGTCATATTTGGGGAAGGGATTTTAGGGGAGTTAGAAAGGAATTTATTCATGTACCGCGTGAATGTGAGTGAAAATAAGGTGCCACACAAAAAAAAAAAAAAAAAAAAAAGGGAGGGACCAAATTTATATGTGAGATATGTAGTGGTAAGATTAGTTAATTAAAGGAAAGTGAGGTTGTGCCGGTGGAAGGAAGGTGAGGGGCTAGTGTCTAGGGGCTCCAAGGGCCCAAGAAGTGCAAGGAGCTCAAGGCCCGTTAGTAATGTGATTTATAGTGTGTGAGACAGGTAAATTAGCTATAACTTATACTTATGTGAGTCATATAAAAAATATGGATTTATAGTGGACAGTAACGAATAAGCTTATTGTGGCCCCTGGGGAATATTCCTCTCCAAATCCCCTGGCTCCAAGCTAGGCTTCTTTCAAGTATTTAAATTACAATGGTACTAATCCTCTATTAAGGTTAGCAAGCAGTCTTAATTTTACACCAGACCGAATAGTTACTATTTCAAGGGAGAGGGTAACCAAAAGTTTAAGATACTATCCTTCGACCCCTAAAAATTGGGTATTTCTACTCTTGGTGATTTAATAAGGAAACTGTACCTTTATTAGTTTAAACAAGCTTTCAGGCGTACATGTTCCAGCCCAATCAAGACTCGTTATATCTCCTCACTTTTTAATTTTCTTCCACTCCCCAGTCTATTGTTATACAGATGAAGAGTGGAAGATTAGAAACTTTTATACAAAAGTATGGGATTATGTCCTGATACAGAAAACAGGGGAGTAACCCAAGAAAGAAAAAAACAAACGACAAGAGAAGTTATTTAAATCAGATGGAGGCAGAATATTAACAATTTTCCCCACCTATTCCTAAGACTTATAGATAAACTACACCTGCAAAGGTGGAGAAGAGAGCTTCAGTTATAACAATTCGTCTCAGTCCCCCTCAATGAGCAAATATATAAGGGATACAATCAGTCTTTGCTTTCAGAATAGATACAAATAAATAAAATTCACACACAAATGGAAACTTTGTTGTTTGACTTAGTAGATGAGCTTGGGTGCTATAGACTTTAGTACTTAGTTAAACCTCTAACCAATAATGATTCCTCTAAAGTGTACAATTGTGTTGTCAGTAATGGCAAGCCTTTACACTTATTTATCCATTACAATTTTGCCACTAATGTTAAAAGTTATTATTACAAATTTAAATCTACTCAGCAACTTCTCTTTTTGGGTCTATAAACAAAGTTACATACAAAGCTAAGCAGATGAAAATTGTCTCAAATTGCCAATTATATATTAGTTACAAACAAGAAGCAGCAAATTTTTCCTTAACCTCCTCAAGTACTGGAGAGGTGCTTAGAGCTGGGTAACAAAAAGCTCTCTGGGTAGTTGTCCACATAGAATATAAGTCCTCTATTAATTCAAAAATAGAGAAAGGACTTTATTTGCACAAGGTCCCAATGTTTAACAATATAACCTTTCAGAGCAGTAGAGGTAGCCTGAATGTTATACTGATGCTTTGTTTCACCTTTCTCTATGTTTCCCCAGAAAAAAAAAAAAAAAAAAGGCCAAAAGAGAGCTTTTTCTCCCTTTGTTTTTCCTCTTTCTCTCTCCTTCCCCCTTGCTTCAGTATGTCCCGGCACAAGGTTGTACAGGCTATCAGATAGCTAGTATTGTACTTTCAGGTGTGTTATTCCTCCCCTGTCTTCCCTTTCTTGTATAGATTTATATATGTGCCTATTCCCATGCGGGGGGTAAGGTATGCTTGTGTCTTTCTATCTGGCCCCAAGATCCTCTTTCCACCTGAGGAGCCGTGTCCCCAGCAAAAAAGGACTCACCTTCTCCTCCGCTGCCCGGTATTCCTTCTGTATGCAAGTAGCTGGTGAGGGAAACCGGCAAGAATGTGGTGGCTCCGAGCGATAAGAGAACGCCAAGGAGGTCTCCCACCAGACAATCCGGTGTCCAGCAGTTCTTTCTGCAGCGATAGTCCCCCTCACCCCCTCTCGCGCAGCACCGGTGGGAAAAGGGGGGGGGGAAGCACAGCCAGGAGTCCTTCCGCAGCAAGACTCAGCCTCAAGCTTGCTCCTGTTGTCCGCCGAAACTCTCAATGCCTCCTCCCACGCAGCATCGGTGGGGGAGGGGGCAGCGCGGCCACAGCACAGTCCCCGGGAAGCAGAGGCACCTCTCTCAGCAAGCCGCCGGTCCCTCTTCCTTCCGGAATCCAGGTAAGTACACCGAGTGCAGGTTTACCAATGTAGCGGGAGCGGAGGGAAAGGAAAACTTGGAATGCAACAGTTTGTAGTGGCACAGAATAACGTAGGCTGGGACACAAGAGATTTCAGGCGCTTTAACCCCGTCTCTCTCTCTTGTTTTCTTCTTTTTGTGTAACAGTCCCAGGGGAGGAATAGTTGTTTATTAGTAATATTATCAATAATGTCCCCAATTGCTGAGGTAACTGAAAGCAAGTTATGGGTCCTTTTCAGCAGCTTATCAGTGGGTTGAATTTCCACTGAATGGGCCCCGGAGAAGTTGTCACAGACTGTCCAGGTAGCAGCCCCAGGTAGTGGGGAGGCGTGAAAATCCTACCGCCAGGTGCTATGGGATTGGAGTAGAGAGCTCAGCAGCCAAAGCCTTGCTCCTCCTCCACCAGGTGCCCTAGAACATGCAATTTTAAGCAACTTTCCAATTTACTTTTATAATCTAATTTAATTTGTTCTATTGGTATTCTTTGTTGCAAACTAAACCTAGGTAGGCTCATATACTAATTTCTAAGCCCTTGAAGGCTGCCCCTTGACAGTATTTCACAGCTAGACAGCGCTAGTCCATGTGCCATATAGATAACATTGTGCTCACTTCAGTGGAGTAATTTATGAGTCAGCACTGATTGGCTAAAATGGAAGTCTGACAAAAGACCTTAAATAAGGGGGCAGTCTGCAGAGGCTTAGATACAAGGTAATCACAGAGGTAAAACGTTTCTTAATATAACACTGGTAAATGAGTAATAAAGGGATTATCTTTTTAAACAGTACAAATTCTGGTGTAGACTGTCCCTTTAATGCACTGGCTTCAACAAAACACTCCTAAAGTAAATCAGTGGCTTAGATTACATAAAATCCATGGGGTTTGACCTTGTAGATGCAGTCATTTAGTATAGTAAGATGAACTTCAATTTTCTGTTACTTTGATGCTTCTTCCCACAATGGGGTGTACAACAATTTCACAAGAGGAACCACTTTGAATATTTTTTTTCCAATGAGCAAATTTCTAAAATGTATCCAAAAAAATATCTGATCGCAGTGAAAACTTTTACTGTATAATGATACACTGATCACATGGTTAAAAGGTCATGTGCCAATTCATTCTCCTCCCACATGATGCATGTGCACACAACTTGGCTGTTAATGCACTGTTACACATTTTCATTTTTTTGCTGTCCCTTTAAATAAAAGACTGGAGATTTGAGATTAATTATGAGGTGAAAAGTAAAGATTAAAATGTAGAAGTGGCATCCAGAAGACTTTTGATTGTCTATGTGTATATTTGCCTATATAATGTGTTCTATATCTGTAAAAAATATATAATGAATAACAGACTCCTAACTTTGTACAGAACATTTAATTAATTCAGCTGATAATGAAAACCAAAAAGTCCATAATAATTTTTTTTGTAGCAATAAAAAAATTGTTTTACCTGATGCACTATTAAACATGACCAGTAGATGTCACTGTTGCAGTTATATCCATGCAGAAGTAGGAATCTTATACTAGACTTTAAATGTATATGAAAGCCACATTTTTTATTTTATGATTCAGATAGAACATGCAATTTTAAACAACTTTCTAATGTAATTCTATTCTTCATTCTCTTTGTTGAAAAGCAGGGACATAAGCTTAGAAACCGTCCACTTTCTGGAGCACTAAATGGCAGCAGTTTTGCAAGAATCTTATCTATTTTTAAGAGCACTAGATGGTAGCACTATTTCCTGACATAAAGTGCTCCAGATGCCTACCTAGGTATCTCTTCAACACAGAATATCATGAGAACAAAACCAATTTTAAAATAGAAGTAAATTGGATAGTTTTTTTTAAAATGGCATGCTCTGTCTGAATCACAAAAGAAAATTTTTGGGATTCATATCCCTAAGGTTTAAAAAAAATACGGGGGGGGGAATTAATATTTTGAGTAAATTAACTAATCTGTATCAATTAAAATGAATATTCTATACAATATTTTAATCAAATCTCAAAAGCAGGAACAGTTGTACAGGAGTCCAAGGTTTTAATAAAGCGAGAGAAACAAAAACTAAGAATTGGTTAATACCAAGAGTAAACAAGAGCAGAATCCAGGAACAGGCCAAAGGTTAGGTACCGTGAGATCAGTCCTGCAAATAGGTACCAAGGGGGAAAAGCAGCAAGGCCGGATTGGCCTACCATGAGATTTCCCTGTGGGCTGCAGCAGCTGGGGCTGGAAAGCTACAATTTAAAGTGGTGATTAATAGATTCAATTGGGCTGTAGGGTCTATATACTAATTATGTGTTACTTTTTAAATACAAACTAATATAATAGAATTCTGAAAAAAAATATTGGGGGAAGGAGTATCCCAGTAATTCCTATTGAGTCAATTAAAATAGGACTGGTCTCTAAATTTTACAGGGCAGTTTTTTTTTTCCCATTCCGACCCTGAAAAGCAGGAGCAATGTCAAGCAGGTATTGGTGGACAGACTGGCACAGGATACAAGATAGATGCAGTAGTAACAACAGGATTCAAGTAAGCTGCCACTGGTACAGCAAGCACAAGAGACTTAGCAGGAACAGGATACCCAGCAGGTACTGATGGTGAGGCTGTTACAGGATTCCAGGTAAGTAGTATTAGGAATAAAGGAGAGCAGCAGACCTTGACAACCCACAAGGAGGAACACTGATGCAGGAGCCCATCACTGGATTGGTTTAGGTAAGTAACTGACTATATATATATATATATATATATATATATATATATATATATATATATATATATATACATACATACATACAGCGTGTATATATATATATATATATATATATATATAAATAATAGATGTTCCAGTATTTCTACCAGTGCTGTCTTTTGTCATACTACTGCCAATGTACTTCATTATTAACCCCTTAACGACCAGCACCATACTCTGTACGATGCTGCTGTCCTGGGCCTCTCTCTATCACCATCTATCTAAAAATAATGAGATTGCGATATTTATGCATGCCCCACGAGTCGGGCAGTGCAGAAATAGTGGGGCAGAGTTATCAATGCAGAGAGGGCCACTCTGCTACGCTACCGATAAAAAAATGTAAGAGCGGCAGTGAGTGGGAAGGAGGGAGGGGGAGAAGGGGGAAGGAGGGAGAGGGGGCTGCAATTGTAAAAAGTGCCAGATTGGCCCACCGGGATGTCGGGAGATTTCCTGGTGGGCCAGTGGGGCACCAGCGCTGCAGGGCCGCATCCTGGGAGCCTCCCAACCAGGACACAAAGCTGGACCAGGGGCCATGGTTGGCTGGGCCAGGAAGGGGGCTAGGGATGGATTTTCATCTAGATTACAAGTTTTGCGTTCGGTTTTTAACGCTGAAAAAATGGTAATTTCAGCATTAAAACAGCACCACAGCCATTACAAGTCTTGTTGGTATAGCTGTACCACAAGCCTTTTAGCCTGTAACGCAACGTCAGTCCCGCACACGTAAAAATGACGTTTTTTTATGGGACTTCCATAGCGCTGGTATTACGAGTTTTGCGGTGAGGCTAAAAAGCTTGCTTTCCAGCCTATACCGACAAGATCCGTTTCGCAATCTGAGAGCAGTAGTTACATAAACTCATTACATAAAATTCATATCTAAAGTGTTACAAAGTACACTAACACCCATAAACTACCTATTAACCCCTAAACCGAGGCCCTCCTGCATCGCAAACACTATAATAAATTTATTAACCCCTAATCTGCCGCTCCCAACATCGCCGCCACTAGTAAAATTTATTAACCCCTATTTCACTGCTCACCGACATCGCCGCCACTATACTAAAGTTATTAACCCCTATTCCCCCACACCCCAACATCGCCCACACTATAATAAATCTATTAACCCCTATACCACCGCTCCCCGACACCGTCGCCACTATAATAAACCTATTAAACCCTAAACCTCTGGCCTCCCACATCACTACTACTAAATAAACCTATTAACCCCTAAACCGCCAGCCCCCCACATCGCAACAACCTAAATTAAACTATTAACCCCTAAATCTAATCCTAATGTAACCCTAAACCTAACACTCCATAACTTTAACATAATTAAAATAGAGCTAAATTAAAGTTACAATTATTAACTAAATAATACCTATTTAAAACTAAATACAAACTTACCTGTAAAATAAAACCTAAGCTAGCTACAATATAACTAATAGTTACATTGTAGCTAGCTTAGGATTTATTTTTATTTCACAGGTAAGTTTGTATTTATTTTAACTATGTAGACTAGTTGTTAACTATTTACTAACTATCTAGTTAAAATAAATACAAACTTACCTGTGAAATAAAACCTAAGCTGCCTTTACACTAAAACCTAAAATTACAAAAAATTAAAAAAAATTACCATTACAAAAAATAATAAACACTAAAATTACAAAAAATAAAAAAAACTACCATTACAAAAATAACAAAGGAAATGATCCAAAATAATAAAAATTATTCCTATTCTAATACCCTTTTAAGAAAATAAAAAAACCACCCCAAAATAAAGAACCCTAATCTATAATAAGATACCAAGGGCCCTTAAAAGGCCCATTTTGTGGGCCCTTAAAAGGGCCTTTTGTAGGGCATTTCTCTAAAGAAATCAGCTCTTTTCCTACAAAAGAAAAACAAACACCCCCTAACAGTATACAAACCCCCACCCCCCAAACACACAAAATAAAAATAAAGTAAAACCTAATCTACCCATTGCCCTGAAAAATTTGTATGGGCAGTGCCCTTAAAGGGGCATTCAGCTATTTTATGAAATGCCCAACCCCTAATCTAAAAATAAAAACCCAACCCAAATGAAAAAAAAAAAAAAAAAACATTACACAAAATAACAAATGAATTATCCAAAATAATAAAAATGATTCCTATTCTAATACCCATTTTTTTTAAAAAAAAAAAACACCCCAAAATAAAAGAAACCTAATCTAGAATAAACTACTAATAGCCCTTAAAAGGGCCTTTTGTAGGGAATTGCCCTAAGTTAAACAGCTCTTTTACCTGAAAAAAAAAATACAAAGACCCACTAACATTACAAACCCCCACCCCCCCAAACCCACAAAATAAAAAAAACGATCTAAAGAATCTAATCTACCCATGCCCTGAAAAGGGCATTTGTATGGGAATTGGCCTGAAAAGGGCATACGCTCTTTTAGGAGTGCCCACCTTTAACTAAAAAAAAAACACACCCAAAAAACTTTAAAAAACCTAACACTAACCCCTCTTTAGGTATTCACAGTTGTTGAAGTCCCGCTTGAACGATCTTCATCCCGGCGGCTCCATCTTCATTCAGGCGGCATTCTCATCCAGGCGGCTCCATCTTCATCCATCTCAGGACCTCTTCATGCGATCGTCCACCGCACACTGAGGATTGAGGGGTTTTTATTTTTTTAAAAGGGTATTTGAATAGGAATAATTTTTTGGGGGATAATTTTGTTTGTTATTCTTTGTAATGGTAGGTTTTTTATTTTTTGTAATGTTAGGTTGTAGTGTAAGGCAGCTTAGGTTTTATTTCACAGGTAAGTTTGTATTTATTTTAACTAGGTAGTTAGTAAATAGTTAATAACTATATACTTATTAGTCTACCTAGTTAAAATAAATACAAACTTACCTGTGAAATAAAAATAAAACCTAAGCTAGCTACAGTATAACTATTAGTTTTATTGTATCTAGCTTAGGTTTTTTAGTTCACAAGTAAGTATGTATTTAGTTTTAAATGGGTATAATTTAGAAAATAATTGTAACTTTAATTTTGCTCTACTTTAATTATGTTAAAGTTAGGGGGTGTTAGGTTTAGGGTTAGGGTTACGTTAGGGTTAGGTTTAGGGTTAGGTTTAGGGGTTAATAGTTTAATTTACGTTGTTGCGATGTTGGGGGCTGGTGGTTTAGGGGTTAATAGGTTTATTTAGTGGTAGGACGTGGAGGTCCTCTTCATGCGATCGTCTGCCACACACTGAGGATTGAAATGCAAGGTACCCCTTTTATACTGGGGGTACCATTGCATTCCTATTGGCTGAAAAATTTGAATCAGCCAATAGGAATTAGGGCTGCTAAAATCCTATTGGCTGTTCAAATCAGCTAATAGGATTTAAGCAGCTCTCATTCTATTGGCCAATTTGAATCAGCCAATAGAATGAGAGCTGCTTAAATCATATTGACTGATTTGAACAGCCAATATGATTTTAGCATCCCTAATTCCTATTGGCTGATTCAAATTTTTCAGCCAATAGGAATGCAATGGTACCCCAGTATAAAAGGGGTACCTTGCATTTCAATCCTCAGTGTGCTGTGGATGATCGCATGAAGAGGACCTCCACGTCGGATCGATGGACCTCCGTCTGGACCTCCGCCTTGGACCTTCGCCTGGACATCTGCCTTGGACCTTCACCTGGACCTCCGCGCATCACCGCTCCGTCTCCGCAGGGATGAAGAAGATGCCAGTCCCGCAATGGATGAAGATGCTGTCTGGATGAAGATGGAGCCATCGGGATGAAGATCGTTCAAGTGGTACTTCAACAACTGTGAGTACCTAAAGAGGGGTTAGTGTTAGGTTTTTTTTTAAGTTTTTTGGGATTGTTTTTTTTTTTTAGTTTAGGGTGGGCACTCTTAAAAGAGCTGAATGCCCTTTTAAGGGCAGCAAAAGAGCTGTATGCCCTTTTGAGGACAATGCCCATACAAATGCCGTTTTCAGGGCAATGGGTAGATTAGGTTTTTTAGATAGATTTTTTTATTTTGTGGGTTTGGGGGGTGGGGGTTTGTAATTTTAGTGGGTCTCTGTATTTTTTTTTCAGGTAAAAGAGCTGTTTAACTTAGGGCAATGCCCTACAAAAGGCCCTTTTAAGTGCTAATGGTAGTTTATTCTAAATTAGGTTTCTTTTATTTTGGGGTGGATTTTTTAAAAATGGGTATTAGAATAGGAATAAATGTTATAATTTTGATTAATTCGTTTGATATTTTGTGTAATGTTTTTTTTCGTTTTGGGGTGGGGTTTTATTTTTAGATTAGGGGTTGGGTATTTCATAAAAGAGCTGAATGCCCTTTTAAGGGCAGGAGAAAGAGCTGCATGCCCTTTTAAGGGCAATGCCCATACAAATGCCCTTTTCAGGGCAATGGGTAGATTAGGTTTTACTTTATTTTTATTTTGTGTGTCTGGGGGGTGGGGGTTTGTATACTGTTAGGGGGTGTTTGTTTTTCTTTTGTAGGAAAAGAGCTAATTTCTTTAGGGCAATGCCCTACAAAAGACCATTTTAAGGGCCCACAAAAGGCCCTTTCAAGGGCCCTTGGTAGTTTATTATAGATTAGGGTTTTTATTTTGGGGTGGGTTTTTTATTTTTTTAAAAGGGTATTTGAATAGGAATAATTTTTATTATTTTTGGATAATTTTGTTTGTTATTTTCTGTAATGGTAGTTTTTTTTATTTTCTGTAATGTTAGGTTTTAGTGTAAGGCAGGTTAGGTTTTATTTGACAGGTAAGTTTGAATGTATTTTAACTAGGTAGTTATAAATAGTTAATAAGTATTTACTAACTAGTCTACCTAGTTAAAATAAATACAAACTTACCTGTGAAATAAAAATAAAACCTAAGCTAGCTACAATATAACTATTAGTTATATTGTAGCTAGCTTAGGTTTTTTTTCACAGGTAAGTATGTATTTAGTTTTAAATAGGTATAATTTAGAAAATAATTGTAACTTTAATTTTGCTCTATTTTAATTATGTTAAAGTTAGGGGGTGTTAGGTTTAGGGTTAGGGTTACGTTAGGGTTAGGTTTAGGGTTAAATTTAGGGGTTAATAGTTTAATTTAGGTTGTTGCGATGTGGGGGGCTGGTGGTTTAGGGGTAAATAGGTTTATTTAGTGGTAGTGATGTGGGAGGCCAGAGGTTTAGGGGTTAATAGCTTTATTTAGTGGCGGTGATGTTGGGGAGCGGCAGATTAGGGGTTAATAGATTTATTTAGGTGACGGAGACATCGGGAGTGGCATATTAGGGGGTGATAACTTTATGTAGGTGTCGACGATGTCGGAGGCGGCAGATTAGGGGTGTTTAGATGTGGGGTTTATGTCAGGGTGTTAGGTTTAAACGTTACTTTTTTCCCCATAGACATCAATGGGGCTGCGTTACGGAGCTTTTCATTCCGCGATCGCAGGTGATAGAAAAAAACACTCTCTACCCATTGATGTCTATGGGGATAGCGTACACGAGCACATCAAAGCAGCGCTTGTATTTTGTGCGGTATGGAGCTCAACGCAACCATATGGCACGCACAAGCCAGCTGTTTCAAAACTTGTAATGGCTGCGCTATAGAGGCTGGTGCAAATCGCTTATACTAGAGATCATAACAACGCAACATACTGTGACATTAACAACAAAACTGTAAGCACGGCTGGTGCAAATCACTTACACTAGAGACCATTAAAACGCAACATACTGTGACATTAACAACAAAACTAATTGCATTTTCTAATATAATGGAACCCAGAACATTATTCCTAATTTCAAACAAAGTGTCAAATCCTTTTTCTAATAATGTTTACCAACAACAAGCCGCCAAACCCCAGTGTTACCTATGCTACAGAAAAGCCTATTATGGGCTAGATTACAAGTAAAGCGGTGCTTTGCGTTCCCGCTCGTGCTTTAACTTTGCTAGACGGGGGCATCTTGCAAAGCACGCGTATTAGAAGATTAAAGTAAAAAGTTTTCCCACTAGCGCTAACCCGGGCCGTCACACATAAAAAAGCCAGACTTCCAATATCGCAAACACTTTAAAGTATTCCCCCATAGCCTTCAATGCATAGTAGGGAAAAACCTGATTGTGTTTTCTCAAATGCGCTAACCCGATACGAAATATGAATATTTCCCATTCCAATGTTCTTCACATAGCAGAATATGTTCTTTTTATTCTTAAATACATATTTTTATATGCAGTATATGATTATTTTTTTTGGTAAAATATATACCTATACCTATATAGATGTCCATACTGACTCCTTTTTCAATGGTAATAGACAAAAAATTGGAACAGCAGTGTAAGTTGTACAGACAGCACTAAACTTTTAATATATGCAAAAGATCTAAAACAAGTGGATTGTTAAAATCACAGAATATTATATTAACAGAATAAAAGAGACAAAAGAAAAAGACATGCTAAGCATACAACTGCCAGTATAGGCACTATGCTCATAGATTTTTTTAGCTAAATCCCTCACACTTGGGAGTTTCTACCATATTACGGGAGGTGTGAAGCACGGTATATACTTTTGTCAAGTTTGTGCCTAGGTTGGTTAATTTGTTTGTCTTTTTCTATTTTCTTTTCTTTCTTTTTTTCTGTTAATATAATATTCTTTATGTTGTTTTGTAATTTTAAAGATTCACTTGTTTTAGATTGTTTGTATATAATAATATCTTAACATCCTCCCACATTATGCTCAGTGCCGCAACCTTTTATGTTGGGTTTGTTTATTTCATGTAACATATACATCACCTTAAAATTGAATAATCCTATTGTATATGCAAATTCGCTATGTGGTGTTGTTATATTGGATACAGGTCAGCGTGTGACATAGGCGGCCTCTACGTGAGGGAGGTGTGGTTACATTTGATTGTGTATAAATCATAGTGCGGGCTGTACAACTTACATTGCAGTTCAATTTTTTGTCCATAACCATTGAAAAAGGTGTCAGCATATATGTATTTCTATCCTAAGATATGGTGAGTCCACGGCTTAAAGGGCCACTAAACCCAAAATCTTTCTTTCATGATTCAGATAGAACATACAAATTTAAACAACATTACAATTTACTTCCATTATTTATTTTGCTTCATTTTTTAGATATCCTTATTTGAAGAAAAAGCAATGCATATGGGTGAGCCAATCACATGAGGCTTCTATGTGCAGCAACCAGCAGCTACTGAGCATATCTAGATATGCTTTTCAGCAAAGAATAACAAGAGAATAACACAAATTAGATAATAGAAGTAAATTAGAAAGATGTTTAAAAATGCATTCTCTTTCTAAATCATGAAAGAAAAAATGTGGGTGTCATGTCCCTTTAAGTAATTACTGTTGGGAATATCACTCCTGGCCAGCAGGAGGAGGCAAAGGGCACCACAGTTAAACTGTTAAGTATCACTCCCTTACCCACAACCCCCAGTCATTCTCTTTGCTTTTGGTGCATGGAGGAGGTGAAGTTTAGGTGTCTGAAGAATTTTTTTTATTTAATCTACAAGCAAGTTTTGGGGTATAGCTGTATTCCACGTCTTTCCATGCAGTTGGGTAGTGGTGGCTTTAAAGCAGTTAGGAACTTGTAAAGAGGTACTTACTGTGTTTTCCTAACAATTGCTGCCCTAGTTTAGAAAGCCAGAGTTGGCTACTCTGTTCTTTCTTTTTCAAAGGTCTCTGTGAAGAACTGTGTCTTCTCATACCTTGTAACTGTCTATATGCCAGACAGCGGAGCAGGTAAGTGCTTTTTCTTCCAGTTGGGGAGACCATGCACTTAACAAATTAAAAGACACTGCTTTTTATTGGGACATAGATAATCCTGTTGTATGGGTTACACTGGGGCATGAAGCAGGCACTGTAGCATGTGTGAGACTAATATTTAAACTCTTTTAAAAAGAAAGGGTAAAATGTTTTTTATTAGGCTTTATTTTCTGACATATATTTAATTGATAAAACAATACAAGTTTAAACTGAAAGTAAGGCTGAATTTTCTATTTCAGCAGTTTATTAATTTCCCCTTTGCTTTAAAATAAAACGATGCAACATTTTAAACTGTCAGGTTTGAAAAACTGGATATTTCTGTTACTCAGTGTACCAGGAAGTAGTGCCTCTCTGTGTCGCAGCAGTAATTTGAGCTCGGCAATTGCGGTCACATGACCAGCTTTACTTCATAACGTTTATCAGTGAAAAGTTGTTTTTCTCCATTTCTGGGTGATCCGGTCTTAATTGGTAACTGTAAGGAACCTCAGTAATTGAAGTGTGGGGTTGCCTGAGAGGTATTTTAGAAGTTTATTTGATGTTTATTAAATGTTTTTTCTTAACCTTTCTCACATAATTTTAGCTGGGGATCGATCCTAATTTGGGATAAAATGTAAAGTGTATTTTGTCCTTGGCTTATTTTAATCAAATATTAAAATCTTTCAGCTAGAGTTTTGCGTTATGACTCAAAAAGCATTGTTATGGCCCATAACGGTTCTTTTTCCCTAACGCCGCTATTACAAGTCTTGTCAGAAAAGGTGTACCGCACACCTTTTTGGCCGTCACACAACATCAGTACCGCACTTTTAAAAAAGTCCTTTTTCAATGGGACTTCCATAGCGCCGGTATTACGAGTTTGCCTGGGAGGCCAAAAAGTGAGCGTTACAGCCTAAAATTACAAGATCCGTACCGCTATCTAAAGTCAGTAGTTATGAGTTTTATGCTACAAAGTTGTACCATAAAACTCATAACTAAACTGTCACAAAATACACTAACACCCATAAACTACCTATTAACCCCTAAACCGAGGCCCTCCCGCATCGCAAACACTAAAATAAAATTATTAACCCCTAATCTGCCGCACCGGACATTGCCGACACTTTAAAAATGTATTAACCCCTATTCGGCAGCTCACTGACATCATCACCACTATAATAAACCTAGTAACCCCTAAACCACCACCCACCCGCATCGCAAACACTATTTAAATATTATTAACCCCTAATCTGCCGTCCGTCCACACCGCCGCTATAATAAACCTATAGAAACAGGTAAAGAAATCCTGATAGAATTCTATCAGCCAATCGGAATGTAAGGGACGCCATCTTGAATGACATCACTTAAAGGAAAACTTAATTTACCAACGGCGATCGTAAGAAGCGGATGCTCTGCACCGGATGTCTTGAAGATGGACCCGCTCCATGCCGGATGGATGAAGATAGAAGATGCTGTCTGAATGAAGACTTCTGCACGCTTGGATGAAGACTTCTGCCAGCTTCGATGAGGAATTCTGCCCGCTTGGATGAAGACTTCTTCCAGCTGGATGAGGATGGATGTCCAGTCTTCGAAAACTGTAAGTGGATCGTCGGGGGTTAGTGTTAGGTTTTTTTAAGGGTTTATTGGGTAGGTTTTATTTTTAGCTTAAGGTTTGGGCAATGTAAAAGCGCTAAATGCCCTTTTAAGGGCAATGCCCATCCAAATGCCCTTTTCAGGGCAATGGTTAGCTTAGGTTTATTTAGATTGGGTAATTTGTTGGGGGGTTTGGTTGTGTGGGTGGTGGGTTTTACTTTTAGGGGGTTGTTTGTATTTTTTTAAAGGTAAAAGAGCTGATTTCTTTGGGACAATGGCCCTCAAAAGGCCCTTTTAAGGGCCATTGGCAGTTTAGTGTAGGCTAGGGTTTTTTTTTATTTTGGGGGGCTTTTTTATTTTGATAGGGCTATTAGATTAGAAGTAATTCATTTTTATTTTGTGTAATTTAGTGGGGTGGTTTGTTGTAATTTAGATAATTGTATTTGATTAATTTAATTTAATTTATTTTATTGTAATGTTAGTTTTTAGTGTAAGGCAGGTTAGGTTTTATTTTACAGGTAAGTTTGTATTTATTTTAACTAGGTAGCTAGAAAATAGTTAATAACTATTTACTAACTAGTCTACCCAGTTAAAATAAATACAAACTTACCTGTGAAATAAAAATAAAACCTAAGATAGCTACAATATAACTATTAGTTATATTGTAGCTAGCTTAGGTTTTATTTTACAGCTAAGTTTTTAGTTTCAAATAGGAATTATTTAGGTAATAATTGTAAGTTTTATTTAGATTTAAGTTAGGGGGTGTTAGGGTTAGGGTCATGCTTAGGGTTAGGGTTACGTTAGGGTTAGGTTTAGGGGTTAATATATTTATGTAGTGTTAGTGATGTGGGAGGCCAGAGGTTTAGGGGTTAATAACTTTAGTATAGTGGCGGTGACATTGGGAGCGGCAGATTAGGGGTTAATAACTGTAATGTAGGTGGAGGCGATGTTGAGGGCGGCAGATTAGGAGTTAATAACTGTAATGTAGGTGGCGGCAATGTTAGGGCCAGCAGATTAGGTGTCAATAACTGTAATGTAGGTGGTGGGGATGTTGGGGAGGCCGATTAAGGGTGTTTAGACGTGGTTTTTATGTTAGGTTGTTAGGTTTAAATGTAACTTTTTCTTTCCCCATAGACATCAATGGGCTGCGTTACAGAACTTTTCATTCCGCGATTGCAGGTGTTAGGCATTTTTTTAGTCGACTCTCCCCATTGATGTCTATGGGGAAATCGTGCACGAGCACGTCAAAGCAGCGCTTGTATTTGGGTGAGGTATGGAGCTCAACGCCACCATATCGCCTGCGCAAGCTGGGTTTTTCAAAACCTGTAATAGCAGCGCTATGAATGGTGAGCAATGAAAATAACGTACACGAAATTAGCGAGCAGCCATAACGCCATAACTTGTAATCTAGCTGTTTGAAACTGATTTGTACAAGTTTATTTACTGTTTCACAACATGTCTGATATGGAACAAGAGCCTGCTCTCATGAATTCATGCTTATTATGTTTAGATGCACAAATTGCAGCTCCTATGCAATTTTGTTCTTCATGTGTCAAGAAAACCTTGCAAAATAAAGGTAAATTTTTTTAGCCTAATGTCTCTCAGGATGATGCTGTTAAAATAATACCTCAGCTTTCTCCTACAACGTCCCAAGCCTCAGTGGTGTCACATGCAGTGCCCTGCGGTTCCTCTATAACTCCTAGTGGAGTTTATTTAAAAGCAGACATTGCTGCCCAGGTATCTTCAGCGGTATCTGCGGCATTAGCTGCCAATCCTGGATTACAGGGAAAACGCAATAGGAAATCTAGAAATTCAGAAAGTAAGGTGCCTGTCCTCAGTTCTGCTTCCCAAGTTGCCCTTTCTCATAAGTCTGATGAGGAAGATACATTGGGACTTTCTGAGGGTGAAATCTCAGATTCGGACAGTATAATGCCTTTTTCTGAGACTGAGGTGGTATCCTTCAGATTTAATACAATTGGGTAAAGAATTTATATAACTGTCAGAATCAGATATAGGAAACTAGCACACCTTAAAACAAATTTCTCCAAAAAAGTTTAAGATAATATATAAATGATAGGTGGCGCAAAAAAATTGTGTAACTAATAAAAAATAAAAATATTCCAATGCGTAATCCAAATAGGGTGTATTCATATACCATAAATATAGGTATCCAGATAATATATAAGATGTTGCTTGGATGTTGCTAGAAACCTTAAAGACACAAATGGTATATATGCATAGGTAAGACACCGGTATTTGTATTTTATATTTCTTATTTAGTTTTTTTATATATTGTATAAATGCGCCACCCAAGTTTGATATAAACATATATACCATTTGTGTTTTTAAGGTTTCTAGCAACATCCAAGCAACATCTTATATATTATCTGGATACCTATATATATGGCATATGAATACACCCTATTTGGATTACGTATTGTAATATTTAGATTTTTTATTAGTTACACTTAGGAACAGCAATTTTTTGTGCCACCTATCATTTATATATTATCCTTCAGATTTAAGCTTGAACACCTTTGTGAATTGTTAAAGGAGGTTTTAGCTACTTTAGATGACTCCGATACCCCTGTGGTTGTCACTCCTAGGACATCTAGTACACTTAATAGTTTATTTGATGAACCTTCCACTTCGGAGGTTTTTCCTGTGCCGGACCGTGCTAGGGAGATTATCTCACAGGAATGGGAGAAACCAGTGGTATATATTTCCCTGTCTCCCATTTTTAAGAAAAGGTTTCCTGTCGAGGACTCCATTAAAGACCCTTGGTATACTGTACCCAAAGTTGAAGGGGCCATTTCCACTCTGGCTAAATTCCTATTGAGGATAGCTGCTCTTTTAAGGATCCGATGGACAAGAAGCTGGAGGCTTATTTGAAAAAAAATTATGTTCATCAAGGTCTCCAATGGCAACCTGCGGTGTGTATTGCCACAGTGACTAGTGCAGCATCTTATTGATTCGACACCTTGTCTGATTCTCTTCAAGTAGAGACTTCCTTGGATGAAATTCAAGATCTTAAGTTGGCCAATTACTTTATTGCAGATGACATTTTACAGGGTGTTAGACTAGGAGCTAAAGCTTATAGTTTCGCTGTCCTAGCCCGCAGGGTGTTATGGTTGAAATCCTGATCTGCGGACATTTCCTCTAAAGTCAAGCTTCTGGTGATTCCTTACAAGGGCAAAACCTTGTTTGGACCAGGTTTGGCAGAAATTATCTCTGATATTACTGGTGGAAAAGGGTCTTTTCTACCTCAAGATAAGAAGAATAGGCCTAAAGGATGTCAGAGTAATTTTCGTTCCTTCAGAGGAAAGCCTTCCCTTTCTTCTTCCAAGCAGGAACAATCCAAGTGTTCTTGGAAACCCAATCAGTCTTGGAACAAGGGGACACAATCAAAGAAACCCGCAGCCGATTCCAAATCAGCATGAAGGGTTTGCCCCCGATCCGGGATCGGATCAGGTGGGGGGCAGACTTTCTCAGTTCTCTCAAGCCTGGATACGAGATGTCCCAGATCTCTGGACTGTGTACTTAGTATCCCAGGGTTACAAATTGGAATTCAAGACTTTTCCTCCCAGAGGCAGATGCCAGATTAAGAGAGAGGTGTTCTTGAAATGTATGCAACATCTTTCCACCCTGGGAGTGATAGTTCTAGTTCCAATGCAGAAACAGGGCCTCGAGTTCTACTCCAACCTATTTGTTTTTCCCAAAAAAGAGGGAACTTTCCGTCCCATTCTAGACTTGACGTGTCTAAACAAGTTTCTCAAAGTTCCATCCTCCAAGATGGAGACTATACGCTCCATTCTTCCTTTAGTACAAGAGGGTCAGTTCATGACCACCATAGACCTAAAGGATGCGTATCTTCATGTTTCTATTCACAGGGACCATCACAGATTCCTGAGATTTCCCTTTCTGGTCAAACATTTCCAGTTTGCGGCCCTTCCATTTGGTCTAGCCATGGCTCCCAGAATTTTTTAAAAGGTTCTGGGGGCTCTTTTGGCAGTGATCCGTTCTCGTAAAATTGCTGTGGCACCCTACCTGAACGACATATTGGTTCAGGCACCATCTTTTCAACAAGCAAAATCTCACATAGAGATATTGTTGTCTTTTCTTCATTCCTACGGATGTAATATTCGTGTAAACAAGATTATGAGTTCTAATCAGCATGGCTTTAGGAGAAATAGATCATGTCAAACTAATCTAATTAGATTCTATGAGGAAGTAAGTAAAAATATAGATAAAGGGGAATCAGTTGATGTGATATACTTAGATTTTGCAAAGGCATTTGATACAGTGCCACATGAGAGATTAATGCACAAAATTAAGGGACTGGGAATAGCTGAAAATGTTAGCTCATGGATAAATAACTGGATAAAAGATAGGGAGCAACGAGTAGCAGTAAATGGATCATACTCAGATTGGACAAAGGTAATCAGTGGTGTCCCCCAGGGATCAGTACTGGGCCCTGTTCTTTTTAATATTTTTATAAATGACTTGGAGCAAGGATTAAATAGTGACATCTCTATTTTTGCAGATGATACTAAGCTAAGTAAGGTCATTAGGTCAGAGCAGGATGAACTCTCTTTGCAAAGGGATTTGCTAAAATTAGAACTATGGGCAAGTGAATGGAAAATGAGATTTAATACGGAAAAATGTAAGGTTCTACATTTTGGAAGTAAAAATAAGCAGGCTATGTATTTTTTAAATGGGACAAGACTTAGCCAAACACAGGAGGAAAGGGATTTGGGAGTAGTAATAGATAACAAGCTAAAGATGAGTGCACAATGCAGGGCAGCGGCTTCAAAGGCTAATAAGATACTAGCATGTATTAAAAGAGGCATTGATTCAAGGGAGGAAAGCATAATTCTGTCATTATATAAAGCCCTGGTAAGACCTCACCTTGAGTTTGGAGTGCAGTTCTGGGGACCGATTGCTAAAAAAGATATTGCAGAACTAGAAAAAGTTCAGAAAAGGGCCACAAAGCTAATAAGGGGATTGGAGAAATTAACCTATGAGGAGAGGCTAGCCAAACTGGGTCTGTTCTCTTTAGAAAAAAGGCACTTGAGAGGTGACATGATTACTTTATATAAATATATTCAAGGCCCATATACAGAGATGGCAGAAGCTCTTTTTATTCCAAGAAAATTGGTTCTGACAAGAGGTCATAATTTAAGGTTGGAGGAAAGGAGATTAAATCTCCTGCAACGGAAACGTTTTTTTCACTGTAAGAGCAATAAAATTGTGGAACTCATTACCAAAGGAGGTAGTGAATGCCAATACCATAGATACATTTAAAAATAGTCTGGATAAATTTCTGTATATAAACAAAATTCATGGATATGATTGCTAGTATTAAATGGGTCACATTTTAATGGGGTTATTTAAGCTTAACTGGAGCTTTTTGTAAGTATTTTAGATTTGTATAGGTTGAACTCGATGGACTTCAGTCTTTTTTCAACCTTATCTACTATGTTACTATGTTACTATGTTACTAATGTGAATCTGGAAAAAAGCTACAGTGGGGCAAAAAAGTATTTAGTCAGCCATCAATTGTGCAAGTTCTCCCACTTAAGAAGATGAGAGAGGCCTGTAATTTTCATCATAGGTATACCTCAACTATGAGAGACAAAATGTGGAAACAAATCCAGACAATCGCATTGTCTTATTTGGAAAGAATTTATTTGCAAATTATGGTGGAAAATAAGTATTTGGTCACCTACAAACAAGCAAGATTTCTGGCTCTCACAGACCTGTATCTTCTTCTTTAAGAGGCTCCTCTGTCCTCCACTCATTACCTGTATTAATGGCACCTGTTTGAACTTGTTATCAGTATAAACAACACCTATCCACAACCTCAAACAGTCACACTCCAAACTCCACTATGGTGAAGACCAAAGAGCTGTCGAAGGACACCAGAAACAAAATTGTAGACCTGCACCAGGCTGGGAAGACTGAATCTGCAATAGGCAAGCAGCTTGGTGTGAAGAAATCAACGGTGGGAGCAATAATTAGAGAATGGAAGACATACAAGACCACTGATAATCTCCCTCGATCTGGGGCTCCACGCAAGATCTCACCCCGTGGGGTCAAAATGATCACAAGAACGGTGAGCAAACATCCCAGAACCACACAGGGGGACCTAGTGAATGACCTGCAGAGAGCTGGGACCAACGTAACAAAGGCTACCATCAGTAACTCAGATCTTGCAGTGCCAGACGTGTCACCCTGCTTAAGCCAGTACATGTCCGGGCCCGTCTGAAGTATGCTAGAGAGCATTTGGATGATCCAGAAGTGGATTGGGACGATGTCATATGGTCAGATGAAACCAAAGTAGAACTGTTTGGTAGAAACACAACTCGTCGTGTTTGGAGGAGAGAGAATGCTGAGTTGCAACCAAAGAACACTATGTTAATTAATATATGTGAAAAAAACCAGTGCGCCAAATACCTGTATAGAAATAGGAGTGAAAAAACCAACATATAGTGCATTGAAATAAAGTACCCCTATATTTATAAATACAAGAATGAAAACTGCAAAATATATACAGTGTGAAAAAAGTCCCAATCAAACCAATATTGTAGATGATGGAAATATGATAATGGACAGTTCATCTAGTCCATAATCCAGATTCTGATATCTGGAGCGGATGGCAGGCTGCTTCTTCGAAATTCTTGTCGGTGTCCCAAGATGTTAAATTCTGCAGAAGTAAAAGATAAAAAAAGAAGGCGCCACCATAGTGCACAATCAGATGATTATAACACGCCAAATATACAAGTAAGACCGTACTTACAAGCTGTATGACACTTGAGAAGTGTCACAAATGCCTTCTGGACTGTTGGGAGTTGTCCAGCTAACTCACACTGGTGGATATCGGAATTGCTCTGGAGTGTGGGAGCGGCGATAGCAAACAGCATGCAGTATCCAGCCACAGACTTTTCACAGAGCCGGTTCGTCTTATACTTGTCCACTGTTATGGTAGATACACTTTTGCACAGCCTGAATTCCTTTCGACTATACCTACTGTGAAGCATGGGGGTGGCAACATCATGCTTTGGGGCTGTTTCTCTGCAAAGGGAACAGGACCACTGATCCATGTACATTAAAGAATGAATGGAGCGATGTATCGTGAGATTTTGAGTGCAAACCTCCTTCCATCAGCAAGGGCATTGAAGATGAAACCTGGCTGGGTCTTTCAGCATGACAATGATTCCAAGCACACCGCCCAGGCAATGAAGGAGTGGCTTCGTAAGAAGCATTTCAAGGTCCTGGAGTGACCTAGCCAGTCTCCAGATCTCAACCCCATAGAAAACCTTTGGAGGGAGTTGAAAGTCTGTGTTGCCCAGCGACAGCCCCAAAACATCACTGCTCTAGAGGAGATCTGCATGCAGGAATGGGCCAACATACCAGCAACAGTGTGTGACAACCTTGTGAAGACGTACAGAAAACGTTTGACCTCTGTCATTGCCAACAAAGGATATATAACAAAGTATTGAGATGAACTTTTGATATTGACCAAATACTTATTTTCCATCATAATTTGCAAATACATTCTTTCCAAATCAGACAATGTGATTGTCTGGATTTGTTTCCACATTTTGTCTCTCATAGTTGAGGTATACCTATGATGAAAATTACAGGCCTCTCTCATCTTCTTAAGTAGGAGAACTTGCACAATTGGTGGCTGACTAAATACTTTTTTGCTCCACTGTACCTTTCCCCTGCTACAAGAGTAGTGTTCTTAGGGACCATAATAGATTCTCTATTGATGAATATTTTTCTGACAGAGGTCAGGAAAAACAAAATCATTTCCTCTTGCCTCTCACTTTAGGCTACTGCTCATCCTTCAGTGGCTCAATGTATTGAGGTAATCGGTCTGATGGTGGCTTCCATGGTGGCTTCCATGGACATCATTCTTTTTGCTCAATTCCATTTAAGAGCTCTCCAGTTGTGCATGCTCAGACAATGGAATGGCGACCATGTGGATTTGTCTCAGAGAATAGAGTTAGATCAGTCATCAAGGGACTCTCTCCCGTGGTGGATTTCTCAGGAACGTCTGTCTCAGGGCACATGCTTTCGGAGACCTTCCTGGGTGATTGTGACCAGGGACACCAGCCTGCTGGGTTGGGGAGCAGTTTGGAACTTGTTAAAAGCTCAGGGCCTTTGTACTTAGGAGGAGTCTGCTCTTCCTATCAACATCTTGGAGCTGAGGGCTATTTACAATGCTCTATTGGCTTGGCCTCAGTTGTCCTCAGCCCAGTTTATCAGGTTTATCAGACAACATAACCTCTGTAGCTTACATCAATCACCAGGGAGGAACTCAGAGTTCTTTAGCCATGAAGGAGGTTACTTGGATTCTTTAGTGGGCAGAGACCAACAATTTAGAACAACAAACAGAAACAGATGTGCCACATGGCCCAATATTGCAGGTTCCAAAAGATAATATATATGATAAATAAATGCACTCATATATATTAAAGCACCTCAGATGGTGCTAATGACACAGTCTGGGATCTATAACAGTCACCCAGCAGACCGACCTCCTAGGATATTACAGAATCTGTATAGAGAGATATAAAAGCACAAAAAGCCTATATGGCCTAGGATGCCTGATGAAACAGTCTGAGACTGAGAAACGCGTCGCAATTATTTTAACCTGTTATTAAAGTGATTTTACTTATATAAAACACTTGCTGCCTGAGTTTTGGTTACTTTTGAGGACCTGATTGGCCTATAGAAAAGTCAAGAGGACTGCTGTATCCTGTATGCCTTGGTACTAAGTCTGTTGGGTGACTGAATTGATCCCAGCTTGCCTTTATAGCATCAGTGGAGATGCTACACCAAATGTGAGTTAAAACTTCATATCTTATTGGTTTTTTACAACCCAAGCCAAACAATACTAGGCCATATAGGCTTTTTGTGCTTTTATATCTCTCTATACAGATTCTGTAATATTCTAGGAGGTCGGTCTGCTGGGTGACTGTTATAGATCCCAGACTGTGTCATTAGCACCATCTGAGGTGCTTTAATATATGTGAGTGCATTTATTTATCATATATATTATCTTTTGGAACCTGCAATCTTGGGCCATGTGGCGCATCTGTTTCTGTTTGTTGTTCTAGATTGCTGTTTCTGGATCCTGGCCAGGACCATCACAGATTGCTGCCTCTGTATACCACTATTATCAAGAGATCTACAAAAGGACTGTTTACTGATTTCTGTACCATCAGATATTATCTATCAATATTGGGTGTTATGTAATTAGTCCTATTGTCATTGTGTGCTAATACATTAATATCTATCAATAAGAGGTATATTTTAAAACTCTTATATTCATCGTGTGCTAATATATATTTATATTTAATTAATCTATCTTAGGTATACTATAGTATAATTTCACTTATCCATTAATATTGTGTGGTCTCAAGGGCGCCCCCTATTTCATTTTTGTTTCAGAGACCAATTGCTGTCTATCTGGCATCCACATTCCAGGAGTAGACAACTGGGAAGTAGAATTTCTGAGCAGACAGACTTTTCATCCCAGGGAGTGGGAACTCCATCCGGAGGTGTTTTCCAGCTTAGTCCTCAAATGTGGGGTGCCAGAGTTAGATCTGATGGCGTCTCATCAGAAGGCCAAGCTTCCAAGGTACGTTTCAAGGTCAAGAGATCCGCAGGCTGTTCTGATAGATGCTCTGGCGGTTCCTTGGGTTTTCAGGTTGGCATACCTGTTTCCTCCATTTGCTCTCCTTCCACGAGTCATTGCTCGCATCAAACAGGAGAGGGCATTTGGTGATTCTAATAGCCCCTGTGTGGCCTCGCAGTATCTGGTTTGCAGACCTAGTGGATATGTCATCTCTCCCACCTTGGAGACTACCTCTGAGGAAGGACCTCCTGATTCAGGGTCCCTTCCTTCATCCAAATCTCGTTTCTCTGAAGCTGACTGATTGGAGATTGAATGCTTAATTCTGTCTAAGCGTGGTTTTTCTGAGTAGGTCATTAAGACCATGATTCAGGCTCGCAAGCCTGTTACTAGAAAGATTTACCATAAGATATGGCGTAAATATCTTTATTGGTGTGAATCCAAGTGCTACTCTTGGAGTAGAATTAGAAATCCTAGAATTTTATCTTTTCTTCAGGAAGGCCTGGAGAAGGGATTGTCAGTCAGTACCCTGAAGGATTTCTGCTTTATCTGTTTTACTGCATAAATGTTTGGCGGATGTGCCAGATGTGCAATCTTTTTGTCAGGCTTTGGTCAAAATCAGGCCTGTCTTTAAGTCTGTTGCTCCTCCTTGGAGCCTTGTTCTTAAATTTTTACAGCTGGCTCCGTTTGAGCCGTTGCATTCCATAGACATTAAGTTGTTATCTTGGAAGGTTTTGTTTCTTGTTGCTATCTCTTCTGTTCGAAGAGTCTCGGAACTCTCAGCTCTGCAGTGTGATTCCCCATAACTTATTTTTCATGCAGATAAGGCGGTTCTTCGTACTAAGTTAGGTTTCCTTCCTAAGGTTGTTTCTAACAGAAATATCAATCAGGAAATTGTTATTCCCTCTCTGTGTCCTAATCCTTCTTCTTCCAAAGAACGTTTGTTACAAAATTTGGATGCTGTACATGATCTTAACTTTCCCTTACAGGTGACTAAGGATTTTCGCCAGTCCTCTGCCCTCTTTGTCTGTTTCTCTGGGAAACGTAAAGATCAGAAAGCTACTGCTACTACTCTTTTTTTTTGGTTATGAAGTATAATCCATTTGGCTTATGAGACTACTGGACAGCAGTCTCCTGAGAGAATTACGGCTCATTCCACAAGAGCTGTTTCCTCTTCTTGGGCTTTCAAAAATGAAGCTTCTGTGGAACAAATTTGCAAGGCTGCAATTTGGTCTTCACTACATACTTTTTCCAAATTTTCCAAATTTGATACTTTTGTCTCGACTGAGGCTTCTTTTCGGAATAAGATTATTCAAGCGGTGGTGCCTTCTGTTTAGGATTGCCTGTCTTGTCCCTCCCTATTTATCTGTGTCCTCTAGCTTGGGTATTGGTTCCCAACAGTAATTACTCAAGCCGTGAACTCACCATATCTTAGGAAAGAAAAGCAAAATTTATGCTCACCTGATAAATTTCTTTCTTTCCAGATATGGTGAGTCCACGGCCCCACCCTTTATTTTAAGACAGTTGTTCTTTTGACTATAACCTCAGGCACCTCTACACCTTGTGTTACTCCTTTTTCTCCATTTCCCGTTGGTCGAATGACTGGGGGTTGTGGGTAAGGGAGTGATACTTAACAGTTTAACTGTGGTTCTCTTTGCCTCCTCCTACTGGCCAGGAGTGATATTCCCAACAGTAATTACTCAAGTCCTGGACATACATTTATCAGGTAAGCATAAATTTTGTTTTTAAATGTTGATATGTATAAATGTCTGTAAATACATATATACACTTATAAATACATAAATACATATGTATATACACACAAACACACATAAATATAAATATATATATATATATATATATATATATATATATATATATATATATATATATAATAGAGTAAGGAAAGCGCACTCTCACTTAAAAAGCATCTACCAGGGTGCAGGCACAAATTAATGCAGTACAGATGAAGCTTGCACTCTCTTGATTTTCAAAAAGGTGCTTTATTTAGCAAAAAAATGTGAAGTTTCGGGGATCAATCACCCCTTCATCAGACCAGGGTGTGATGAAGGGGTGATTGATCCCCAAAAACGTCACAGAGAGTGCAAGCTTCATCTGTACTAAATATATATATATATATATATATATATATATATATATATATATATATATATATTTAGACATGTAATGTATATGTGTGTATCTCTATGTTAAAACCATTTGAGCCCTCATAACATTTTTATGCATTTTTTTTTTAAATAAGTTTTATTAGATAGTGTGATTATAAATGTAAATGTATTGTTAAATTACACCGAGATTACGAGTTTTGCGTTAGCCTTAAAAAGCAGCGTTGAGAGGTCCCAACGCTGCTTTTTACCTAACGCTGGTATTACGAGTCAGGCAGGAAAGGATCTACCGCTCACTTTTCTTCCACGACTCGAGGCTACCGCAAATCCCCTTACGTCAATTGCGTATCCTATCTTTTTAATGGGATTTGCCTAACGCTGGTCTTGGAAGAAGTGAGCGGTAGACCCTCTCCTGTCAACACTTCGATCGCATTTAAAAGTCAGTAATTAAGAGTTTTATGGGCTACCGCCAGAACATAAAACTCCTAACTAAAGTGCTACAATGTACACTAACACCCATAAACTACCTATTAACCCCTAAACCAAGGCCCCCCCACATCGCAAACACTAAAATAACAATTTTTAACCCCTAATCTGCTTAACGGACATCGCTGCCACCTACATTATACCTATGAACCCCTAATCTGCCGCCCCCAACATCGCCGCCACATACCTACAATTATTAACCCCTAATATGCCGACCGGACATCGCCGCCACTTTAATAAATGTATTAATCATTAAACCGCTGCACTCCCGCCTCGCAAACACTAGTTAAATTTTATTAACCCCTAATCTGCCCGGCAAAAGGCCCTTTTAAGGACTATTTGTAATTTAGTATAGGGTAGGGAATTTTTTTTATTTTGGGGGGCTTTTTTATTTTATTAGGGGGATTAGATTAGGTGTAATTAGTTTAAAATTCTTGTAATTCTTTTTTTTTCTGTAATTTCGTGTTTGTTTTTTTTAGTGATTTAGTTTATTTAATTTTATTGTAAATAATTGTAGGTAGTTTATGTAATTAGTTTAATGATAGTGTAGTGTTAGGTGTAATTTTAACTTAGGTTAGGATTTATTTTACAGATAATTTTGTTCTTATTTTAGCTAGGTAGTTATTAAATAGTTAATAACTAATTAATAACTATTGTACCTAGTTAAAATAAATTGCCTGTAAAATAAATATAAATCCTAAAATAGCTACAATGTAACTATTAGTTATATTGTAGCTAGCTTAGGGTTTATTTTATCGGTAAGAATTTAGTTTTAAATAGGAAATATTTATTTAATTATGTTAAATTAATTTCGTTTAATTTAAATTATATTTAAGTTAGGGGGGTTAGACTTAGGGATAGACTTAGGTTTAGGGGTTAATAAATGTATTATAGTAGCGGCGACGTTGGGGTAGGAAGATTAGGGGTTAATAAATGTAGCTAGGTGGCGGCGATGTTAGGGACGGCAGATTAGGGGTTAATAAAATTTAACTAGTGTTTGCGAGGCGGGAGTGCGGCGGTTTAGGGGTTAATACATTTATTAAAGTGGCGGCGATGTCCGGTCGGCAGATTAGGGGTTAATAATTGTAGGTAGGTGGCGGCGATGTTAAGGGCGGCAGATTAGGGGTTTATAAGTATAAAGTAGGTGTCGACGATGTTGGGGGCAGTAGATTAGGGGTTCATAGGGATAATGTAGGTGGCGGCGGTGTCCGGAGCAGCAGTTTAGGGGTTAATAATATAATGTAGGTGTCAGCGATAGCGGGGGCGGCAGATTAGGGGTTAATAAGTGTAAGATTAGGGGTGTTTAGACTCGGGGTTCATGTTAGGTGTAGACATATTTTTTATTTTCCCATAGGAAACAATGGGGCTGCGTTAGAAGCTGGACGCTGCTTTTTTGCAGGTGTTAGGGTTTTTTCTGCCAGCTCAGCCCCATTGTTTCCTATGGGGAAATCGTGCATGAGCACGTTTAGCCAGCTTACCGCTACCGTAAGCAACGCTGGTATTGAGGTGAGATGTGGAGCTAAATACTGCTCTACGCTCGCCTTTTTGCGGCTAACGCCAGGTTTAAAAAAACCTGTAATACCAGCGTTGGCTTAAGGTAGCGTTAGAAAAAAAAGCCTTGTTAGCAACGCACCCCTGTTAACGCCAAACTCGTAATCTAGGCGTTAATTTTTTATGTATTTTGTGCAACTTTTTAGTTGAACGTAACAGTTAACCAGAGCTCTGAGGTTGCAATATCCTGACATGCATTAAATTAATATGAGTATATGATTTTCTGTAAGCTATACAAAGTTTTTAAATAGCTCTTAAAAAAGATGGTATAGCCGTTGAAACGCTTTTGCGTTGAGCAAAATAAACATACTATTTAAAAAAAAAAAAGCCAGCTTTTTTCCTTTCCTGATGCTGTTTTTTTTGTGATATCACCTGTGGAGCTGTTTGCCTGATATCATTCTGTGACTATACTGCACTTATATATTAAGGTGCACAGACATACTATGTCAATGTGATATTCTTTGAACACAGATACAGACAGAACCCCTTTTTGGGAAGATTGTGAAATCACCTGTGGAGCCGTTTATTTGATATCATTCTGTGACTATACTGCACTTATATATTAAGGTGCACAGACATACTATGTCAATGTGATATTCTTTGAACACAGATACAGACAGAACCCCTTTTTGGGAAGATTGTGAAATCACCTGTGGAGCCGTTTATTTGATATCATTCTGTGACTATACTGCACTTATATATTAAGGTGCACAGACATACTATGTCAATGTGATATTCTTTGAACACAGATACAGACAGAACCCCTTTTTGGGAAGATTGTGAAATCACCTGTGGAGCCGTTTATTTGATATTATTCTGTGAGTATACTGCACTTATGTATTAAGGTGCTCAGACATACTATGCCAATGTGATATTCTTTGAACACAGATACAGACAGAATTCTTCTGGGAAAATTGTGAAATATAGAGAAAAATCCTTTGGAGATCCCTTAGAACCAGCGCCTCTATCTGCCAATATACATAGTTTGTACAGCTTTGAGAGAGACTGTTTGGAAGGCAGCGATTCTAACTAAAGGGAAGTAACTATCCTATTGTATACACTTTTTTTATTCCTTAAATTAAATTGCGCTTGAGCGAATGTGTTTACTTTCAATTTGTAATACGCACGTTACTTCACACGCGTGCAAGCAGCCACAATAGACCCATTTTCGTTTGCGCACACCAGTTAGCGTGCCACTCATAATCTAGCCCTTAATGTATCTTAATAATAAATAGTACATAGACATCAAAATTGGGACACAAAATGCAAAATTTTAAAAATACTTATTAATGTATTTCAGTTTTGAACAGAATATTTTATTTTAAACACACATATATTAACAAAGATGTTTTTAGGAAATGGTTTGATTGTTTTAGCGATAGCTTTTACTGTGCACGGAACATATGCACATTTGTCATGTGCACCTGCGTTCAAACACCACACCTATTGAAAGAACAAAAAAAACTTCCAGTTCTATACGCAGGAGTGCAATGTGTATGTGCACAGGGCATATTTCAAGACATGTAAACAGGTTTAATATGTGTCTTGAGTACTAAATGTAAATACAAACACTGCTGCTATCTAGTGCTCAAGACATGCTCCTGATTGCCTATCTAGATATGCTGTCATGGAAACTAGCTATGCTTTGACAAAGGATAGCTAAAGAAAATGATACACTTTTTAAGAGAAGTAAATTCAAATTTCATTACCTTTGAATCTTGAATTTGATATTTTATGTCCCTTTAAAGGGACAAGAAACACCAAGTTTTTCTTTCATAATTCGGATAGAACATACAATTTTTAACAACTCTCAAATTTACTTTTATTATCAAGCTTGCATCATTATCTTGTTATCCTTTGCTTAAGGAACATCATCCAATCACCAGCTAGCTCCCACTAGTGTTGGATATGTGCATATTCCTTTTCAACAATTAATACCAAGAGAACAAAGCACATTTGAAAATAGAAGTGATTTTAAAAGTGTCTGCAAATGACATGCTCTATCCAAATCATGCAAGTTTAACATGGACTTTCCTATCCCTTTAAGGGGCTTTTTTTATTTTGAATTCACACTTTGAGTTACTACATTTTTTTTTTAAACATTAAATTGTATTTAGATACCTTTAAAATAAATACAAAAAAATGCATCAAAATGTGTTTTGCAGATTTGACATTATCTGTTGCATTGATCACTATTTGGAATGTTGTATTTCTCCCCCTTTTGGAATTTGTGAATGTTATGTCATTAAAGAGTTACAGGTGCATTTCCTGCCTCTCTGCCACAGAGGGCATTATTCTGGCAAGCTGCCCAGCCACATGTATGTAAGTATTCCCTCAGGGAAGGGAGTGACTGGTGTGGACTGTCAGATCCAGTTTCCTTGAAGAGAGTTCTATTTAATTAGAGTAGGCTGGAAGTTTGATACCATGTTAGACAGGGATAGGAAGCCTTGTACTCTTACATAGGGCCAGATTACAAATGCAGCGCAATGTTAACGTGCGCATGTAAATGGGGAAATCTTCCCGTTTATGGGCGCACGTTAAATAACCAGCCATTACAAGTGGCTGATTAATGCTTCCGTGAGCTCACGATAGCACTTTGAGCTTTAATTCATTAACCAGAGATCAGATCTCTGGTTAATGAAAAAAATGTCCCCCAATTTCCCTCCAAATAAAGTGGACAGTTTATTTAAAAAAAACAACAACATTTTTTTTATTAAAATAACTGCACAAAGGGGTTAAAGTGAGGGGATGTGGGGTGCTAGAAAAAAAAATGTGCCTTTGCTATCTATAGGGACTGTGCTTAAACTGTAAATATATATGTATATGCTTATATAAATATATATATATATATATATATATATATATATATGTGTGTGTGTTAATATGTGTATATATATATATATATGTGTGTGTTAATATGTGTATATACATATATATTTATGTGTTAATATGTGTATATACATATATATGTATGTGTTAATATGTGTATATACATATATATTTATGTGTTAATATGGGTATATACATATATATGTATGTGTTAATATGGGTATATACATATATATGTATGTGTTAATATGTGTATATACATATATATTTATGTGTTAATATGTGTATATACATATATATGTATGTGTTAATGTGTATATACATATATATGTATGTGTTAATATGTGTATATACATATATATTTATGTGTTAATATGTGTATATACATATATATTTATGTGTTAATATGGGTATATACATATATATTTATGTGTTAATGTGTATATACATATATATGTATGTGTTAATATGTGTATATACATATATATTTATGTGTTAATATGTGTATATACATATATATTTATGTGTTAATATGTGTATATACATATGTATTTATGTGTTAATATGTGTATATACATATGTATTTATGTGTTAATATGTGTATATACATATATATTTATGTGTTAATATGTGTATATACATATATATGTATGTGTTAATATGTGTATATACATATGTATTTATGTGTTAATATGTGTATATACATATATATTTATGTGTTAATGTGTATATACATATATATTTATGTGTTAATATGTGTATATACATATGTATTTATGTGTTAAAATGTGTATATACATATATATTTATGTGTTAATATGTGTATATACATATATATTTATGTGTTAATATGTGTATATACATATATATGTATGTGTTAATATGTGTATATACATATATATTTATGTGTTAATATGGGTATATACATATATATTTATGTGTTAATGTGTATATACATATATATGTATGTGTTAATATGTGTATATACATATATATTTATGTGTTAATATGGGTATATACATATATATTTATGTGTTAATGTGTATATACATATATATTTATGTGTTAATATGTGTATATACATATGTATTTATGTGTTAATATGTGTATATACATATATATTTATGTGTTAATATGTGTATATACATATATATGTATGTGTTAATATGTGTATATACATATGTATTTATGTGTTAATATGTGTATATACATATATATTTATGTGTTAATATGTGTATATACATATATATGTATGTGTTAATATGTGTATATACATATATATTTATGTGTTAATATGTGTATATACATATATATGTATGTGTTAATATGTGTATATACATATATATGTATGTGTTAATATGTGTATATGCATATATATTTATGTGTTAATATGTGTATATACATATATATGTATGTGTTAATATGTGTATATACATATATATTTATGTGTTAATATGTTTAAATACATATATATTTATGTGTTAATATGTGTGTATACATATATATGTTTGTGTTAATATGTGTATATACATATATATGTATGTGTTAATATGTGTATATACATATATATGTTTGTGTTAATATGTGTATATACATATATATGTATGTGTGTTTACTTATATATGTACAGTGGGGAAAAAAAGTATTTAGTCAGCAAGTTCTCCCACTTAAGAAGATGAGAGAGGCCTGTAATTTTCATCATAGGTATACCTCAACTATGAGAGACAAAATGTGGAAACAAATCCAGACAATCACATTGTCTGATTTGGAAAGTATTTATTTGCAAATTATGGTGGAAAATAAGTATTTGGTCAATATCAAAAGTTCATCTCAATACTTTGTTATATATCCTTTGTTGGCAATGACAGAGGTCAAACGTTTTCTGTAAGTCTTCACAAGGTTGTCACACACTGTTGCTGGTATGTTGGCCCATTCCTGCATGCAGATCTCCTCTAGAGCAGTGATGTTTTGGGTCTGTCGCTAGGCAACATGGACTTTCAACTCCCTCCAAAGGTTTTCTATGGGGTTGAGATCTGGAGACTGGCTAGGCCACTCCAGGACCTTGAAATGCTTATTACAAAGCCACTCCTTTGTTGCCCAGGCAGTGTGTTTGGGATCATTGTCATGCAGAAAGACCCAGCCAGGTTTCATCTTCAATGCCCTTGCTGATGGAAGGAGGTTTGCACTCAAAATCTCACGATACATGGCCCTATTCATTCTTTCATGTACACGGATCAGTCGTCCTGTTCCCTTTGCAGAGAAACAGCCCCAAAGCATGATATTGCTACCCCCATGCATCACAGTAGGTATGGTGTTCTCTCTCCTCCAAACACGACAAGTTGTGTTTCTACCAAACAGTTCTACTTTGGTTTCATTTGACCATATGACATTCTCCCAATCCACTTCTGGATCATCCAAATGCTCTCTAGCATACTTCAGACGGGCCCGGACATGTACGGGCTTAAGCAGGGGGACACGTCTGGCACTGCAGGATCTGAGTCCCTGGCGTCGTAGTGTGTTACTGATGGTAACCTTTGTTACGTTGGTCCCAGCTCTCTGCAGGTCATTCACTAGGTCCCCCGTGTGGTTCTGGGATGTTTGCTCACCGTTCTTGTGATCATTTTGACCCCACGGGGTGAGATCTTACGTGGAGCCCCAGATCGAGGGAGATTATCAGTGGTCTTGTATGTCTTCCATTTTCTAATTATTGCTCCCACAGTTGATTTCTTCACACCAAGCTGCTTGCCTATTGCAAATTCAGTCTTCCCAGCCTGGTGCAGGTCTACAATTTTGTTTCTGGTGTCCTTCGACAGCTCTTTGGTCTTCACCATAGTGGAGTTTGGAGTGTGACTGTTTGAGGTTGTGGACAGGTGTCTTTTATACTGGTAACAAGTTCAAACAGGTGCCATTAATACAGGTAATGAGTGGAGGACAGAGGAGCCTCTTAAAGAAGAAGATACAGGTCTGTGAGAGCCAGAAATCTTGCTTGTTTGTAGGTGACCAGATACTTATTTTCCACCATAATTTGCAAATAAATTCTTTCCAAATCAGACAATGTGCTTGTCTGGATTTGTTTCCACATTTTGTCTCTCATAGTTGAGGTATACCTATGATGAAAATTACAGGCCTCTCTCATCTTCTTAAGTGGGAGAACTTGAACAATTGGTGGCTGACTAAATACTTTTTTTCCCCACTGTATGTGTTAATATGTGTACATACACATATAAACACATAAATATATCTGTGTGGGTAAAAGCCAGATTCTGCCGGATCTTGCCGGATCCTACCGGATCCATGCCTAATTTAGACAGATACACACAAATTTAAGTGTTTTCCACACAAACACATCCAGACACTTCTGGATCTATCAACATTTTACTGCAAAACGTTTGGGTACTTTCAGAACCAGCACTTTTTTTATAGAAAAACAGCCGGATCCTGCCGGATCCATGTCTAATTTAGACAGATACACACAAATTTAAGTGTTTTCCACACAAACACATCCAGACACTTCTGGATCTATCAATATTTTACACAAAAACATTTGGGTCCTTTCAGAACCGACACTTTTTTTTACAGAAAAACAGTCAGGTCCTGCCAGATCCATGCCTAATATAGACAAATACAAATGTAAGTGTTTTCCACACAAACACATCCAAACACTTCTGTATCCAACAACATTTTATTTAAAAACATTTTGGTCCTTTCAGAACCCACACTTTTTTACAGAAAAACAGCCGGATACATGCCAAATTTAGACAAATACACACAAATGTAAGTGTTTTCAACACAAACACTTCCATACACTTCTGTATCCAACAACATTTTACTCAAAAAACATTTGGGTCCTTTCAGAACCAATACTTTTTCAGAAAAACAGCTGGATCCATGCCTAATTTAGACATATACACACAAATGTAATTGTTTTCCACACAAATACATCCAGATACCTGTACTTGTGGAGCCATCAATATTTTACAAAAAAACATCTGGTGCCTTTAAGAACCAACACTTTTTTTTTACACAAAAACAGCCAGATCCTGCCAGATCCATGTCTAATTTAGACAGATATACACAAATGTAAGTGTTTTCCACACAAATACCTCCAGATACTTCTGGATCCATCACTTTCTTTCAGAACCAACACATTTTTACAGAAAAACAGCCGGATCCATGCCTAATTTTGACAGATACACACACATTTAAGTGTTTTCCGCGCAAACGCATCCAGACACTTCTGTATCCAACAACATTTTACTCAAAAACATCTGGGTCCTTTCAGAACCAACACTTTTTTTGCAGAAAAACAGCCGGATCCTTCCGGATCCATGCCTATTTTTTGAGAGATACACACCAATTTAAGTGTTTTCTACACAGACACATTCAGACACTGGATCTATCAATATTTTACACAAAACCATCTGGGTCCTTTCAGAACACATTTATTTTACACAAAAATAATCTGATCCTGCCATATCCATGTCTTATTTAGACAGATAAACACAAATTTAATTTTTGTCCACACAAACACATCCAGACATTTCTGGATTGTACAATTTTTTACACGAAAACATCTAGGTCCTTTCAGAACCAACAGTTTTTTACAGAAAAACAGTCAAACTGTTGGTTCTGAAAGGACACAAATGTTTTTGAGTAAAATGTTGTTGGATACAGAAGTGTCTGGATGTGTTTGTGTGGAAAACACTCAAATTTGTGTGTATCTGTCTAAATTAGGCATGGATCCGGCAGGATCCGGCTGTTTTTCTGTAAAAAAGTGTTGATTCTGAAAGGACCCAAATGTTTTGCAGTAAAATGTTGTTGGATACAGAGGTGTCTGGATGTGTTTGTGTGGAAAACACTTAAATTTGTGTGTATCTGTTGAAATTAGGCATGGATCCGGCAGGATCCGGCTGTTTTTCTGTAAAAAAGTGTTGGTTCTGAAAGGACCCAAATGTTTTGCAGTAAAATGTTGTTGGATACAGAGTGTCTGGATGTGTTTGTGTGGAAAACAATTAATTTTGTGTGTATCTGTCAAAATTAGGCGTGGATCCGGTAGGATCCAGCTGTTTTTCTGTAAAAAAAAGTGTTGATTCTGAAAGGACCCAAATGTTTTTGTGTAAAATATTGATAGATCCAGAAGTGTCTGAATGTGTCTATGTAGAAAACACTTAAATTGGTGTGTATCTGTCGAAATTAGGCATGGATCCAGAAGGATCAAGCTGTTTTTCTGTAAAAAAGTGTTGGTTCTGAAAGGACCCAGATGTTTTTGAGTAAAATGTTGTTGGATACAGAAGTGTCTGGATGCGTTTGTGTGGAAAACACTTAAATGTGTGTGTATCTGTCGAAATTAGGCATGGATCCGGCTGTTTTTCTGTAAAAAAGTGTTGGTTCTGAAAGAACCCAAATGTTTTTGAGTAACATATTGTTGGAACCAGAAGTGTCTGGATGTGTTTGTGTGGAAAACACTTAAATGTGTGTGTATCTGTCTAAATTAGGCATGGATCTGGCAGGATCCGGCTGTTTTTCTGTAAAAAAAAGTGCTGGTTCTGAAAGGACCCAAATGTTTTGCAGTAAAATGCTGTTGGATACAGAAGTGTCTGGATGTGTTTGTGTGGAAAACACTTAAATTTGTGTGTATCTGTCAAAATTAGGCATGGATCCGGTAGGATCCAGCTGTTTTTCTGTAAAAAAAAGTGTTGGTTCTGAATAGACCCAAATGTTTTTGTGTAAAATATTGATAGATCCAGAAGTGTCTGAATGTGTTTGTGTGGAGATCACTTAAATTTGTGTGTATTTTTCAAAATTAGGCATGGATCCGTCAGGATCCGGCTTTTACCCACACCCTAAATATATATTTATATATTCATAGGCATATATATTTTCCATTTGCTGCCCAACGCGGCGCAAGTTACTCCTGCGCTGCACTAGATTATTTGCCATGTCTATCGGCATCAGAATGAGCCTATGAAAGCGCAATCTTGTGAGCGCAAAGCTTCTATGCAATGTGAACACGAAGTCGCCTTCACATTGCACTCAACTTGTAATACCAGTGCACACACTGAGTGCAACGCATACACCGCGCTTGCAAAACCTCAATTTTGCGCTCTACTTGTAATCTCACCCTTATTGTAAGACCATTTGTGCTGTACCTTAAAAAAATATAAATGTGGGCTCTCAGATTGATGTTGGGCAATTTACATACAATTTAGGACTTCACAAATCTATGTTGATATGGAGCCTGAAGTATTATAAAAGAACCTTTTAAAGTGCATATGAAAAAGCTCTATTTGAAGAAGTTGAAAATATTTTGCTGCGAGAAAATTGTTCAATTAAAGCTAAAACTGATTAAAGCTATATATAAAACTGATTAAAGCTATATACAACACTGATTAAAGCTATATACAACTGATTAATGCTATATATAAAACTGATTAAAGCTATGTACAACTGATTAATGCTATATATAAAACTGATTAAAGCCATATAAAACTGATTAATGCTATTTATATAAAACAACTTGATGCTATCTATACTATAATCACATTTTTAACGCGTCCGTTGGTGTCGCTAGTTGTGCATGCATTCCCAAAAGAATGGTGGATGCGCCCGCAGCCAAAAGAATCCATCTGGATGCAGTGTAGGCAAACTAAGTCTTAAAAAACAAAACCATGCAACTTCCCGCACGAAACAACGAAAAAAAAACCTAACCGCCCGCACAAAATATCAGAAAAAAGATCTAACCTCCCGCACGAAGTATTAACAAACGCCGAAACCGCTAACATCACAAAATAATAAAGTAATTAACCCCAATCCGCAAACAACATAATTAAAATATTAACCCCTTAAAAGCCAACACCCCACATTGCAATAAACCTAATTAATCTATTAACCCCTAAACCGACAAACCGCCACATCACAATAAACCTAATTAACCTATTAACTCCTAAACCGCCAAACTCCCACATCACAATAAACCTAATTAATCTATTAACCCCTAAACCGACAAATCCTCACATCGCAATAAACCTAATTAACCTATTAACTCCTAAACCGCCAACCACCACACAACGCAAATAACTAATTTAATTACTAAGCCCCCTAACCAAACACCCCCTAAATTAACCCCATTACTAAGTTACACTTAAATAAAACCTAACATTAAATTACAAAAAAAAATCTAAAATTACAAAAAATTAAAAACTATAAAACTACAGAAAAAAATAAACAAAATTATCAAAAATAAAAAAAATTAAACCTAATCCCTATGAAAATAAAACCACCCCCTAATCTGAACTAAACTAATTAAACAGCTCTTTTACATTTAAAAAATACTGTAAAATACTGTCCCCCCTAACAGTAAACAACTAAACTACCCATTGCCCCTAAAGGGGCATTTGTATGGGCATTGCCCTTAAAAGGGCATTTAGCTCTTTTACTGCCCTTAAAATGGCAATAAGCTATTTTACAGCCCATTAAATCCCTAATCTTAAAAGTAGAAAAACACCCACAAATAAAAAAGATTCTAAAACTAAGCCCCAAATAGGTATTTACCATTCCTGAAGTTCCAGGCAGCTCCATCATCTTCTATCTTCATCCGAAGCTAAGGCGGCACGGAGCTGGCTTCCCCGATGCATGGATCCTCAGCAGCAGTCCTCAGCGGCGGTGGTCCTCAGCGGTGTGGAGGCTCCTCTTCATGCGATTGTCCGTCGCACACTGAAAATTGAATACAAGATACCCCATATTTCATCAATAGGATGAGAGCTGCTAAAATCTTATTGGCTGATTTGAACAGCCAAAGGATTTCAGTAGCTCTAATTCTATTGGCTGATTTCAACATTTCAGCCAATAGGAATGCAACTTACCCCAAATTGAATGTGGTACCTTGCATTATATAAGCTATATAAAACTGATTAAAGCTATATAAAACTGATTAAAGCTATATAGAAAACTGATTAAAGTTATATAGAAAACTGATTAAATCTATATAGAAAACTGATTAAAGCTATATAAAACGGATTAAAGCTATATAGAAAACTGATTAAAGCTACATAGAAAACTGATTAATGCTATATAAAAATGACTAAATCTATATATAAAACTGGTTAAAGCTATTCATAAAACTGATTAAAGCTATATAGAAAACTGATTAAAGCTATAGAAAACTGATTAAAGCTATATAGAAAACTGATTAAAGCTATAGAAAACTGTTCTTCGAAGTTCAATTTCCACAGTGTCATTTATTAAATATCCAAACTAAATATAATGGTATCACTGAATCGTAATTGTTGTGAATCTTTTTTTGCAGAAGAAATGTCATTGCACCCTGCACAGGGGCATTGTCGGGAAGGGGGGCATGGGAGGCACTAGGCCCCAAGCATAATAGCTGCCCCCTATTAGCCCCCCCATCTTTGATCATCCCTTGCTGCATAGTTTTCCCATGCCCAGGACATGCCCCAACTTCACCCATGTCATGTCTGTCTACGGCCACAACACAGCTATCTTCACTCACACACCCGACAGGTGAGACTCCTTGAACTGTTGTTAAAGGGACATTCCGGTCAAAATTTAAATGCACATAGATGAATTACATCTTTGAATAGAAACACGTTTGTAATATACAGCTACTGTCAAAAATGATTCTAGTAAAAGTTATTACTATTTTAGTGTTAATAATCTTCTCTGCACGTGCATGTGAAGGATAGCTAGATATTCTCAATGCACCAGAATTTTAAATACTGCAGCTGCTCAGCCCCCCCATCTTTGATCATCCCTTGCTGCATAGTTTTCCCATGCCCAGGACATGCCCCAACTTCACCCATGTCATGTCTGTCTACGGCCACAACACAGCTATCTTCACTCACACACCCGACAGGTGAGACTCCTTGAACTGTTGTTAAAGGGACATTCCGGTCAAAATTTAAATGCACATAGATGAATTACATCTTTGAATAGAAACATGTTTGTAATATACAGCTACTGTCAAAAATGATTCTAGTAAAAGTTATTACTATTTTAGTGTTAATAATCTTCTCTGCACTTGCATGTGAAGGATAGCTAGATATTCTCAATGCACCAGAATTTTAAATACTGCAGCTGCTCAGGTCGCCAGTGGGGCTTGTATCATGTCAGTCATTAAGAAATTGAGTCATTAACAGATGGTACAAGCACCTTGGACTCTCTGAGCAAGTGATGTGTTTAAAATGATGGTGCACGGTGCATACTTAAAGGGACATAATACTCATATGCTAAATCACTTGAAACTGATGCAGTATAACTGCAAAAAGCTGACAGGAAAATATCACCTGAGCATCTCTAAGTAAAAAAGGAAGATATTTTACCTCACAATCTCCTCAGCTCAGCAGAGTAAGTTCTGTGTAAAAAGTTATACTCAGCTGCTCCCAGCTGCAGGTAAAAAATAAAAAAAAAATGAAGAAACAGCAAAGAACAGCAGCCAATCAGCATCAGCAGTGCTGAGGTCATGAACTCTTACTGTGATCTCATGAGATTTGACTTAACTCTCATGAGATTTCATAGTAAGCTTCCTTTACCTGATTGGTGAAATAATATGAGAGTTCACAAGGCTCATCCCCTAAGCTGTCCCAGGACAGACATACTAAAATGCTGCTTAGAAATCCTTTACAATGGGAGGTGGCTACTGAGGAACTTTTGAGGTAAAATATCTTTATTTTTACATAGAGATGTTCAGGAGATATTTTCTAGTCAGCTTTTTACAGATATGCTGCATCACTTTCAAGTGTTTAAACATTTGGGTATTATGGCCCTTTAAATACACTTTTTAAACAGTTATAACTTTTTTTTAGAAGGATTTTTGCTAATACAGGTGGCCCTCGGTTTACAACGGTTCAATTTGCACCGTTTCAGAATAACAACCTTTTTTTTCAGTCATGTGACTGCTATTGAAAACCATTGAGAAGCAGTGCATTGATTAATAAAGTTATCCAATAAAACACCACCAGGAAGAGCAGACAAATAGATTGATGTTTTCGCTTAGCCTGTCAGTGGTAGCCTGTGATATTTTCTAGCCAACCACGATTCTCAGAGGAGGGATGGAAATGGAAGGGCAAATTTTAAGTTATTGCTTGAAGCTTTAAAGCTCAGATCTGTTTCCAATCAATGACTTAGCAGTTTTTTTCTTAGTGTTCCACTGCTTAACCCAAAATGTTTCTTTCATGATTTAGATAGTGCATACAATTTTTAACAACTTTCCAGTTTATTTCTATTATCAATCTCCCCTGATTCTCATGATATCCTTTATTAAAGGAGCATAAATGCACTACTGGGAGCTAGCTGAACACATAAAATTGTTATATCAGAATCATGAATCATTTTCATTGTCTTTGTATTCCCCATAGCAGTCAATGAAGCAAAACCCAAAATTAAAATATGAATAACAAAGGCAAAATAAAAGCAGCGTTATCACCAGACAGCTAAATCACTGTGTCAGAAATCTAACTATCAATGAAAGATGCAATGTATAAAAAATAAAACAATTGATACTAAAATGTCTATATATATCTCAACGGAGATACAAGATATAAGAAATGTCACAAACTTTGCACTTCGCATCTGAGAAATCCGATATCAGCAGTCAGTTTGTAGAATTATGAGCGGTGCTGCTGTAGAGATGGCTTGTTCGTCCCCTAAGATCTGTAGAATTATGAGCGGTGTTGCTGTAGAGATGGCTTGTTCGTCCCCTAAGATCTGTAGAATTATGAGCGGTGCTGCTGTAGAGATGGCTTGTTCGTCCCCTAAGATCTGTAGAATTATGAACGGTGCTGCTGTAGAGATGGCTTGTTCGTCCCCTAAGATCTGTAGAATTATGAGCGGTGATGCTGTAGAGATGGCTTGTTCGTCCCCTAAGATCTGTAGAATTATGAGCGGTGCTGCTGTAGAGATGGCTTGTTCGTCCCCTAAGATCTGTAGAATTATGAGCGGTGCTGCTGTAGAGATGGCTTGTTCGTCCCCTAAGATCTGTAGAATTATGAGCGGTGCTGCTGTAGAGATGGCTTGTTCGTCCCCTAAGATCTGTAGAATATATGAACACAAACAGCGCATCCCAGAACTCAAATGTGTTTTAATCAAACAAATATGTGCGCAAAGCATAAAAACACACTTACTAGAAGTATGTAAAATGATTACAGATAAAAAGATGAAGTCCTCATATGCATTTCACGATCCGTTATAGCGTTATGTCCCTGTTCATTTCCTTAGCTGTAGTCAGTGTACTGTCTTGTTCATGATCAAGCACTCGGCCTATGGAGCTTCTGGAAACCTGCTACGGATCCTGCCAGAAGACACAATACCCAACGCGTTTCCTCCGGTATCATCCGGACTTTATCAAGGGTTATGTTTTCCACAGAGGAAATTCAAAGAGATATGAGCAAAAATCCTTCTCAATTCACATACTTCCTCTTCAAACTGAAAACTTCCCAATATGCTTGTTGGAATAACGCGCATTCGCTGTGTTTCAGACAAACTTCAGTATTTCTTTATTCTGGTAACGTTTTGAGGATAATCTCCCCTTCCTCAGAGCCTTCTGGTACACTGACTATAGCTAAGGAACTTAAAAGGGACATAACGCTATAATGTAACGTATAATCGTGAACTGCATATGAGGGCTTTATCATTTCATATGTAATCGTTTTTTAAACTGTTCTTATTTAAAAAATAAAAAAGAAGTTATATGACTGTTAAATTAATTATTCTTTATACATATATTTTCAAATACAGTGCTTAATTTCTGATAAATACTTTGGAAATATATAACAATACTTTTTTTATTTTTTACATTTTTAGGTAGAATGTCATACTGGATCCTATCTACTGTCAAATTTCCTATTTTATTATGCTCAGAAACTTCTTCAAATTGTACATATTTTATAGCAAAAATAAATGAAATGCAATTCCTTAGCATAAACGGGGCTATATAGCTGGTTTAAGAAGTGTATAATAAAATGCATAGCACTTTAGTTCCCAGCAGTGAGTTTAGAGATACTTCCTAGATAAATAATTGACAGGAAACCATAATCACAGTCTCTGAAAACTAAGTGGGCTGAAATGTTGTTATAAAAAGCACAGCTCATCATTTGTAGAAGTTAAAATCCTTTCCCACTTTCTTAATCTCGGACCTGCAAGGGTGACTGAATTCTGCTGATCAATAGAAAATAGACACTTTCCAAAAATCCAAAGCCACTGCTCTCTAATTGGACAAATGGAACTTAAAGAGACTTAAAGGGACAGTAAACACCTTGTAATTACAAGACATTTTGTTGTGTGCTATAGAATTACATATCAGCCAAGTTTTATTGTTTTGAAAACAAATTAATATCTTTTTTACTGCAGTTATTTTCCAAAAGCCAATCTCCATTCACCATTTGCCTTATTTGAAAGAGCCAATCTGGGCTGTATTCTGCATTTAGCCCCGGCTATAATGTTAGTATAGAGTGCATTGTTTTGCAGTTATTATCTGATTAAGCCACTTAGAGACAGATATGCAGCAGAGTTGGCCTTGATAGGTCAGCAGGTGTATTCCAAGTTCTGAGAGTTAGAAATTGCTAATTTTTCAGAGCTCAACTACATGAAAAGGGGGAAAATAAAAAATGAAAATATATTGCAAAGTTGTTTCATAACACGTAACTAACGGCTAGATCCCAAGTTTGGCGTTAGCCTTAAAAAGCAGCATTGAGAGGTCCCAACGCTGCTTTTTAATGCCCGCTGGTATTACGAGTCTTACAGGTACAGGTGCACTGCTCACTTTTCTTCCGCGACTCAAGGCTACCGCAAATCCCCTTACATCAATTGCATATCCTATCTTTTCTATGGGATTTGCCTAACGCTGGTATTACAAGTCTTGGAAGAAGTGAGCGGTAGACCCTCTCCTGTCCAGACTCCTACCGCATATAAAAGTCAGTAGTTAAGAGTTTTATGGGCTAACGCCGGAACATAAAGCTCTTAACTAAAGTGCTAACAAGTACACTAACACCCATAAACTACCTATTGACCCCTAAAACGAGGCCCCCCCACATCGCAAACACGATAATACATTTTTTTAACCCCTAATCTGCCACCCCCAACGTCGCCGCCACCTGCCTACAATTATTAACCCCTAATCTGCCGACCGGACATCGCCGCCACTTCAATAAATGTATTAACCCCTAAACCACCGCACTCCCGCCTCGCAAACACTAGTTACATTTTATTAACCCCTAATCTGCTGTCCCTAACATTGCCAACACCTAATTACATTTATTAACCCCTAATCTGCCACCCCAACGTTGCCGCTACTTTATTAAAGGTATTAACCCCTAAACCTAAGAAAATTTAACTAGTGTTTGAGAGGCGGGGTGCAGCGGTTTAGGGGTTAATACATTTATTAAAGTGGTGGCGATGTCCGGTCGGCAGATTAGAGGTTAATAATTGTAGGTAGGTGGCGGCGACGTTGGGGGGGCAGATTAGGGGTTAATAAGTATAATGCAGGTGTCGGCGATGTCGGGGGCGGCAGATTAGGGGTTAATAAGTGTAAGATTAGGGGTGTTTAGACTCGGGGTTCATGTTAGGGTGTAGACATATTTTTTATTTTCCAATAGGAAACAATAGGGCTGTGTTAGGAGCTGAACACTGCTTTTTTTCAGGTGTTAGGTTTTTTCCAGCCAGCTCAGCCCCATTGTTTCCTATGGGGAAATCGTGCACGAGCACGTTTAGCCAGCTTACCGCTACCGTAAGCAACGCTGGTATTGAGGTGAGATGTGGAGCTAAATTTTGCTCTACGCTCACCTTTTTGTGGCTAACGCCAGGTTTAAAAAAACCTGTAATACAAGCGTTGGCTTAAGGGAGCGGTAGAAAAAAAAGGAGCGTTAGAGCCGCACAGCCTTACCGACAAAACTCATGATCTAGGCGTAAATGTTTTATATAAAAAATTCAAGGTGTTTACTGTCCCTTTAAAAGTTCAAAAATAAAATGCACCAATGTGTTGGAACATACAATTATTGCACTGCTGCTTGCATGTAACTGTATGTTTCATCCCAGCAAAGGCAATAAACACATAGTTAAAGTTAGCGCCAGAGCAGCAATGCACTTCTGGGAGATAGCCGAACACATTAGGTGAGATGAGGTATTTTTGTGTAGCCACCAATCACCAACTACTGTAGCCCCCAGTAGTCAATTGTTTCTTCTGAGCTTACCTAGGTATACCAAGAGAACAGAGTAATTTTGATAATAAAATGTATAGTCTCTCTAAATTGCATTCTCTATCATGAAAATTAACTTTTGACTTCATTTTTCCATATTAAATACTAAGGGGCAAATTACAAGTGGAGCGCAATATATTGATTACATGTGTGCTGGTATTACACATAAGCGCACTTCTATAGGCTCCAATTGGAGCCTCGTTCTGATGCTGTCAGAGACGGAATCAGAACCTCGTGCTGCGAAGGGGTAAGTAGCGCAGCGATGGAAGCAAATTTTTAAATATATATATATTTGACTATATACATTTATATTTATGAGTTAATATGTTAATATACACATATTAACACATAAATATATATGTATATAATCATATACATATATATTTACAGGGAACACACAGTTCCCATATACCACACCCACCATCTTTAGACCCCAAAAACTGCCCAGTGCAGTTATTTTTAATTAAAAAAGGTACTTATTATTTTTAATTAAAAACTATAATGCCCTCTATTTTGAGGACATTTGGGGCACTTTTAGAAAATTAGCCGGAGATCGGATCTCTGGTTAATTTTCTGAGCGTTAATTGTTACCGCAAGCAGTAGCAAAAACCAGCCACTTGTAATGGCTGGTTAATTATCGCTCCACTTATAATCTAGCCCTAAATAAATGCTGGATAAAAGGATTTATTGAAAGCACAGTTTAACCTGACAATAAAATGCAGACTTTTTTTTATTTCACTAATGCATACTGGATTCTGGAATATTTTTTCATTCTTAAACAAATATGTAGAACTATGTTACTTTCCTCAGAAGAAAGCAGAATTATGCACTAAGCTCGAAAAACATGCTATGATTGTGAGGTGTACGCTAATTAACATCACAAGCAGAAGAAAAAGTGCTGTATCGATCTGTGTAACATTATTGTCTCGGACAGTAAAGTCAAAATTAAACTTTCATGATTCGGTTAGTGCACACTATTTTAAACAACTTTCCAATTTACTTCTATTATCTTAGTTTCTTCATTCTCTTTTGTTCCTTTGTTGAAAAATATATCTTGGTAAGTAGACTCAGGAGCTACAGTGCACTACTGGGAACTTGCTGCTGATTGGTAGCTGCACATATTTGTCTCTTGTCATTGATTCTTCAGCTAGATCCGATAAGTTCACTTCTGCTCCTTCAACTAAAGAAACCAAGAGAAGGAAGCAAATTTGATAATAGGAGTAAATTGGAAAGTTGTTTTAAACTATGCGCTATGGGGTAGATTTTTCATAGTGCGAGCGGACATAATACGCTGTAGCATATCATGTATGCTGCACATTGATAAAAGCCGAAAGCATACGCTGTCTATATTTATCATTGCAACAGCAGCTCTTGTGAACTGCTGGTGCAATGTCGCCCCCTGCAGATTTGCGGCCGCTAGCAGAGGGTATGAATCAACCCGATCGTATTCGATCGGGTTGATTTCTGTCCGCAGCTTCAGAGCAGGTGGAAAAGTTATGGAGCAGTGGTCTTCAGAGCGCTGCTTCCTAACTTCTGTTTCCGTCGAGCTTTAAGGCTCGCGCGGAAACAGAGGCATCAAAATCCATATGGAGCTTGATAAATCGGCCCCTATATCTGAATTATGAATGAAAAATTGGGTTTCATATCCCTTTAATAAACATGCAATAAAACTATATAATGTTACTAGGGAAATGTCTAAACAAAAAATGATATAGCACTGTATAAAGGGACAGTAAAGCCAAATTTAAACATTCATCATTCAGACAGGGCATGCAACTTTAATTGGATTTCCCAGCTGACTTCTATTATCCAATTTGCTTTATTATGTTGGTATCAATTGTTGCAGAGAAGGTTCAGGAGTTGCAATGCATTACTGGGAGCTAGCTTACCCCCCCCCCCCCCCCGGGTGAGACAGTGACAAGAGGCATATATGTGCAACCACCAACCAGCAGTTAGCTTCCAACAGTTCATTGTTGCTCCTGAGTCTAAATAGGCATTTTTTAATTTGACTTTAATGTCCCTTTAATACTCTGACACGTTGATAATGTAAATATACTTTAGTAACATATTGAGAATAATGCTGTAGAACTATCTAATAAAGCTAAACAGCATTTCTAAAAAAAAAGCATAAAGGAAAGAGGAGAAAGGGATTTTGTAATATTTTATATACTTCTAAGGGGGGAGGTTATATTCTTAAAGGGACATTAGAGCTACAATCTCATCTACATATAATTGCCCACAAGGACACTTTAGCAGATATACTACAAAGATAAAATCACATGGAAAAACATTTAAATTTACAAACTGTAAAGGGGTGTGAAATTTCACTACATTTAATAATGTTTAATTTTCATCTATTTCAAGTACTGATATGTACCATGCTTATGTGGACAAAAAAATTAGTTGTTTTAAGCAGTAAAGGTCTATGTGCCCTGACCAAGGTAATGGGGGCTATGTAAATGTATTAATGGCAGGCTTGTTATATAAACCAAATCTTTCTTAAAATTGAATATATAATTTACTGAATATGTTAGAATTACATGCCCTCTTTTAACAAATGTAGAAGATCTCTTATTGCCTCTCTGTTCCCTCTTTACTAGGTCATAGACAATCTTAGTGACTTAACAATTGTGACCCTTTAAAACTACTTCTTAAAAAAGTAATGCATTCTTGTCTGTTGGTTTATTAAAGAGGTCAGACATAAGTCTACATTTCTAAATATATATCTGAGTGCCCAGAAGTTCTTTCTCTTGAAATCATTTTTTGTCCAAATTTGCATGAAAGGAGTATCTAGCTGTGCATAGGATTTGAATAGATGCAATAGCCCCTAGTTAACAAGGTCTGTCGGACCTGATCCGACAATGCGGATCAGGTCCGACAGACCTCGCTGAATACGGCGAGCAATACGCTCACCGTATTCAGCATTGCACCAGCAGCTCACAAGAGCCGAATATTAGTCCAAGCTTTTGGGATATCACTAAACATGTGGACGGGCGAGAAATTAATTTTGTCTGAAACATTTTATTTGGATTTTTGCAAAAGTATGGTTTGGTTGAATTTCATCCTTGTGTGTATTCGTTACAGACATATATTGGGTTTGGATACATTAACATTATTTCCAATGGGAACGGCAAATATAGACAGCTAATTTTAATAAAAATCTTAGACTATACGATTTGGACAATTAAAAGAACCTATCTTTCAATGATAAAAGGACCTACAACTCTCTGATTGAATTTGAGTTAATTACTAGCTCAGTGGTTACACAGCTGCATGTTCCAATAGCTCTTGTCAAAGTGATTTAATAAATGCCTCAGCATCCTCTAGTCTCCCACCTCCCTATGCTAGATTAATGCTTAATTGGACAAGCCTGAATGACTAAACAACAACATTTAGTGTCTGACTATCGCTAGCATCAGTCATTAGTTCAATGACAGAATTGGAGATGGAACAATGGACAAATGAATGGTCAAACCCCATGTATATTATTACATTCCTGATGAAGTGCCGTAATGACACAAAACATGTTGGATGTAGATGATGTGTTGTAGGCTGTTTCACTGGCTGTTATAATGCTATTTGCTAGACTTCATGTTAAGCCGTTTTACATGCATTACCAATAAAAGCTCATTTTTACTTTTACCATTTTCGGTCCATTGACAGCTGGATATTTCTCCACCTCCCCTGATTCTATGCTTGATATGTCATTACAAACAAAGGAGCTGGTTAAACAAACAATATAACTCCTTCCCCCACTACCTGCACCTTTTTGGTGCCAAACAGGATGAACAAATAAACAAATCGATTTTTTTAAGCAATTTGCATTTGTCCGAAACCCGAATGTACAACTCTAGTTATCACACAATCATAGCCCATTTGATCTAGAGATATTTTTATTTGCTCCACCCACAACAATGGACCCTCTAGTTCATATTTAAACCTCCACATCAACATACTTTATAATTTTTTACAGTAATAATTGAATAATCTCCTAAAGGTTACGTTTTAATGTTGTGGTCATCCTGCACAAATAAGATTTTGATTAATTTGATTTGAGTGTGCCCTATTCTATTTTTGTTTTTCTCAATTTGATTGTATTATTCCCATCCCATTGTTAATAAGCGTGTTTAGTAAATTGTGCAGTATTATGTTTTTTTCAAATACTAACCTAACAATATCAAATGTATTCCTTGCCATAATTGTCTTCAGGGGATCTAATTGATTTTTTTAGCACATTTGAGAGCATATAAAAAAAACTGTTGCTTCTAATTCTATTTGTTTTTGTTATCAATACAAAAAAGTTAGAAGGAATAAAGCAAAACTGTATTAAAGCATTTTATAATTGCAATATTTCTTGTGTGTTATCCCTACATTTTATTTCTGATATAATTCTGATTTTAACTATGTGTTTAACCCCACTTACAAGGGTTAAAATATAGAAATATGCAAGTAATAGAGCAGAAACAAATGCTTGAATATACTAAAGGATGTTCTTTTTATGTTTTACCTGTAAGAGATATAAAGAGAAAGCATTTTAATTTAGGGGGTCTAAATTTGTATTGTGTTGAGGTTTAATAATTATAAAACTGTGAATGTCTCTACAACCTGTTGACTGCAAGAAAAGCCTTTTTAGCCCACTGGGGAAGCCAAAGAGTTAAATAATCTCAAGAAGAAGGACACAGAGAGGTGAGTGAATATTATTTTATGGTGCAGATACAGCCTTTTATTTTCTTGGTAACTGCTTCCCGACGTGGTTGCAATCTGCAGGAAATTTGTGGCTATTTCAAGCTCTCAGTTGCAGTTTCTCTGCTGTGGCGCTGAAGACATTTTGTTTAATGACATGGGAAATTTTACTGTGCTGTCCGGTATGTCAGCATCTAGGTTTATATATTTATTTTCATTATTTTATAGTACAACAAAAACAAGGAAGAACTGGCCAAGATAAGATTTGTTTATTATTTAATACCTCCCACCAGAAACTGTTCTAAAATTGCAAATTTTGCATCTTACATGAGTGCAGAGCCTAGGTTATATATACATTTTTTAGACACTTCTTCAGAAACCTATGACATTTGTTTTGACCTTACTATGCATATAATGATGCCTATCAAGTGTCCCGGACCAGAAGACTATGAGGCCTACTTATCAAGCCATCAACTGTGCTGCATTCGCCGGCACCAATACGCTCTCTTGATTTCGCCTAACATCGCGGCCACGGACCTGAATACGGTCTCCTTATTTATTAAAAAAGCCGTAAAAAAGCAGCGTACCAAGTACGGGACGATGAGCAGCGGACTGTTGTTAACTAACAGTCATCAATCGCGCTGCTATTCGGCTTTTTCCCAACATTATTTATAACGTCACTAAACACCGCCACTATACTACAATGTTTAACCCCTATCCCACCGCTCCCGGACCCCGCCGCAACTAAATAAAGTTATTAACCCTCATCCCGCTACTCTCGGAGCCCACTGCAACTCTAATAAAGTTATTAACCCCTATTCCGCCGCTCCCAACACCGATGCAACTAACTAAATGTATTAACCCCTATCCCGCCAATCCCAGAGCCCACCGCAACTAAATAAATGTATTAACCCCTAAACCCCTGGCCTCCCACATCACTACCACTTACTAAACCTATTAACCCCTAAGGCGCCAGCCCCCCACATCGCCATAAACTAAATTAACCTATTAACCCCTAAACCTAACAACCCGCTAACTTTACATTAAATATTAACTCATCCCAATCTTATAACACATTTAAACTTACCTTTAGATTTAAATTAAACTATATTAAACTATTAATTAACCTACCATAACTATTATACTAAAATTACAATAAACTATATTAAACTAATAATTAACCTACCATAACTATTATACTAAAATTACAATAAACTATATTAAACTAATAATTAACCTACCATAACTATTATACTAAAATTACAATAAACTATATTAAACTATTAATTAACCTACCCTAACTGTTATACTAAAATTACATTAAACTACAAATTAAATTAACTATATTATATAGTTAAAAACATAACCCTACTCAAATTATTTAAATCTACTATTAAAAATTAAAAAGTTACACAAAACTAACAACTAAGTTACACAATATAACAAACACTAAGTTACAAAAAAAATAAACACTAAGTTACACAAAATAAAAAATAAATTATCAAATATTTAAACTAATTACACCTAATCTAAGAGCCCTATGAAAATAAAAAAGCCTCCCCCAAAATAAAAAAACCTAGCCTACAATAAACTACCAATGGCCCTTAAAAGGACCTTTTGTGGGGCATTGCCCCAAAGAAATCAGCTCTTTTACCTGTAAATAAAAATACAAATACCCCCCCCCAACAGTAAAACCCACCACCCACACCACCCACCATGCCCTGAAAAGGGCATTTGGATAGTCATTGCCCTTAAAAGGGCATTTAGCTCTTTTTCCGCCAAAAGTCCCAAATATAAAATTGAAACCCACCCAATAAACCCTTAAAAAAAACTAACACTAACCCCTGAAGATCCACTTACAGTTTTTGAAGACCCGACATCCATTCTCAACGAAGCGGCAAGAAGTCCTCAGCGAAGCCGGCAGAAGTCTTCATCCAAGCGGGCCGAAGTCTTCATCCAAGCCGGCAGAAGTCTTCATTCAGATGGCATCTTCTATCTTCATCAATCCGATGCGGAGCGGCTCCATCTTCAAGACATCCGGTGAGGAGCATCCTCTTCATTTGATTCAATCGATTATTGATTCCTATGGCATCCACGGCCTCCAGTGTGGTGGATTGAAAAGCAGGTACGCTGGGCTGAAATAGTGGCGAGCGTACCTGTAAACAGTTTGATAACTAGCAAAAGTAGTCAGATAGTGCCGAATTTGTATTCGGAACATCTGTAATGACGTAAGCATCGATCTGAGTTGGATTGAGACCAGCGGATTGTATGTTACATCACAGATTTCAACTTTTGCCGGACTGTAGGCTTTGATAAATGAGGCGAATCAAGCTCGCCACAATTACGCATGCGGAATTCCAGCGTATTTGCGGTTGACGGCTTGATAAATAGCCCTCTGTGAATTTATTTTGCAAAGGTGCTTAAAATTGAAATTACTGTTGCTTTAAGTTTTTATATTTAATTTACCTTTAAATAACTCTCTTCAAATACGTGCACACACACAAATATGCCTTTACACACAGATTGTGATATGCACACATACACATTGCGATATGCACACACACATTGTGATATGCACACACACACATTGTGATATGCACATATACACACACACATTGTGATATGCATGCACACACACACATTGTGATATGCACACTAACACACACACACATTGTGATATGCACACACACACATTGTGATATGCACACACACACACACACATTGTGATATGCACACTAACACACACACACATTGTGATATGCACACACACACACATTGTGATATGCACGCACACACACACACACATTGTGATATGCACACACACACATTGAGATATGCACACACACACACACATTGTGATATGCACACACACACACACATTGTGATATGCACACACACACACATTGTGATATGCATGCACACACACACACATTGTGATATGCACACACACACACACATTGTGATATGCACACACACATTGTTATATGCACACACACACATTGTGATATGCACACACACACACACACATTGTGACATGCACACACACACACATTGTGATATGCACACACACACCGATCTGAGTTGGATTGAGACCAGCGGATTGTATGTTACATCACAGATATTAACTTTTGCCGGTCTGTAGGCTTTGATAAATGAGGCGAATCAAGCTCGCCACAATTACGCATGCGGAATTCCAGCGTATTTGCGGTTGATGGCTTGATAAATAGCCCTCTGTGAATTTATTTTGCAAAGGTGCTTAAAATTGAAATTACTGTTGCTTTAAGTTTTTATATTTAATTTACCTTTAAATAACTCTCTTCAAATACGTGCACACACACAAATATGCCTTTACACACAGATTGTGATATGCACACATACACATTGCGATATGCACACACACATTGTGATATGCACACACACACATTGTGATATGCACATATACACACACACATTGTGATATGCATGCACACACACACATTGTGATATGCACACTAACACACACACACATTGTGATATGCACACACACACATTGTGATATGCACACACACACACACACACACATTGTGATATGCACACTAACACACACACATTGTGATATGCACACACACACACACACATTGTGATATGCACACACACACATTGTGATATGCACGCACACACACACACATTGTGATATGCACACACACACATTGAGATATGCACACACACACACACACATTGTGATATGCACACACACACACATTGTGATATGCACACACACACACATTGTGATATGCATGCACACACACACATTGTGATATGCACACACACATTGTGATATGCACACACACACATTGTTATATGCACACACACACATTGTGATATGCACACACACACACACATTGTGACATGCACACACACACACATTGTGATATGCACACACACACCGATCTGAGTTGGATTGAGACCAGCGGATTGTATGTTACATCACAGATTTCAACTTTTGCCGGTCTGTAGGCTTTGATATATGAGGCGAATCAAGCTCGCCACAATTACGCATGCGGAATTCCAGCGTATTTGCGGTTGACGGCTTGATAAATAGCCCTCTGTGAATTTATTTTGCAAAGGTGCTTAAAATTGAAATTACTGTTGCTTTAAGTTTTTATATTTAATTTACCTTTAAATAACTCTCTTCAAATACGTGCACACACACAAATATGCCTTTACACACAGATTGTGATATGCACACATACACATTGCGATATGCACACACACATTGTGATATGCACACACACACATTGTGATATGCACATATACACACACACATTGTGATATGCATGCACACACACACACATTGTGATATGCACACTAACACACACACACATTGTGATATGCACACACACACATTGTGATATGCACACACACACACACATTGTGATATGCACACTAACACACACACATTGTGATATGCACACACACACACACACACATTGTGATATTCACACACACACATTGTGATATGCACGCACACACACACACACACATTGTGATATGCACACACACACATTGAGATATGCACACACACACATTGTGATATGCACACACACACATTGTGATATGCACACACACACACACATTGTGATATGCATGCACACACACACACACACATTGTGATATGCACACACACACATTGTGATATGCACACACACACATTGTTATATGCACACACACACATTGTGATATGCACACACACACACACATTGTGACATGCACACACACACACATTGTGATATGCACACACACACACATTGTGATATGCACACAAACATACATTGTGATATGCACACACACACAAATTGCGATATGCACACACACACAGACATTGTGATAGGCACACACACACACATTGTGATATACACACACATACAATGTGATATGCACAGACACACACACATTGTGATATGCACACACACACATTGTGATATGCACACACACACACACACACAAATTGTGATATGCACACACACACACATTGTGATATGCACGCACACACACACACACACATTGTGATAAGCACACACACACATTGTGATATGCACACACACACACATTGTGATATGCACAAACACACACACATTGTGATATACACACACATTGTGATATGCACACACACACACACATTGTGATATGCACACATACACACACACATTGTGATATGCACACACACACACACACATTGTGATATGCACGCACACACACATTGTGATATGCACACACACACACATTGTGATATGCACACACACACATTGTGATATGCACACACACACACATTGTGATATGCACACACACACATTGTGATATGCACACACACACACATTGTGATATGCACACACACACACATTGTGTTATGCACACACACACACACACACACATTGCGATATGCACACACACACACACAGACATTGTGATATGCACACACATTGTGATATACACACACATACAATGTGATATGCACAGACACACACACATTGTGATATGCACACACACACAAATTGTGATATGCACACACACACATATTGTGATTCGCACGCACACACACACACACACACACACACACATTGTGATATGCACACACACACATTGTGATATGCACACACACACACACAAATTGTGATATGCACACACACACACACACACAAATTGTGATATGCACATACACACACACACATTGTGATATGCACACACACACATTGTGATATGCACACACACACACACACACACACATTGTGATATGCACACACACACACATTGTGATATGCACACACACACACACACACAAATTGTGATATGCACACACACACAAATTGTGATATGCACATACACACACACACACACATTGTGATATGCACACACACACATTGTGATATGCACACACACATTGTGATATGCACACACACACACATTGTGATATGCACACACACACACACATTGTGTTATGCACACACACACACATTGCACACACACACACATTGTGATATGCACACACACACACACATTGTGTTATGCACACACACACACATTGCGATATGCACACACACACAGACATTGTGATATGCACACACACACATTGTGATATACACACACATACAATGTGATATGCACAGACACACACACATTGTGATATGCACACACACACAAATTGTGATATGCACACACACACACATTGTGATACGCACGCACACACACACACACACATTGTGATATGCACACACACACATTGTGATATGCACACACACACACACACACAAATTGTGATATGCACACACACACACACACAAATTGTGATATGCACACACACACACACATTGTGATATGCACACACACATTGTGATATGCACACACACACACATTGTGATATGCTTGAAAGGAGGTGGGTCGAATGGCACTACTTGCAAATTAGATAAAACTTCCTATAGGCAGCTCGAATTTAATGATAGAATAGAATAATTGAAATATACAAGGAGCTAAAGGGTGCTGTGTATAAAGCAAACTTGGAGAAAACTTTTTATTAGGAGGTGAATAACCTCCTAATGGAAGTATACACATATAGCACTCAGGAAGTTCAATGAGAAAATAGTATGATCTTCAATGAGATCTCTGACTGTAATATACAGCTTTTACACTATTGCCAATCTCATACAAAAAATGGACAGGTAGAAATAGGGGTTAAAATATAACTTTTAATAGAGTTTTAACTTAAAGTTTTTCTTCCCTATTTTAAACATAACTCTATTAAAAGTTATATTTTAACCCCTATTTCTACCTGTCCATTTTTTGTATGAGATTGCCAATAGTGTAAAAAGTGTATATTGCAGTCAGAGATCTCATTGAAGATCATACTATTTTCTCATTGAACTTCCTGAGTGCTATATGTGTATACTTCCATTAGGAGGTTATTCACCTCTTAATAAAAAGTTTTCTACACATTGTGATATGCACACACACACACATTGTGATATGCACACACACACACATTGTGATATGCACACACACACACATTGTGATATGCACACACACACACATTGTGATATGCACACACACATTGTGATATACACACACAGTGATATGCACACACACACACATTGTGATATGCACACACACACACATTGTGATATGCACGCACACACACACACACACATTGTGATATGCACACACACACACATTGTGATATGCACGCTCACACACACACACATTGTGATATGCACACACACACACACACATTGTGATATGCACGCTCACACACACACACATTGTGATATGCACAAAACACAAGTGCACACACACAAACATATACACATATTAACACACACCCATAGCAATACACAAACAATCAAGCATTTATCCACATATACACACATACCCATAGTGATACACAAACAGTCATGTATGTAACCACATATACATATACACCCATAGTTATACATAGTCATGCATGTAACCACATATACACACATACCCATAGTGATACATAGTCATGCATGTAACCACATATACACACATACCCATAGTGATACACAGTCATGCATGTAACCACATATACACACATACCCATAGTGATACACAAGCAGTCATGTATGTAACAACATATACACACATACCCATAGTTATACATAGTCATGCATGTAACCACATATACACACATACCCATAGTGATACACAAGCAGTCATGTATGTAACCACATATACACACATACCCATAGTTATACATAGTCATGCATGTAACCACATATACACACATACCCATAGTTATACACAGTCATGCATGTAACCACATATACACACATACCCATAGTGATACACAGTCATGCATGTAACCACATATACACACATACCCATAGTGATACACAAACAGTCATGTATGTAACCACATATACACACATACCCATAGTTATACATAGTCATGCATGTAATCACATATACACACATACCCATAGTTATACACAGTCATGCATGTAACCACATATACACACATACCCATAGTTATACATAGTCATGCATGTAATCACATATACACACATACCCATAGTTATACACAGTCATGCATGTAACCACATATACACACATACCCATAGTTATACACAGTCATGTATGTAACAACATATACACACATACCCATAGTTATACACAGTCATGTATGTAACAACATATACACACATACCCATAGTTATACACAGTCATGCATGTAACCACATATACACACATACCCATAGTGATACACAAGCAGTCATGTATGTAACCACATATACACATATACCCATAGTTATACATAGTCATGCATGTAACCACATATACACATATACCCATAGTTATAAACAGTCATGCATGTAACCACATATACACACATACCCATAGTTATACACAGTCATGCATGTAACCACATATACACACATACCTATAGTTATACACAGTCATGCATACAACCACATATACACACATACCCATAGTTATACACAGTCATGCATGTAACCACATATACACACATACCCATAGTTATACACAGTCATGCATGTAACCACATATACACACATACCCATAGTTATACACAGTCATGCATGTAACCACATATACACACATACCTATAGTTATACACAGTCATGCATACAACCACATATACACACATACCCATAGTTATACACAGTCATGCATACAACCACATATACACACATACCCATAGTTATACACAGTCATGCATGTAACCACATATACACACATACCCATAGTTATACACAGTCATGCATGTAACCACATATACACACATACCCATAGTAGTTATACATAGTCATGCATGTAACCACATATACACACATACCCATAGTTATACACAGTCATGCATGTAACCACATATACACACATACCCATAGTTATACACAGTCATGCATGTAACCACATATACACACATACCTAGGCTGACCATATTTCCTTGAGACAAAAACGGGGACATTGAGCGGTCAAAAACGGGACGGGGTTAATATTCTTTATTTATATGAAAAAAAGTATGATTTTAACAAAAGTTAACTTTTATGACATGAATTTAAACTATTGAGCCAACATTTATCCTTCAGTGACAGAAGAACTCATACAAAAAGTTTTAGGTAGACGTAGAGCTAGAGGGGGACTGTATTTCATCATGATTGTACCATGAATATTTGTCTGATGAAACAAATTTACACAGCAAATTTTGGTCTTTCAACACCATATAATAAAACTTCTCGCACTCCATGGGCTGATGTATCATGTATATGAAATTATTTTTACTTAAAATTTGATGCACGCAGAAAATTGGCAAATCTATATAAAAATAAAGCACAAATGTTCTAACTTATAAAGACACCCTATAAAATGCTTTTTATTATAACTGTTGTTAAGGGAAATAAAATTACTTATCCAATAACCATTCTAATGACGAAGGTTCCCTCCATTAGATCACATCCATCATGCCCTCCCCCCACACACACACAATATTCATTAATATTAATATATATTATGGAACTTGTCTCAGACTCATTGTTAATTTAAACAGATGGATTTAAACAGATGGATAGCCAAGCCAAATTTGTTGTTTAAACAGAGAAAATCAAAGAGAACACTCTTATATATTAAGAAGAGCTGATTCTGAAGCTTGTGAACAAAAGTATTACAATTTAATTTTCATACAAACAACAAACATGCTTTAAAAAAGTGAGATTATCCTATGTTGTCAAGGCAAATTCCCCCATATTAACTGATTTTAAAGGGTAAAAGCCTCTGAACTTGCGTTTGGTTTGAATATCTGGATAGTAGTTGAAGATTTTTTTTAGCTGAGTTGCCCAAAATCATTGTTACACATGTAAATGGTGGAAGAACTGATAAAAATGTGGAACTACATAGTTACTTGATAATAACCGTTATTTTATAACGCCTGTACTACAACCAGCACTGCAGCAGCATAATAATAATAAGTATATGATATAATAAATGACAATTAATTTAATTTAATTGATTGCCAGGCACAGACACTGGTCTTACCTTGGCCGTGCACCAGGGGCGTATTAAGGCATAGGCCAACGAGGCCGGTGCCTAGGGCAGCAGATTTTTAAGGGGCAGCATAATTTTGAGTCCCTAGGGCCACTCTACTAAACTCAGGGCCGGGTGGCTAAATCAACCAATTACAAATGACTTAAATGGCTTGCCCGGCTATTGCTATCCTATGGGATTGTATGTGGGTGCGCATGACGTGTTGACAGTGGAGGCGTAGCTCACTTGCGCAACCTGACCTGGACTGAGAGGGAATGCGGTATTCCTCCTGGCTCCACCGCGTGATTGAGACTCACACAGACTACACAGTTCAGACTCCCTTCAATACATCTTCATTAGGCATTATAATACTTAAACGGATTAGTCACTAAATACTTGTACATTTACTGTTTGTCTATTTGTCATGCATGCAAAGAATAAGTGTTTATTGCTGAATCTATACCACTATGTGACTTAAAACACAACTGAAAAATATGTTATATGCATTTAATACATTCAGAAACAATACAAATATATACTTTATTATGATTGTATCATGTGACTTTATCCCCTAGGATACAATTCCTAAACCTATCATAACTACTGTTGTATTTATTAAGTACTTTTAAAGGCCAGTTCATTACATATTTATCCAAGCAGATATTTTGCTTAAATAACAGTCAATCACCAATGAAGATGTTTAAGGTTAAACAACTACCTACTTGACAAACTATCATACAGTGAAGGATATTTTTTTCTGATATAAACACTTTAATCATCTGACTTGCAAAATAATGTCTTAATATATATATATATATATATATATATATATATATATATATATATATATATATATATATATATATATATATATATATATATATATATATATTTGTGTGTGTGTGTGTGTGTGTGTGTGTGTGTGTGTGTGTGTGACCAGAGTGAATGCAAGCCCTGGTGAACATCTACTTAAAAAGACATTATTTTTTTTATTTTTTACACCCTGCCCCAAAAATATTATGGGGCACATACCCATAGTTATACATAGTCATGCATGTAACCACATATACACACATACCCATAGTTATACACAGTCATGCATGTAACCACATATACACACATACCTATAGTTATACACAGTCATGCATGTAACCACATATACACACATACCTATAGTTATACACAGTCATGTATGTAACAACATATACACACATACCCATAGTTATACACAGTCATGTATGTAACAACATATACACACATTCCCATAGTGATACACAGTCATGCATGTAACCACATATACACACATACCCATAGTTATACACAGTCATACATGTAATCACATATACACACATACCCATAGTTATACACAGTCATACATGTAATCACATATACACACATACCCATAGTTATACACAGTCATGCATGTAACCACATATACACACATATCCATAGTTATACATAGTCATGCATGTAACCACATATACACACATACCCATAGTTATACACAGTCATGCATGTAACCACATATACACACATACCCATAGTTATACACAGTCATGCATGTAACCACATATACACACATACCCATAGTTATACACAGTCATGCATGTAACCACATATACACACATACCTATAGTTATACACAGTCATGTATGTAACAACATATACACACATACCCATAGTTATACACAGTCATGTATGTAACAACATATACACACATACCCATAGTTATACACAGTCATGCATGTAACCACATATACACACATTCCCATAGTGATACACAAGCAGTCATGTATGAAACAACATATACACATATACCCATAGTTATACATAGTCATGCATGTAACCACATATACACACATACCCATAGTGATACACAAGCAGTCATGTATGTAACAACATATACACACATACCCATAGTTATGCACAGTCATGCATGTAATCACATATACACACATACCCATAGTGATACACAAGCAGTCATGTATGTAACCTAATATACACACATACCCATAGTTATACATAGTCATGCATGTAATCACATATACACACATACCCATAGTTATACACAGACATGTATGTAACCACATATACACACATACCCATAGTTATACACAGTCATGCATGTAACCACATATACACACATACCCATAGTTATACACAGTCATGCATGTAACCACATATACACACATACCCATAGTTATACACAATCATGCATGTAATCACATATACACATATACCCATAGTTATACACAGACATGTATGTAACCACATATACACACATACCCATAGTTATACACAGTCATGTATGTAACAACATATACACACATACCCATAGTTATACACAGTCATCCATGTAACTACATATACACACATACCCAGAGTGATACACAAGCAATCATGTATGTAACCACATATACACACATACCCATAGTTATACACAGTCATGCATGTAACCACATATACACACATACCCATAGTTATACACAATCATGCATGTAATCACATATACATACATACCCATAGTTATACACAGACATGTATGTAACCACATATACACACATACCCATAGTTATACACAGTCATGTATGTAACCACATATACACACATACCCATAGTTATACACAGTCATCCATGTAACTACATATACACACATACCCAGAGTGATACACAAGCAATCATGTATGTAACCACATATACACACATACCCATAGTTATACACAGTCATGCATGTAACCACATATACACACATACCCATAGTTATACACAATCATGCATGTAATCACATATACACACATACCCATAGTTATACACAAACATGTATGTAACCACATATACACACATACCCATAGTTATACACAGTTATGTATGTAACCACATATACACACATACCCATAGTTATACACAGTCATCCATGTAACTACATATACACACATACCCAGAGTGATACACAAGCAATCATGTATGTAACCACATATACACACATACCCATAGTTATACACAATCATGCATGTAACCACATATACACATATACCCATAGTTATGCACACTCATGCATGTAACCACATATACACACATACCCATAGTTATACACAGACATGTATGTAACCACATATACACACATACCCATAGTTATACACAGTCATGCATGTAACCACATATACACACATACCTATAGTTATACACAGTCAAACATGTAACCACATATACACACATACCCATAGTTATACACAGTCATGCATGTAACCCCATATACACACATACCCATAGTGATACACAAGCAATCATGTATGTAACCTAATATACACATATACCCATAGTTATACATAGTCATGCATGTAACCACATATACACACATACCCATAGTTATGCACAGTCATGCATGTAACCACATATACACACATACCCATAGTTATACACAATCATGCATGTAACCACATATACACACATACCCATAGTTATACACAGACATGTATGTAACCACATATACACACATACCCATAGTTATACACAGTCATGCATGTAACCACATATACACACATACCCATAGTAATACACAGTCATGCATGTAACCCCATATACACACATACCCATAGTGATACACAAGCAATCATGTATGTAACCTAATATACACATATACCCATAGTTATACATAGTCATGCATGTAACCACATATACACACATATGTGTGTGTGTGTGTGTGTGTGTGTGTGTGTGTGTGTGTGTGTGTGTGTGTGTGTGTGTGTGTGTGTGTGTGTGTGTGTGTGTGTGTGTGTGTGTGTGTGTGTGTGTGTGTGTGTGTGTGTGACCAGAGTGAATGCAAGCCCTGGTGAACATCTACTTAAAAAGACATTATTTTTTTTATTTTTTACACCCTGCCCCAAAAATATTATGGGGCACATACCCATAGTTATACATAGTCATGCATGTAACCACATATACACACATACCCATAGTTATACACAGTCATGCATGTAACCACATATACACACATACCCATAGTTATACACAGTCATGCATGTAACCACATATACACACATACCCATAGTTATACACAGTCATGCATGTAACCACATATACACACATACCTATAGTTATACACAGTCATGTATGTAACAACATATACACACATACCCATAGTTTTACACAGTCATGTATGTAACAACATATACACACATACCCATAGTTATACACAGTCATGCATGTAACCACATATACACACATTCCCGTAGTGATACACAAGCAGTCATGTATGTAACAACATATACACACATACCCATAGTTATACACAGTCATGCATGTAACCACATATACACACATACCCATAGTGATACACAAACAGTCATGTATGTAACAACATATACACACATACCCATAGTTATGCACAGTCATGCATGTAATCACATATACACACATACCCATAGTTATACACAGTCATGCATGTAACCACATATACACACATACCCATAGTGATACACAAGCAGTCATGTATGTAACCTAATATACACACATACCCATAGTGATACACAAGCAGTCATGTATGTAACCTAATATACACACATACCCATAGTTATACATAGTCATGCATGTAATCACATATACACACATACCCATAGTTATACACAGACATGTATGTAACCACATATACACACATACCCATAGTTATACACAGTCATGCATGTAACCACATATACACACATACCCATAGTTATACACAATCATGCATGTAATCACATATACACACATACCCATAGTTATACACAGACATGTATGTAACCACATATACACACATACCCATAGTTATACACAGTCATGTATGTAACAACATATACACACATACCCATAGTTATACACAGTCATCCATGTAACTACATATACACACATACCCAGAGTGATACACAAGCAATCATGTATGTAACCACATATACACACATACCCATAGTTATACACAGTCATGCATGTAACCACATATACACACATACCTATAGTTATACACAATCATGCATGTAATCACATATACACACATACCCATAGTTATACAAAGACATGTATGTAACCACATATACACACATACCCATAGTTATACACAGTCATGTATGTAACCACATATACACACATACCCATAGTTATACACAGTCATCCATGTAACTACATATACACACATACCCAGAGTGATACACAAGCAATCATGTATGTAACCACATATACACACATATCCATAGTTATACACAATCATGCATGTAACCACATATACACATATACCCATAGTTATGCACAGTCATGCATGTAACCACATATACACACATACCCATAGTTATACACAGACATGTATGTAACCACATATACACACATACCCATAGTTATACACAGTCATGCATGTAACCACATATACACACATACCTATAGTTATACACAGTCAAACATGTAACCACATATACACACATACCCATAGTTATACACAGTCATGCATGTAACCCCATATACACACATACTCATAGTGATACACAAGCAATCATGTATGTAACCTAATATACACATATACCCATAGTTATACATAGTCATGCATGTAACCACATATACACACATACCCATAGTTATGCACAGTCATGCATGTAACCACATATACACACATACCCATAGTTATACACAATCATGCATGTAACCACATATACACACATACCCATAGTTATACACAATCATGCATGTAACCACATATACACACATACCCATAGTTATACACAGACATGTATGTAACCACATATACACACATACCCATAGTTATACACAGTCATGCATGTAACCACATATACACACATACCTATAGTTATACACAGTCAAACATGTAACCACATATACACACATACCCATAGTTATACACAGTCATGCATGTAACCCCATATACACACATACCCATAGTGATACACAAGCAATCATGTATGTAACCTAATATACACACATACCCATAGTTATACACAGTCATGCATGTAACCACATATACACACATACCCATAGTGATACACTATTAACCCCTAATATGCCATCCCCAAAGTCGCCGCCATTATATTGAAGTTATTAACCCCTAAACCTAAGTCTAACCCTAACACCCCCTAACTTAAATATAATTTAAATGTCTAAATAAAATTCCTATCATTAACTAAATTATTCCTATTTAAAACTAAATACTTACCGATAAAATAAACCCTAAGCTAGCTACAATATATCTAATAGTTACATTGTAGCTAGCTTAGGGTTTATTTTATTTTACAGGCACGTTTGTATTTATTTTAACTGGGTAGAACTAGTGGCGGCGGTGTCCGGAGTGGCAGATTAGGGGTTAATAAATATAATGCAGGTGTCGGCGATGTTGGGGGCGGCAGATTAGGGGTTAATAAGTGGAAGATTAGGGGTGTTTAGTCTCTGGGTTCATGTTAGGGTGTTAGGTGTAGACATAACTTTTGTTTCTCAATAGGAATAAATGGGGCTGCGTTAAGGAGTTTTACACTGCTTTTTTGCAGGTGTTAGACTTTTTCTCAGCCGGCTCTCCTCATTGATTCCTATGGGAAAATTGTGCATGAGCACATACGACCAGCTCACCGCTGACTTAAGCAGCGGTAATGAGCAAAATTTTGTTCAATGCTCACTTCTTGCCTTTTAACAACGGGCTTCTGAAAACTCGTAATACCAGGGCTGCATGTAAGTGAGCAGTGAGGGAAAACTGCTCGTTAGCACCGCATAGCCTCTAACGCAAAACTCGTAATCTAGGTGAAAGTTTGTATTCCTTAATATATATTATACACACAATATAGATTTTATATATGATTGTATATGATGATTCCTTAATCACTTACACTGAAAAAAAGAAAAAGAAGGGAAACATATTCATTCATATAAAAAGTAAACAGATTAAAAATAAACACAACATAAGTCATAATAGATTTATGTTAGCTGATTATCTTTTGTGATATACTCAGACCTTTGGTTTCTCAAAGTTTTGCACACAAAATGGCGACAGTAGCTGAAAGAGACTCAAAGGAACAGATGGTTAAAATATAAAAGGGACATGGCGAAAATAAGCTTAATATAAGAAGAAAGGTTTTTAAATTAACATAACTGTATACATTTAAAAATGTCTAATTCTTCACAACAACAACAAAAAATCAGTGTCTGTAAAAAAATTAATGACTTTCCCCAAACAACCAAACTCCAAGTGTAATTCCTAAGTAAAATGAACTAGCTGGTGAGGTTAAACCTTGCCCAGTGCTACATGGGAGAAAACTATCTCTATGGTTTTTGTTCTTTATGGTCCAAGACCTGCATTGGTATTTTATTTCCTAAAAACAATGTCATTTTAAAACAATGTCAACTTATTTAGAAAAGAAAAAAAAAATCACCCAAAACAGCAATTGTTTTTTGTTTGTTTCAAATATTCTAAATATTGAAAACAATTTTTTGAGGAATTGTGTTTATCTTTTCAAGAATATAAACTAGCTATTGAGATTTTTACATTTAGTAAACCTGTAAAGAATCAAATTTTTAATCTTGAAAATAAGTAACAAGTGGAACTTAGTTCTGAGTTTTTTATAAAGATGAATATAACATTTTTAGCGGTGAAAATGTACCACTGGTTGAAAAATTTGTTTATATTAAGTGGCCACCATTTAAATATGCAATTCTTACTTAGAAATATAACATGTCCCAGCATTCCCTTTTAATCATTTAGTAAGATGCTCACCTGTTACCATTAACATTTTTTTAAAATTTTATTTATTCTTTTTAAAGTACAAGGCATTACGAAGGTATATTTCTTAAATGACATTAGTTTTGCATTGTTGAATTTCAAGTGTACCAAAATGTAAAAGAATAATAAAAAAATAAACATAAAAGAGATAAATAATAGATAGTTCTTGCTCACTTCGCGAAGTCAAAGTGTCTGGTCTTCTGTCTGCAGGTGAAATGGTAATAAGTGGTGATATTGGGTAATGATAGAAAGTATTTATATCAACAACAATTTTGAAAGGTATACATGAGTTCTAGTAACATCACTATTGTTGGAGTTGACACGTTGCATTTAAAAGAGAAGAGAGAACAATGGAAGGGGGGGGAGGGGGAGAGGGGTGGGAGTGTCTCTAGACCCCTGGGTAGAGGAGTGTTTCTGTCTTAATGTTGGATTAGGGTTTGTTATAATTTTATGTCTGGCTTATGATAGGGAAGGAGGTGTTTGATATGTTGGTAGATCTCAAGATGGATTCATCCCAAATTAACCTAGCCTCTGAGAAGAACTCTAATTTGTTGCATTTGAGGTGACCGTATTCCTCTAAAGAGAAAAGTTAATTTACCTCATTTATCCACATAGTTTTAGTAGGGGTAGTCAGGGTTTTCCAATTTCTGGCAAATAGTAACATTGCGCCATTAAGCCCAACTTGTAGTGCAAGTGTTTTGAGTTTACAAGGAATTTTTGGCAGGTCGTTTAGCAACGCAATGTCAGGAGTGAGTTTAAAATTGTCACCAAGTGTTGACTGGAAATGGTATTCTACTGCCTTCCATAGGGGTTGTACTTTGCTGCAGTGCCACCACATATGTGGTAGGCTGCCACATTCTCCACATCTTCGCCAGCACTTACGAGACGTGTTTGGACAAATAGTGTTTAATCTCAATGGGGTAAAATACCACCAGAGAAGGATATTATAATTTAGTTCTAGGATTGTAGGGGAAGATGAGGATTTCTTATTAATTGTAAGATTCTGTGCCATGAATTCTGTTATATTTGTCTGCCTAGATCTGTTTTCCGTTTTGCTGTGTATGGAGGTAGATTTGTGTTAACATTAGTCAGGAGAAGTTTACTGGAATTAGATAAGAGGCTTTGTATTGTGGTTCCCTTATTACATAGATGCTTAAAGGATGTAAGTTGCCTGAGAAGGTCACTTTTAAAGTGAGATGTGTGGATAAAGTGGTGTAGTTGTGCATATTTCAGCCAATTAGAAAATCTGCCGTCTGCTATCTTCTTCAGTTTGTCTCTATCTAATAATTTGCCTGCTTCTAGAAAATTAGTCAGGGGAACAGTGAAGTCCCATTCGGTTAATCTTTTATATCCTTTGTCAAATCCTCCCACCATTTCCACATTTAATGCTATTAGTAACAAAGGGGATCTACAAGTTGTTATATGTGGTCTAGTGATATTATTATGTCCCAATTTTTAAAAAGGTGCTTGTGAATATCGAGCTGTTGACACTGTGGGGGACACAGCTCGCATGGTATCCAACATAATGCATTAACCAAGGGGGCTCTAAGTATGTGCAAATCTAATCCCATGCTTTGTGTTGTCCCGCATTGTGCTAGTCCAAGACTCTTGCAGTGTTACTGCAAAATAGTAATCTTCAATATTAGGTAGGCTGTGTCCTCCTCTCACTGTGGACCTGTACAGAGTATACCTACTAATTCTGGGTTTGCATTTTCCCCACACAAAGGAGTTAACACAACCTTGTAGGCATCTCAAAAACCAGTTAGGTATTTGAATTCACCACCATCATGTATAAAACTGTACCATGGTACTGGACCTCTGATGAAGAAGGGAAATATTGTTTTAAACCCTTTGAAACGCGTAAGGAATATTTTAAGATAGACTGTATCCTCTTGTGTTTTTTGGATCGAGTGGTGCTGCATATCCCCCGGATAGAACCGGGTATACTGGGGTGTTGTTGCTCTACTATCTTGAATGCTGTGGATCAATTTTTATATGCTGTATTCATACCTCATTTATTGAGGACTCTAAATGTGAGTTGGAAATCGTATGTTGTGCTTTTTAACTTTATTATTAAACGGTATCACACTATGCTCTGTTTTTCTGTTTTTTTCCATTTATATGGTTACCGGAGCTGAGAGTCTTCTGCCCATACATTAAGCATTGGACCTTGGAGTATCCACACGGAGCTTGGTTATAATTTCTGTGACAAGATTCAGCATATGACCAGAGATCTACTACACACCTGATCCATACTACAGGAGGCGCCTAGCCCATTTGTGAATTTTGCTACATCCTTACCTCATTTGATTGAGGGTTTTAGAAGTAAGTGCACATCTAATAGGGGAAACAGCGATGAAGAACTGCTGATTTTGTGCATTGTTTATACATATATATGTGGAATCACATATATATATATTTATTCTGACTTTTATACATCTGGAACTGTGACACTTACTTGTTCTATTATCTATTTTATTTATTTTAAAATATTTTTATCTATTTTTACTTTGTAATCTGTGATATTGAATCTGTTTTCTCTATACCATAGTGCTGAGAGTTACATTGTTGGAGGAATATTCCTCTCCTTTCTGGCACTTTTGTGATACAATATCCAATATTATATTAATGTGAATATACTAGCTGATTTCTTGCGCCATCTCATATTCTTTGTTTTATGGTACTGTATTTGTTATTGTTTTTCGCCAAGATACCAAGAAGGTTGTATCTCCATAGTCTAAAAATGTGTTGGAAAACCTGGTTTCCACAACACCGTGGCTGTTAGAGATGGCTAAAACACACTGAACCTAGCAGTTTGCTTTGAAATTAAGCATCTCCAAAAAGGTACAGTTAGGGTTGGAATGGCAGGATTAAGGCTGGTCTCTTCTCTGGTAGTCACAGAGAAAATGTTGTTGAATGAAGAAATTAACACTGGTCTTCTCTCTGGGGGTCACAGAGAAAATGTTGTAGAATGGAGGAATTAACACTGTTCTTCTCTCTGGGAGTCACAGCTAAACGTTGTGGAATGGAGGAATTAACACTGTTCTTCTCTCTGGGAGTCACAGCTAAACGTTGTGGAATGAAGAAATTAACACTGGTCTTCTCTCTGGGAGTCGCAGAGAAAATGTTGTGGAATGGAGGAATTAACACTGGTCTCTTCTCTGGGGGTCACAGAGAAAATGTTGTAGAATGGAGGAATTAACACTGTTCTTCTCTCTGGGAGTCACAGCTAAACGTTGTGGAATGGAGGAATTAACACTGGTCTTCTCTCTGGGAGTCACAGCTAAACGTTGTGGAATGGAGGAATTAACACTGGTCTTCTCTCTGGGAGTCACAGCTAAACGTTGTGGAATGGAGGAATTAACACTGGTCTCTTCTCTGGGGGTCACAGAGAAAATGTTGTAGAATGGAGGAATTAACACTGGTCTTCTCTCTGGGAGTCACAGCTAAACGTTGTGGAATGGAGGAATTAACACTGGTCTTCTCTCTGGAAGTCACAGAGAAAACATTATGGAATGGAGGAATTAACACTGGTCTTCTCTCTGGGAGTCACAGCTAAACGTTGTGGAATGGAGGAATTAACACTGGTCTCTTCTCTGGGGGTCACAGAGAAAACATTATGGAATGGAGGAATTAACACTGGTCTTCTCTCTGGGAGTCACAGCTAAACGTTGTGGAATGGAGGAATTAACACTGGTCTCTTCTCTGGAAGTCACAGAGAAAACATTATGGAATGGAGGAATTAACATTGGTCTTCTCCCTGGGAGTCACAGAGAAAACATTATGGAATGGAGGAATTAACACTGGTCTTCTCTCTGGGAGTCACAGCTAAACGTTGTGGAATGGAGGAATTAACACTGGTCTTCTCTCTGGAAGTCACAGAGAAAACATTATGGAATGGAGGAATTAACACTGGTCTTCTCTCTGGGAGTCACAGCTAAACGTTGTGGAATGGAGGAATTAACACTGGTCTCTTCTCTGGGGGTCACAGAGAAAACATTATGGAATGGAGGAATTAACACTGGTCTTCTCTCTGGGAGTCACAGCTAAACGTTGTGGAATGGAGGAATTAACACTGGTCTTCTCTCTGGGAGTCACAGAGAAAACATTATGGAATGGAGGAATTAACATTGGTCTTCTCCCTGGGAGTCACAGAGAAAACATTATGGAATGGAGGAATTAACATTGGTCTTCTCCCTGGGAGTGACAGAGATATTCAAAGAGAAAATGTTGTGGAATGGTGGAATTCTAGGGGCATATAGGGGGTTGCAATACAAGCAACCCATTCATTACTGTAGCACATCTAAGCTTTAAAGGAGCAAGCTGACCTGAGTTAGTAGGTTAATATATTTTATAAATTTCCATGGCCCTATGAAAAAACATACAGGTAGAAAAAATAGAAATTACATGATGTTTTGTGATCCCCAAAACATGTGGTCCCCTGCACCTATTTTATGTACCTTTGTGCTCAACATTTTATATTCCCAAATTGTATGGTGTAGAACTAACCCTGCCCACAATATGTTCAATTTTCTACAAAAACAAAAGTGAATAGAACAAATATATAGGTATAAGATAGATAAATAGACAGACAGTCAGACAGACCGATATAGATAGATAAAGAGATAGATAGATAGATAGATAGATAGATAGATAGATAGATATATAGATAGATAGATAGATAGATAGATAGATAGATAGATAGATAGATAGATAGATAGATAGATAGATAGATGGACAGACAGACAGTCAGGCAGACCAATATAGATAGACAGTATATATATATATATATATATATATATATAGAGAGAGAGAGAGAGAGATAGGGAGAGAGAGAGAGAGAGAGAGAGAGAGAGAGAGAGAGAGAGAGAGAGAGAGAGAGAAAGAGAGATAGATAGATTATAGATAGATATAGATACATGTTTATAGGAATACATTTTAGAGCCAGGCATTTTGATGTATACAGCTTGGAATAAATATATAAGGAACCGCGCCTGGATTTTATCTTTACTATGATTACCGTACAAAATTAAAAAATGACAAAACAAATTGGAGTTTGGGAGCGCTATAAGCTAAATAAGATAATCTGGAGACTTCTATATAATTTATCAAAATTACATTTATTTAAAACATAGAAACATAGATATATATAAAAAAGACGAAAATATAATAAGGGACGTCTCCCTGAATTTAAAATATGCAATGTGCAATAAAATAGTTCTATAATGAGCACTCTAGTGTCCTTTCTGAGTATTCCACCTTGTAAATGTATATTTATCCTATTCCACCTTAATAATTTATTACCGCAGTCTTTGTGGTTTGTTTCTCGGTGTTGCTATTTTTATTCAAAAAGTAACAATGTCTTTCTTCATAATCCAATAAGTTGTAATATTGTAATTCACTTGTAATAACAATGTCTCTTGGTATTTATTATAACTTGTAGACTTGGCTGTAATTATTATAGTTCGATGTATGTATAAGGATGGGCTTACCGGGTCTTCTGACACATCTGTGTCTGATGGGATCAAGATGTTTCTTACCGGTGTTTTCTGCCTTTCCTCCTTATGTGAAGCAGGTATCGTTGATATCGAAACCTAGACCACGCTCCTGCGTGTATGGGTTTCTTTCACTCTGCAGGCTTGAAGTAACTCTTACCCCTGTAATTTGGGTTCTGTGTTTTCCCGGGCAGCTTCTTGAAACAGGTGTATGCGGTGCACGCTTCCAGCGTGTATGTAAGAACTCGGACTTGGATTACAAATGGCCGTTTGTTTTAGACTTTCTTTCTCTCTGCTCCTTCCAAAGCGGGGTAGGTTTAATGGATGTCCAGTTCTTTCAGGTGTTTCTACACATTGCATATTTTAAATTCAGGGAGACGTCCCTTATTATATTTTCATCTTTTTTATATATATCTATGTTTCTATGTTTTAAATAAATGTAATTTTGATAAATTATATAGAAGTCTCCAGATTATCTTATTTATCTTATAGCGCTCCCAAACTCCAATTTGTGATGTATACAGCTTGGCCATACGACAATAAAGCAGCAAATATCTTGACCTCTGCCAAGATACTAAAGAACGTTTGAGGCTGATTTACATTGTGTTACCACCTCTGCAATAAGGTACACACCTTTTAAAAAGCAGTAATTGTGGTATGTTCCTTAAACCTAACACTGAATGTAACACTAACCATCTTTTGAAAGTGACCTTTTTTTCTAACATTTCCGTCTCTTGGATATATTTTCTTGTCTGAAGTTTGTTGAATCTCCTGAAGTATTTGATAAATTGCTGTCTTTTTTTGGCACCGCGCAGTTAGCAATTTGTAGGAGCTGCCAGAGACCTTTTCAATGTCTGTTACTTTTTAAGCTGGACTCCTGGTTAATGTGCAGAAAGGGGAACAATTGGGAAAGATGATTCCTGGAATGTCTAACCTTTTTCAGACTAGCAACTTAAAATATACAAGGAGTAGTGAAAACAGTTTAGTAAAATACAAATAGATAAAAAAAAAAGTATCCACCAAAGCCTTGATTACAAGCGCAGGGTAAAAATGTCAGCACTATGGTGCACCCGCATCGCTAGAGAGCAATCCATAGTGCTCTTATTTTTACTTTCTTTTTACAAGTGGAAAGTAAAATATTAGTGTTTGAGTGAAAGCCTTGGGTGTGCTAACATCTGGAGGTCAGATGGTGTGGCCGCTCTAAATCCCTCACCAATAGACTTCTATTCAAGCGCCAACCAGAAGATCCATAAAAAAATGTTCTTCACAGTCTTAAGCTATCTATCTATCTATCTATCTATCTATCTATCTATCTATCTATCTATCTATCTATCTATCTATCTATCTATCTATCTTAAAAGTGATTTTAAGGGATATGGTGTTGGACTGGGAAGCTCTTAAAGGTATATATATATATACATATACATACAGTTTATACATGTGTGTATGTGTATTTTTATGTGTGTGTATATGTGTATATATTTTATTTATGTGTATGTGTGCTTGTGTACATATGTACAAATGTGTGTGTTGTGAGTGTGTGTATGTGTCATGTGTGTGTATATGTGTGTGTTTATGTATGTGTGCATATATGTGTGCGTATGTATTAGGGCTGCACGATCGCAGATGCGGTTTTAAACCGCGATTAATCACCGCGGTTTTAAAACCGCAAGAGAAAGCAATTTAAAAAAAAAAAAAAAATCCTCAGATTGTCCTGAAAACGGAGGCGGAGAGGAAGGATGAGTGGCAGACCAGTGTGCGGCCGTCGGCGGACCTGAGAATGCCTGCGAAACTGCCATTTTGGAAGAGATTGAAGAGTGTGTGGGAGTCATCTGGGAGTAGTGTGGGGGTGGTCAAGCAGTGGTGTGGTGGTGGGACAGCTCAAAGTTGTGAGCAATAAAGTGAGTATTGTACTAATACTTTATAGTGCCTTACTGGCTTTTTTTTTTTTTAACTTCTTTTGTGGTTTGTATTTTTATGCTCCAAGAGTGCATTGGACATTGAGAAATATGTACAGTAAGATTCTGTAGAGCAGTGTTTTTCAACCAGTGTGCCGTGAGAGATCCTCAGGTGTGCCGTGGCAGACTGACAACAGTGTGACATTTTTTTTAAATTTTGCTTGTTTTTTATTCTGGGCCGTTTTTTTTATTTTGAGTGAAATGATGACTGAGGGTAACATCATAGTGGCATCTCGCTCCCCCAACCTGTGTTCACACTTGGAAGGAACCCCCACCCACCATAACACGTGTCTAGTGCCGGCTCTACACGCAGCAACACTTCAATCCCCCATGCATGCTGGTGCAGCTTTGCTCCTCCTCCAGAACAGTTCCAGCCAGCGGGGGTGTCCCTCTTTCAAATTTTGAAATATTGGGAGGTATGTGACAGGCTCATCAGGCATCATTTACAACCATGACATTGACATTCATTCACAGCCAATCATTATGTTTGTTTGTGAATGAATGTCAATATGTCATGTATAGTTTGTAGGAGGCATGGCATGACAGCACAGTACAGTGTGTGTGTATATGTATATGTATATGTATATGTATATGTATATATATATATATATATATATATATATATATATATATACACTGTATTAGGCTACAATGTGTGATTTTGTAAAATTTTGGGATGGTGGTGTGCCGCAGGATTTTTTAATGTAAAAAAGTGTGCCACGGCAAAAAAAAGGTTGAAAATCACTGCTGTAGAGTACTGTTAAATAAAGGGACTTTATACTATCTATGTAACCACAGCACAGGTAGCACTAGCTAATTTTATTTTAACCATTTTGTGGTCTGTATTTTTATGCTCCAAGAGTGTATTGGACATTGAGAAACATGTACATTAAGATTCTGTAGCGTTAAATAAACGTTTTATTGAAAAATGAAGGTGTTATAGTAATTTTTTATAAAATCGCGATTAAATCACAATCACGTTTTTTTTTGTTTTTTTTTGTTTTTTTTTTAAATCGCAATTTTTTTCCCACCCATATCGCCCAGCCCTAGTATGTATGTGTGTATATTTGTGTGTGTATATGTGTGTGTACATATGTTTTTATAAGTCTGTGTGTGTATATGTGTGTGTACATATGTTTTTATAAGTCTGTGTGTGTATATGTGTGTGAAATAATTAATATATTGTACATGTGTTTTGTTACACTTTCATTCTATCCTTAACACTTTACTTCAGGTCTCTAAATTTTTACATTTTTCTGTGCTATTATGTGTTTTGCCTGTGCGCTACACATAATTCATCAGTCGCAAGGCCGCACCAAACCCTTGAAAGTATAGGGTGCACTAAAAAAATATTGGAGGCACTAACATTCTCTGGTTAATATCTTTTACCATTGACTTCCAGTTCCAATATCAGATTTGCGCTATTCTTAGCACAGGGAGCACCCTGCACTACAAATAGTGCCCCATTTGTAATATAGGCCAAAATGCTTACCATCACTATTTAAAGAAAAAACCCTAGGGGGAGCACATGATCTTGAAGGAACTGAAGAACGTGCAATGACTTGGAAGAAGGTTCACATTCTTATTTATTCCGTTTTACATGTGTGCAGACATTTTGTCAAGTATTAAAGGCACACTAAACACCTTGTAATTACAACATTTTTCTGCAGTCTTTAGATAGATTAACATATCAGCAGAGTCTGAACTATATTAGAAGAAATTTACACCTTTATTTGGAGGTGCCAATCTGAAATTAAGTTTGGTTTTAGTAGAAAAGATGATACAAAAAAAACTACAAATTGTGTGGCAAGGTTAGTTTTGTGAAGGCTGCCTTGTGCTATTCCAGTTTTCAGGACTGAAAAATCCACAAAATTGCAAAAGAAAAGGTTCCTTAAAAAATTATCACCTAGATTACAAGATTTTGTGTTCGTGTTTTAACGTTGAAAAAATGGTAATTTCAGCGTTAAAACAGCCATTACAAGTCTTGTCGTTATAGCTGTACCGCAAGCCTTTTAGCCTGTAACGCAACCTCAGTCCTGCATACGTAAAAATTGTGTTTTTTCATGAGACTTCCGTAGCGCCGGTATTATAAGTTTTGCGTTAATGCTGAAAAGCTTGCGCTCTAACCTATACCGACAAGATCCGTTTTGCAATCTGAGAGCAATAGTTATTAGTTTTACGCTACAAAATTTTTTCATAAAACTCATAACTAAACTATCACAAAACACCCATAAACTAACTTTTAACCCCTAAACCGAGGCTCTCCCGCATTGCAAATACTATATTATAGTTATCAACCCCTAATCTGCCGCTGCCGACATCGTTGCCACTAATAAAATGTATTAACCCCTATTCTGCCGCTCCCCGACATCACTGCCACTATACTAAAGTTATTAACCCTATTCCCTTGCACCCCAACATCGGACACACTATAATAAATCTATTAACCCCTATTCCGCCACTCCTTGACACTGCTGCCACTATAATAAACCTATTAACCCCTAAACCTCTGGCCTCCCACATCACTACCACTAAATAAACCTATTAACCCCTAAACCGCCAGCCCCCACATTGCAACAACCTAAATTAAACTATTAACCCCTAACCCTAACTTAACCCTAACTGTAACCCTAACCCTAACACCCCCTTACTTTAACATAATAAAAATAGAGCTAAATTAAAGTGACAATTATTAACTAAATAATACCTATTTAAAACTAAATACATACCTACCTGTAAAATAAAACCCAAGCTAGCTACAATATAACTAATAGTTATATTGTAGCTAGCTTAGGTTTTATTTTTATTTGACATGTAAGTTTGTATTTATTTTAACTAGGTAGACTAGTTAGTAAATAGTTATTAATTATTTACTAACTACCTAGTTAAAATAAATACAAACTTACCTGTCAAATAAAACCTAAGCTGCCTTACACTAACTCCTAACATTACAAAAAATAAAAAAACACTAACATTACAAAAAATAACAAACACTAAAACTACACAAAATAAAAAACCTATTACAAAAAATAACAAACAAAATTATCCAAAATATTCTAACATCTTTTTTTTTTTTTTTTTTTAAAAACACCCCAAAATAAATAAACTACCAAGGGCCCTTAAAAATGCCTTTTGTGGGCCCTTAAAAGGTCCTTTTATAGGGCATTGCCCTAAAGATATTGTCTCTTTTTCTACAAAAGAAAAACACCCCCTAACAGTATACAAACCCCTACCCCCCAAAAACACAAAATAAAAATTAAGTAAAACCTAATCTACCCATTGCCCTAAAAAGGGCATTTGTATGGGCATTACCCTTAAAAGGGCATTCAGCTCTTTTGCTGCCCATTAAAAATAAAAAAATGGCTATTCTAAAAAGAAAAACCCACCCCAAAACGAAAAAAAAAAAAACATTACACAAAATAACAAACTAATTATCCAAAATAATAACAATTTTTCCTATTCTAATACCCCCATAAACCCACAAAATAAAAAAAACTGTCTAAAAAACCTAATCTACCCATTGCCCATCAGCCAATAGGAATTAGGGCTGCTAAAATCCTATTGGCTGTTTAAATCAGCCAATAGGATGAGAGCTACTGAAATTCTATTGGCTATTCAAATCAGCCAATAGAATTTCAGTAGCTCTCATCCTATTGGCTGATTTAAACAGCCAATAGGATTTTAGCAGCCCTAATTCCTATTGGCTGATTCATATTTTTCAGCCAATAGGAATGCAGGGGTTATATTGTAGCTAGCTTAGGTTTTATTTCACAGGTAAGTATGCATTTAGTTTTAAATAGGTATTATTTAGTTAATAATTGTAACTTTTAATTTCGCTCTATTTTAATTATGTTAAAGTTAGGGGGTGTTAGGTTTAGGGTTAGGGTAACGTTAGGGTTAGGTTATGGGGTTAATAGTTTAATTTAGGTTGTTGCGATGTGGGGGGCTGGCGGTTTAGGGGTTAATAGGTTTATTTAGTGGTAGTGATGTGGGAGGCCAGAGGTTTAGGGGTTAATAGGTTTATTATAGTGGCGGCAATGTCAGGGAGCGGGGGGATAGGGGTTAATAGATTTATTATAGTGTGGGCGATGTTGGGGTGCGAGGGAATAGGGGTTAATAACTTTAGTATAGTGGCGACGATTTCATGAGAGGCAGATTAGAGGTTAATAGATTCATTTTGGTGGTGGCGATATCGGGAGCTGGAGATTATAGGTTAATAACATTATGTAGGTGGCGGCGATGTTGGTGGGGTGCAGATTAGGGGTGTTTAGACGTGGGGTTTATGTCAGGGTGTTAGGTTTAAACAAAAAAACACCCTTAACAACCAAGGACGTTCCTGGCATGTCCTCTGGTCTTTCAAGCGGTGGAATCGATCCTGATCGCTTCCAGCTGCTTTTATGGTATTGCAGCGATGCCTCGATATTGAGGCATCCTGCAATACCAATTTTTTACAAACCGATGCAGAGAAAGCCACTCTGTGGCCCTCTCTTCACCGGTAGCGATGGTGCTGATCGATCATCGTTGGTGGGTGGGAGCATTGGCGGGTGGCGGCCCATAGCTACCCAGCCTCCGGTTCCTCTATGTGCAATGTGCACGCCAGGTGGGGGGGGCTATGTGGGGGGGGCGCGCGCGTGTGCTCACGCAGCAACCACTGCCATCAATGAAAGTGAATGGGAATAAGGGAGAGGGAGGGGGGAAAAATAAGGATCAGAGGATCTGGGGGGGGGAGAGGGAGGTAGGTTTTGAGGGGGGCTGCTATACTACAGAAAAATGTAATTTATTTAAAAAAAAAAATGGCAGCACATAGGTAGCAGGGGGAGGGTTAGAGAGCTTTTTGGGGAAGATCAGGGAGGTTGAGGGCTTAGGGGGGTCCATCAGTGCTACATAATTATTATTAAAAAAAAAAAAGCCTTTTATATTTGTACTGGCAGACTTTCTGCCAGCACGTAATATGGCAGGGACAATTGTGGGGTGGGGGAGGGAAGAGAGCTGTTTGGGAGGGATCGGGGGTGTGATGTGTCAGGTGGGAGGTTGATCTCTACACTAAAGCGAAAATTAACCCTGCAAGCTCCCTACAAGCTACCTAATTAACCCCGTCACTGCTGGGCATAATACAAGTGTGATGCGCAGCGGCATTTAGCGGCCTTCTTATTGCCAAAAAGCAACGCCAAAGCCATATACGTCTGCTATTTCTGAACAAAGCAGATCCCAGAGAAGCATTTACAACCATTTGTGCCATAATTGCACAAGCTGTTTGTAAATAATTTCTGTGAGAAATCTAAAGTTTGGGAAAAAGTTTGTGAAAAAGTGAACAATTTTTTTAATTTGATTGGCGGTGAAATGGTGGCATGAAATATATCAAAATGGGCCTAGATCAGTACTTTGGGTTGTTTACTACACTACACTAAAGCAAAAATTATCCCTACAAGCTCCCTAATTAACCCGTTCTCTGCCGGGCATAATACACGTGTAATTACCAAAAAGCAACGCCAAAGTCATATATGTCTGCTATTTATGAACAAAGGGGATCCCAGAGAAGCATTTACAACCATTTGTGCCATAATTGCACAAGCTGTTTGTAAATAATTTCAGTGAGAAACCTAAAATTGTGAAAAATGTAATGATTTCTTTTATTTGATCGCATTTGTCAGTGAAATGGGCCTCTATCAATACTTGGGGGTGTCTACTGCACTACACTAAAATTAACCCTACACGCTCCCTGCAAGCTCCATAATTAATCCCTTCACAGCTGGGCATAATACACGTGTGGTGCACAGCGGCATTTAGCTGCCTTCTAATTACCATAAAGCAATACCAAAGCCATATATGTCTGCTATTTCTGAAGAAAGGGGATCCCAGAGAAGCATTTACAACCATTTATGCCATAATTACACAAGTTGTTTGTAAATAAATTTCAGTGGGAAACCTAAAGTTTGTGAAAAAGTTTTTGAAAAAGTAAACTTTTTTATTTGATCGCATTTGGCGGAGAAATGGTGGCATGAAATATACCAAAATAGGCCTAGATCAATACTTTGGGTTGTCTACTAAAAAAAATATATACATGTCAAGGGATATTCAGGGATTCCTGACAGATATCAGTGTTATGTAACTATCACTAATTTAAAAAAAAATATGGTTTGGAAATAGCAACATTGGGTATTTCTAAACTCAGGACAAAATTTAGAAACTATTTAGCATAGAAGTTTTTTTGGTGGTTGTAGATGTGGAACAGATTTTGGGGGTCAAAGTTAGAAAAAGTGTGTTTTTTCCCCTTTTATCCTCATATTTTATTAAAAAAAATTATAGTAAATTATAAGATATGATGAAAATAATGGTATGTTTTGAAAGTCCATTTATTGGCGAGAAAAACGTTATATAATATGTGTAAGAGGAAAATTACAGCTAAACACAAACACCACAGAAATGTAAAAATAGCCTTGGTCCCAGACGGTCAACAAATGGAAAAGTGCTCTGGTCATGAGGGGGTTAAAAAAAATCAGAACCAAGGTGCAGATGAGAACCAAGGTACAGGATGCCCGTAGTGCAGATGGAGCATTGGCTAATTACGTAAAATATATCTGAGATTTCAGGTTCTGAAAAGGAAAAAACAGATTTATTAACTTGAAGTAATTTTGGAAGGAATACTAATCCACTGTTAATAGGACATACAAGTTACATTTTCCTGATTCTGGTACTTTAACCAGCCTTCTACTTTTGTTCTATTATCTGATTTGTTTTGTTATTTTGGTATCCTTTGTTGGAGCAAGCTGAACACATGACAAGAGGCATATATAGGCAACCACTAATCACCAGCTACCTCCTAGTAGTGCAAAACTGCTTCTGAGCCTACCTAGATATTCTTTTCAATAAAGGATATCAAGAGAACTTTGAGAAAATGTAATAATATAAGTAAATTGAAAATATGTTTAAAATTGCATGCCCTATCTGAATTATGAAAGTTTAATTTTGACTTTACTTTTCAATAACAAAATCAACTCCATCAGAAATGAAATCAGCTCTCAACATAATTCCATTCTCTCACCCCTCAAATGCTCTCAATCAACCGCAACCCACATAACCTTAAACTTAGCTTATTCTCCCCTGTTACTGAGGAAAAGGTTTCGGCACTAATACTGCGCTCTCACCTCACTACCTGTCCCCTTGACCCTATCCCCTCACAGCTACTCCCCTCCCTCTCTGCCACCCTTACCCCTATACTCACACACACTTTCAACCTCTCCTTCAGCACCGGTATATTTCCCTCATCGCTGAAACATGCACTGGTCACACCTATCCTCAAAAAACCTTCCCTTGATCCTACCTCCCCATCCAACTACCGCCCTATTTCCCTCCTCCCTCTTGCATCAAAGCTTCTCGAAAAACTAGCTTATGCACGCCTATCCCATTTCCTTACAATAAACTCCCTCTTTGACCCATTGCAATCTGGATTTCGTCCCCATCACTCCACAGAAACAGCAATTGTTAAGGTTACCAACGACCTACTTACAGCAAAATCAAAAGGCCACTTCTCTCTGCTTATTCTCCTTGATCTGTCCGCAGCCTTTGACACTGTTGACCACCCTCTCTTGCTCTAAACCCACCAATCCTTTGGCATATGTGAAACAGCCCTCTCGTGGCTCTCTTCCTACCTGTCAAACCGTACCTTTAGTGTAGCCTTCTCTGGGGCCTCCTCTGCCCCGTCACCACTTTCTGTCGGAGTACCGCAAGGCTCTGTCCTCGGTCCCCTTCTCTTCTCAATCTACACATCATCACTAGGTTCCCTAATAAAGTCCCATGGTTTACAATATCATTTGTATGCCGACGACACCCAAATCTACTTCTCTGCACCAGACCTTTCTCCTTCCTTGCTAACCCGTGTCACTAACTGTCTTTCTCACATCTCCAACTGGATGTCCTCTCACTACCTCAAGCTAAATCTCTCCAAAACTGAGCTCCTTATTTTCCCCCCTTCTTCAAAACTCTCCACCCCAAATCTCTCTATAACTGTCGACAACTCCATCATTACCCCTACCCTGCATGCCCGATGTCTCGGGGTCACATGTGACTCAGATCTTTCTTTCACTCCTCACATTCAGTCTTTGGCTAAAGCCTGCCGCTTCCACCTTAAAAACATCTCTAAAATTAGACACTTCCTTACACAAGACACAACTAAGATTTTAATCCACTCTCTCATCCTCTCCCGCCTCGATTACTGCAACTCTGTCCTCTCTGGTCTCCCCACCTACCGCCTAGCTCCTTTAAAATCCTTAATGAATGCCTCTGCCAGACTCATCTTCCTTACAAGTCGCTCTTCATCTGCTGCACTTCTCTGCCAATCTCTTCACTGGCTTCCTCTTGCCTCTAGGATCAAACACAAAATTCTCAATCTGACATACAAAGCCCTCAACTGCACTGCTCCCCCCTATATCTCAGATCTTTTCTCCAGATACTCTCCCTCCCATCCCCTTCGCTCTGCTCACGACCTCCTATTCTCCTCCTCTCTTGTCACCTCATCACACTCCCGTTTACAGGACTTCTCCAGACTGGCTCCCATCTTGTGGAACTCTCTGCCTCGCTCCACAAGACTCTCTTCTAGTTTTAAAAGCTTCAAGTGCTCCCTAAAGACTCTACTGTTCAGGGATTCATACAACCTACGCTAACCTTTCCTAATACCAGTTCCTCTCCTCCACTGCAATCCCCTGAACCCCCTTATCATGTAAGCTTAAGAGTCCAGCTGTTTGTTGATCACCTTCTCAAGAGCTGACTACAACAGTGCAACTCTTGGCAGGGCGCTCTACCCATTTGATACCTATAACTGTTTTTTTGTACTCCGCATTTGTTAATAGCGCTGCGGAATCTGTTGGCGCTCTACAAATAACCGATAATAATAATAATAATAATATACGTCATGCGGTACAAAGCTCATCATACCGCAAGACATATGTATACAGGACAGCCATCAGGGGGTGAAAGGGGTGACTCCTGTTAGGGGCCCGGTGACCAGAGGGGCCCAGCCCTGACTAAGTGTTGCCATACTGTTTGGGCCTCCATGAGACCCCCCTCTGACAACTGCTGCCAGAAATTTGTTGCAGTGCAACTGGGCCCTTTCTTATGCTGCAGGGCTATAACTACAAATTCCAGAATGCCCTGCTGCAACGGCCTGCTAATCGGAGGGGGAGGGAGGGGCTCCCATGCGGAGCAGTTCTTTGACATTCAGGATGCATTGGGGAGAGCTGGGAAATTTAAATGAGCTGTGTAGTCCCCTCTCCCCCTCCTTCTCTGCCCGAGCACAGCACTTACATTGTCTCAGATGAGACAGAACACTATGCAGAAAGTGATCAACTAAGGAAAGAAGGGAGGGGCTGCTGACAGGAGTAATCTTTAACCACTTTGATCCAGGAAATGTAACATTTGTTTTTGTTAAATATAAGGTAATGTGTTTGTGCCAAATTAAGACAATATTTACTTCTTTCCCACCTCACTTTTTCCTCTTTTTCCTTTCTTCTCACTCTCCTTTCCTCTCTCAGCTTCCCCTCGTCTCTCTTCCCTACTCCCTGTTACTGTTACTATCTCTGTTATCCACTCTCTGTCTCTCCCTCCACTCTCTCTACCTCTTTCCCTTTCACTCTCCTATTTTCTTTCTTCTTTATCCAATCTGTCTGTACTAAATCTTCACTATCTTATTTCTTTTCTCAGCTCTCTTCTTTCTCAATTTCTCCACTATCTCTTCCTTTTTGTGTCTCTATCCCCTAGGTTTATCCTCTTCCTCTCTCTGCCTCACTATTGTATGACAACATGATTGCTATATAGCAAAAGCAATGCTCATTTGTATTAACATACGCCTAGATTTAGAGTTTTGCGGCCAAAGGGGTGCATTAGCTACGCGTCTTTTTTTTCTAGCACTGCTTCTAAACAACGCTGGTATTTAGAGTTCTCTGAAGAGCTGTGTTAGGCTCCAAAAAGGGAGTGTACAGGCATATTTTCCGCCACTTTAACTCTCAATACCAGCGTTGCTTACGGTAGCGGCTAGCTGGAAAAACGTGCTTGTGCACGATTCCCCCATAGGAAAGAATGGGGCAGTTTGGGCTGAAAAAAAGCAGCGTTCAGCTCCTAACGCAGCCCCATTGTTTCCTATGGGGAAACACTCTCTAAGTCTGCACCTAACACCCTAACATGTACCCCGAGTCTAAACACCCCTAACCTTAACCCTAACCCCCGCTATCGCTGACACCTGAATTACACAATTAACCCCTAATCTTCCGCTCCGGACACCGCCGCCACCTACATTATCCCTATGAACCCCTAATCTGCTGCCCCTAACATCGCCGACACCTATATTATATTTATTAACCCCTAATCTGCCCCCCCAACATTGCTGATACCTACCTACACTTATTAACCCCTGCCGACCGGACCTCACTGCTACTCTAATAAATGTATTAACCCCTAAACCGCCACACTCCCGCCTCGCAAACCCTATAATAAATAGTTTTAACCCCTAATCTGCCCTCCCTAACATCGCCGCCACCTAACTTCAAGTATTAACCCCTAATCTGCCGACCGGACCTCGCCGCTACTCTAATAAATGTATTAACCCCTAAAGCTAAGTCTAGCCCTAACCCTAACACCCCCCTAAGTTAAATATAATTTTAATCTAACTAAATAAATTCAATATTATTAACTAAAGTATTCCGATTTAAAGCTAAATACTTACCTGTAAAATAAACCCTAATATAGCTACAATATAATGAATAATTATATTGTAGCTATTTTAGGATTTATATTTATTTTACAGGCAACTTTGTATTTATTTTAACTAGGTACAATAGCTATTAAATAGTTATTTACTATTTAATAGCTACCTAGTTAAAATAATTACCAAATTACCTGTAAAATAAATCCTAACCTAAGTTACAATTAAACCTAACACTACACTATCAATAAATAAATTAAATAAATTAACTACAAGTACCTACAATTAAATACAATTAAATAAACTAAACTAAATTTAAAAAAAAAAAACCCCACTAAATTACAAAAAATAAAAAAAGATTACAAGAATATTAGGCTAATTACACCTACTCTAAGCCCCCTAATAAAATAAAAAAGCCCCCCCAAAAAATAAAGGTCCCTACCCTATTCTAAATTAAAAAGTTACCAGCTCTTTTATCAGCCCTTAAAAGGGCTTTTTGCGGGGCATGCCCCAAAGTAATCAGCTCTTTTGCCTGTAAAAAAAAAACACAATACCACCCCCCAACATTACAACCCACCACCCACATACCCCTACTCTAACCCAAACCCCCCTTAAATAAACCTAACACTACCCCCCTGAAGATCTCCCTACCTTGAGTCGTGTTCACCCAACCGGGCACCGATGGACCAAAAGAGGACATCCGGAGTGGCAGAAGTCTTCATCCTATCCGGGCAGAAGAGGACATCCGGACCGGCAGACATCTTCATCCAAGCGGCATCTTCTATCTTCATCCATCCGGAGCGGAGCGGAGCCATCTTCTTCCAGCTGACGCGGATCCATCCTTCTTCCCCGACGCCTACTCACCGAATGAAGGTTCCTTTAAATGACGTCATCCAAGATGGCGTCCCTCGAATTCCGATTGGCTGATAGGATTCTATCAGCCAATCATAATTAAGGTAGGCAAAATCTGATTGGCTGATTGAATCAGCCAATCAGATTCAAGTTCAATCGGATTGGCTGATCCAATCAGCCAATCAGATTGAGCTCGCATTCTATTGGAAGGATGGATCTGTGTCGGCTGGAAGAAGATGGCTCCGCTCTGGATGGATGAAGATAGAAGATGCCGCTTGGATGAAGATGTCTGCCAGTCCGGATGTCCTCTTCTGCCCGTATAGGATGAAGACTTCTGCCGCTCCGGATGTCCTCTTTTGGTCCATCGGTGCCCGGCTGGGTGAACACGACTCAAGGTAGGGAGATCTTCAGGGGGGTAGTGTTAGGTTTATTTAAGGGGGGTTTGGGTTAGAGTAGGGGTATGTGGGTGGTGTAGATATAGAAAGAGATTGTTGTAACTGACCTGAAAAGTCTCAGGAGACCGGTATAGTGCAAAACCTAACATGGTAAATACATGGCTGCGCCTGTCCTCATGCAGCTGCTGCCAGCTGTGAATATGTATACTTAATTACATGCACATTTGTACAAATAGTCTCTTGTAATTTAGCTAGCAGTGAAAATGGAAAAGTTAATTCAATGAGGTGGAGTGTCAGTGTTGTTCAACACAGATAGTAAATGAAACATGAGTGTCCAGTGAGACAGGAAAGGAAAGGAAGCTTTACAGCTTAACTCACGTCACTCCTGTTGCAATGACCCTCCTTCCAGGTTCTGCATTGACCTCTTGGGGTAATATTTAAATCGGTGGCAATCCCTGTTCAGGGACTCAACCCCACTCCTCTCTCCTCCTCGAAATATAGCACTGTCTAGCTGTCGGTCAAAAGATTCTCCTCTGTGCAAATAAAACAAATGCCTTCCTCCTGTAACCCGTGCTCACACGGTGGCCAAAGACATGTATGAAAAATTGAAGAAATGGAGCACCGGGTTCCAAAGGAGGGTATTAAGAACAAATTTTATTGAAAAATTGCATGTAAAGGGACCATCGTCCCTGGGGTAAAATCTTAGTGAAGGTAAACATGTTTCGGCTCCCACGCCGTAATCCTAGCCATATGTGACGTGGGAGCCGAAACATGTTAGCCTAACTTTCACTGTTTACCTTCACTAAGATTTTACCCCAGGGACGATGGTCCCTTTACATGCAATTTTTCAATAAAATTTGTTCTTAATACCCTCCTTTGGAACCCGGTGCTCCATTTCTTCAATTTTTCACATATGTGGGTGGTGGGTTGTAATGTTGGGGGGTGGTATTGTGGGGTTTTTTTACAGGCAAAAGAGCTGATTACTTTGGGGCATGCCCCGCAAAAAGCCCTTTTAAGGGCTGGTAAAAGAGCTGGTAACTTTTTAATTTAGAATAGGGTAGGGACCTTTATTATTTTGGGGGGCTTTTTTATTTTATTAGGGGGCTTAGAGTAGGTGTAATTAGCCTAATATTCTTGTAATCTTTTTTTATTTTTTGTAATTTAGTGGGGGGGTTTTTGTAATTTAGTTTAGTTTATTTAATTGTATTTAATTGTAGGTACTTGTAATTAATTTATTTAATTTATTTATTGATAGTGTAGTGTTAGGTTTAATTGTAACTTAGGTTAGGATTTATTTTACAGGTAATTTGGTAATTATTTTAACTAGGTAGCTATTAAATAGTAAATAACTATTTAATAGCTATTGTACCTAGTTAAAATAAATACAAAGTTGCCTGTAAAATAAATATAAATCCTAAAATAGCTACAATATGATTATTCGTTATATTGTAGCTATATTAGGGTTTATTTTACAGGTAAGTATTTAGCTTTAAATAGGAATACTTTAGTTAATAATATTGAATTTATTTAGTTAGATTAAAATTATATTTAACTTAGGGGGGTGTTAGGGTTAGGATTAGACTTAGCTTTAGGGGTTAATACATTTATTAGAGTAGCGGCGAGGTCCGGTCGGCAGATTAGGGGTTAATACTTGAAGTTAGGTGGCGGTGATGTTAGGGAGGGCAGATTAGGGGTTAATACTATTTATTATAGGGTTTGCGAGGCGGGAGTGCGGCGGTTTAGGGGTTAATACATTTATTAGAGTAGCGGCGAGGTCCAGTCGGCAGATTAGGGGTTAATAAGTGTAGGTAGTTAGCGGCGATGTGGGGGGGCAGATTAGGGGTTAATAAATATTATGTAGGTGTCGGCGATGTTAGGGGCAGCAGATTAAGAGTTCATAGGGATAATGTAGGTGGCGACGGTGTGCGGTCGGCAGATTGGGGTTAAAAATATTTATTATAGTGGCGGCGATGTGGGGGGACCTCAGTTTAGGGGTATATAGGTAGTTTATGGGTGTTAGTGTACTTTAGAGCACAGTAGTTAAGAGCTTTATAAACTGGCGTTAGCCCAGAAAGCTCTTAACTAGTGACTTTTTTCTGCGGCTGGAGTCTTGTCGGTAGAGGGTCTACTGCTCACTTCAGCCAAGACTCTAAATACCCATTGAAAAGATAGGATACGCAATTGACGTAAGGGGATCTGCGGTATGGAAAAGTTGCGGCTTGAAAGTGAGCGTTAGACCCTTACCTACACGACTCTAAATACCAGCAGGCGGCCAAAAGCAGCGTTAGGACCCCTTAACGCTGCTTTTGACGGCTACCGCAGAACTCTAGGCGATAAACTTTAATTTGTCTGTATATCTAACTGTGGTTATTTGTGTGTTTGTATGTGTGTTTTTGTGGCTGTTTGTGTGTGTATGTGTATCTGTGTGCTTTTGTGGGTGTTTGTGTGTCTGTTTGTTTGTGTGTGTGTATCTGTATATTTTTGTGTGTGTATGTGTATATGTGTGTTTTTGTGGGTGTTTGTGTATGTATGTGTATCTGTGTGTGTTTTGTGACTGTGTATGTGTATCTGTGTGTTTTTGTGGCTGTTTGTGTGTGTGTATTGTGTGTTTGTGTGTCTGTATCTGTGTGTTTTTGTGGCTCTTTGTGTGTGTGTATGTGTGTTTTGTGTGTATGTGTGTCTGTGTCTTTGTGTGAGTGTGTCTGTGGGTGTTTGTGTGAGTGTTGGTGTCTGAGTTTTCTGTGGGTGTCTGTGTATTTTGAGTGTGTGTGTGTGGGGGGGGGGGTTCTGTGGGTGTCTGAGTGTGTGTCTGAGTGCCTGTGGGTGGATATCCAGAGACTGTTAATTTTTTAGACAGTTTGACCTTAGTACTAAATC